>NC_090932.1:1345812094-1346118760 GCF_040938575.1 Ambystoma mexicanum
CCACCTATGTTGTAGGCAGCTAAACCTGTGGGGGCAGTGACAACAGCTGACAGTTTGTTGTTTGTCAATTGTTGAAGGAACTTACTAATGATTTTGATTAGGAATGTTTTGCCAGAACCAGCTTCACCACTGACGTACAGTAGTATAGGTTTATAATTATGGCAGGAACATTCTTCATTTTCATGTTTTACACCATGTGCAATTTGTTTAGTTACTTCTTGAAAAATGCTACTTTGCTCATTGTTTAGTTTTGATTGTAGTATAGTTAAGTCTTCCTTATCTTCATACTGACACATGTTTTTTTCTACTTCTATCATAGCTAATTCTGCCTCATTTGTTATTAGTGGTTCTCCCAGTGGTTCTTGGCTTCCTGTTACAGAAGGTTGACTACTGTCAGGAGTATCCTTATCTAGTTGAGCTTGGAGTTCTTCTTCATGTTGCTGTTCATTGTGCAACATTGTTTTGTACTGTGTAAAGTTTACATCAGTTATAGTGCTTTCATTTGCTTGGATAGCATCCTCATATGAGTCATAGTTATCTAGTAATTGTTCTTCTTTTCTCCATGGTTTGAAGAGTTGTAGCAGGGACATGTAATATACTTCTTTATGTTGAGGAGTCTTCAATGACAATTTGATATGATTAATTAAATTTGGTTTAGTGAGTTTAACTAAGCTGCCTTCACAGTCTGTCACTCTATATTTACCTTTTTTTTCATCGGGTTTCATATTATTTTTGTATGTGTAGTTTTGGGCTATTTGGTGTAGACACATGTTTTCCAAAGTATTACTTCTGTTTGGGTAGTATGTGTCCAATAAATTGTTTTTTAAAATGTCTTGGCTGTTGGGATCATGTTTGGCTATTGTTTCTATAGCTTCATATGATTTTAGAACTCATTTTCTAGATTTAGCTGGACCAAGACTTGGCCATACTATATTTTCAGATTTATCATACAATGAAGTACCAGTTAAACGATCTGCTGCTTCATAAGATACACATTCTCTATGGGTGAGCATTTGTATGCCCAAGCTGTATAATTTCTGAGATACTGTTTTATCTGATGACAGGTCATTCCAGAGGTCTTGGAGCTCTGTCTTTTCTGCTTTAGTTAAGTATGCTGTGACATATTGTGCAACTGCAGTAGAATTGCCTGCAATGTACTGCACATCTATGTTTGCATTCCATAAGTGGGCAATGATTGCATTATAATCATTGATATATTTTTCTTCTTCTTTTCTTTTTATGTAATATGTATTTTTAGGTGACTTTCCTTTAACAGTATGTCTAACTGAAGACATGAGGTTGTTTACTTGACCTGTATTTGTAACTGGTCTAGGGAAACCAAATCTGCATTTGGTGTAGTATTTGCCTTTGTTTGATGGGACAATATTTTCCACATTTGTGTCTTTGAAATTCTAAAATTTGTGCACAAAGATCACTATTTGTGGCTTCTGATGGAATTTCACAAGTGACATATTTTTCAATAAACTGTAAAACAGTGGCATCACTGTCTTGACCAAATTTAGGAGCATCTTTAATCCATAAAAGCATGTGGATATGTGGTGCTCCTCTGGCTTGGTATTCTTTTCTCCAAAAGAAGTGTTGCACTTCTCCAAGGGGAGGAACAGTTTTATTACAAATAAAATGTAGCACAGCAATGAAGCGATGGTGAAAATATCTTGAAACATTAACAGGATCCAAAGAACAAAGTTCTCCAGGTGTTTGTTTTGTTTTTATTTGATATGCATAGGAAATCATGTAAATCTTCCCATGCATATTCTGCACAACGTAATGTAACAAACCAAGTGGGTGGGCCAAGGTTTCTAATCATACAACGTACATCTCCATGACGTCGAAACCAGTACTCTTTAGTACCACGCATATTTGCTAATAGATTTGTAATATTTGATTGTAAAACCTCATCCTTTTGTTGCACTTTCTCTAATAATTGTGTAGCTGTCATATTTTGAAAGTGTGATCCTGATTTTAATATGTGTGCAACTCCGTAACATAAAGTTGCTAGTTCACTTTCAAAGAGTAGGTGGAATATGTATTCCACATTTTGTCTAAATCTGGGATCTTCAGAATACATCCGTAATGAGCGGTATTCTGAAGCTGATATTTGAATAGGTCTATCATCATACCTTCCTCCTTTGCCAGTTGGAAAGAGTAGAGGAAAAGCACGTGCTTCTATACTTTTGTCCCATATACTGATTGGCGATCCTTTTGTTTGACACATTTGGTAAGTTTCCAGTACATCTTGTACGGTGTCATTACAGTGCAAAGGATGAATTGTATACTGGTCTAAAGTATTTGATATTGTAGCAGGATCTAGTAGCTCAAATTGACCAGCTTCTTGTGTTTCTTGAATTATTTCAGTTGTATCTTACAAGTTTTCTTCAATATTAATTTCTTTGTAATATTCATTATTCTCTTTAAGATATTGGAAGGCTTGTCTAACTTTATATAAATCTACCAGCTGTTGCCATATGTTTTTGTCTTTTGTAGGTACTCCATTTACTAATATAATTAAAGATTGCTGCATTGGACGTTGCACTCCTAGAGTATGCACATTTTCTTTTAGATTTAATGGTAAATAAACTACTTTTCCACAAATGCATTTTACCAATTCAGAGGGAGGTAATTTTGCTGTTTTTGGTTGAAGGCGTATTATTGCTTGAAATGGGTGTACTGATTGAATTATGATGCTCTCATATAAATTAAGTTGTTGTAGTGGTTTTGGTACTGGGTATAATTCCAAATTATTTGTGATAGAACGTGAAGGAGTTTGGTTGTTGTCAAGTTTTGTAGTGCAATAACTGCAAAGTATTAAGGGCTCAGTTATTTCATATTTGTTTTCTGCTAGAAGGTAGAGAGCTAATTCAAACCATTTAGAATCTTCATTGTCTTCTATTTTGTATGATAGGTCCACAGTTTTTGTGTTACTTTTATAAAAAATTCTACGGCAACATACACATACATGGTTTGGTACTTCAGCTGATGTACTTTTAAATTTTAGTATTTCTTTTTTGTATGTGTTTAGCAAAAGGTTGCCATGTGTACAATTGTTGCTTAATTGGTTTAAAGCTATTTCATTCTGTAAATGGCTTTCACTTCCAAAATATTTTTTCTGGATATAGTGAATTGCTTCAAGTAGGTGTTTTGCTGTACCATGTAGAAGGATGTTATTTAACTTTGCTAGTGCTAAAGCAGGACTTTTAGCATAGTACAGTTTATAGACTAGATTTCTTATGGTTGAATAATGTGTTGATATCCTTTTGATATCATGGAAAGTGGTTTTACAAGTAGGTCCTGTTATGCAGGCCAATGAATGTCCTTGTAGTCCTGTGTACTTGCGCACTGGACAGGTATCTATATTTTGCAGTAATTTAATTTTGATTTTGTCTTTGCTTTTTACATATTTATTGAGGAATTGGTGTAAAGATTTGAAACATTGTTTGGGAATGTTACACAGTGACGTGCATAGCCATTTGTACACTAGACGTTCTGATTCAGTTGAATGGAGGGGTAATTCTAAGTTTTCAGGGCATATTTTTGTAAGGAGTACTTCTTGTTCCATTATGGTATTATTCACTTTTTCATAACCTCGACCACTGCTATTTATGGCAATTGTATTTGTTTGCTTTTGTTTGTACGCTTCTTCATTAAAATATGGTTCTGTGCTCGTAGTGTGATTCCATTCACCTCCGCAGACACTTAAGAAGTTCTTTCTGTTGACATTTCGCTTATTGAAAAGTCTTTTTTGTAATTTAGTTATTAGTTTTGTTAGTGGTTTCATTTTGTTTAACAGTAAAATAAATAAATTTCTTTTGAAAAGAATTGCACTGTCCATCAATGCTTCTAGGATTAATTTCCTACGATAGGTTTTAAGCTTTGAACCTGATTTCTCTCCTGTTTTTATACGATTTTGAAGGACTTTGTGACGGTATATTTTGGCTAAAATACTTTTCTTGGTATGCTTACTTTGCACTATATTAAAATTTGAAGAAGTAGTTTTATCTGTACTGATAGCTGATTTTCTGTTAATTGTTTTTTGGTTTGTTTTACATTTTGATAGAGGAAGCGAAGTTGTTGTACTTGAAACTTCTTGTGTTTCACTAAATGATTGTATTAGCTGTTTTGTTTCAACTTTTTTTACAAATTCTGCTAGAGATGGATGCTTATGTTGGACACCTTTATTTTCATTTGCTCTAATTTTGCGTTGCTTTCTACGGAGTTGTCTTTTGGTAGGCCTTCTTTAGCGTCTGTTGAAAAAAATAAAGAAGATATGGGTTGGGGTGTTCTGGAATGTATGTGTGCTGTGTGCATGAGTGTTTGAGTAAGATGATAAAGATCTATGTAATGGTGTGTGATTGTGCATTGGGAACTAAAACTAGTAGGGATAGGTATTCTTGAATTTATGTGTCACTAAACTGGGGTTCAGATGACAAAAAAAATAAGCTAGTGGTGTGGAAAAGTACAAATAGTAAATGTAATGTATACAATTAAAACAGTTGTTTGTTCTATAATATGAAAATTGTAGTGGTTCAGTTGGCTAATTTGTGTGTCCAAAAATAGAAATTTGTGGGCCATTCTGGTTGTAAATCGCTGTTTACGACATGGAAATTTTTGGACAAAATGGTACAAAATCTCTATTTTAAGAAACCAAAATAGCTGGCATTAATGTTATAGTATATTTGATTAATAATATAAATAATATGGTGATATTTTACTTACTTTTTTTTAAAATTAACAGGTAACTTCTTAGTTTTTCTTTCTTCTTCGAGTTTGGCTGCTTCTTTTCAGGAAACTGGTCTTCACTGCAACTGTAAAAGCTTCTAATTAGTAACTGTGTTTGTATATAGCACTGTTTTTAATTTAGATATTGATTTTTTTTAATTGAAATCCTCAGTGCCTTCTGTAAAACCATTAAACTAATTTATTTACATAAGATACATTGCATCAGTTCAGTACATATGATATGTTCTTAATGAACAAATTGTATTGAATGACTAAGTGTAGCAAAAAAAAAATATCTTTACTTGTGAAATTTATAATATATTAGTGAATACCACTATTTCTGTAAGTAAACTGTTCTAGGTAATAGCGCCTCAATGTCATGTCTAATTTAAAGTAATTAAGTAAATAAATAAATAAAAACAAAAAATATGAAATTGCATAAGTATTTTTATAAAGGTTTAAACATAGATTGTGTTTGCATGCAATTTTGTTTGAATATATGTAGTCTATATATCTCATTTAAAAAATGTTAGTTTAACATGATTTGAGTGTGTGTGTACAAAGAAAGTAAAAAGTATAAAGGTGTATAAGTGGTAGTTGATTTTAGGAAATTGAAAAAAGTACAGTAAATTCATTTTACAGATTTTACAAGGTAAAAGTCTGTTTGAAAATGTGTTCATCTACCATAGCTCTCAACTCACACGCTTTTGGCGGGTGTCACACGCCTTGTAAAGGGCAGACTCACCCGCCAAGCCTCCTGCACGCCCATTCATTCCAATGGGCGTCTCACCCGTTAAAAACAAAATCAGTTGATTTCACCGCCTGTAAAACAAAAATGGTTGAGAGCTATGTCATCTACTATACAGAAAATATGCATACCTGAAGTTTGTGTTCATGCATATGGATATGCATGGAGCTGCAAGTAGAAATCTTGAAGACTTGTACAGTATTTGTGGTAGATGCTGCTTGCCAATGATATGACACTTGTACTCAGAGAGATTCAGAGTACATTTGTAGTGCTGATCTATGATGATGCAGTTAGATGTAGAGGTCTTGAATGTGATTGGTGCATGGTCATGTGATTTTTGAGGTACATCCAATGAGGGAATGGCAGAGAGAGTGTAGTGGAAATGGTAGAAGGGCTGTTCATGTTACGATATGTCCGCGGACATGGCGGTAGTTCTCGGACATCGGGAGTTACATCCGGGGATTTATGGGTTCAGAAGTCATGCAAATGAGAATAAGCACTGAAAGGGATTGGTCAGGAAAGTTTGGTGGGTGTGTTGTGCCAGGAGAGATTTTCTGAGATACTCTTTTTGCTGAGAGAACAAAAGATAGCTATGGCTGTGTGTTTCAGAAAACATATTGTTTGGATTTTACGAGATTTGTGGATACATTGGTTGAAGGTGCATGCAGAAAGCTGTGGAGTAGCTGTAGATCTTGGATTCCCACATGTGGAAGTACACTGGCATGGAGTACGTGGAATGAAGTGGTTGGATTTGCTACCTCTCTGTGCTACTTTGGAGACAGAGCAACATCCAGACATAATTGTAATTCATTGTGGAGGGAACAGTTTAGGGCATGTGACTGGAATTGTTTTGCAATTTGCTATGAAAGAAGGACTGAGGAAGGTTATGGACATGTTTCCTAATTCTCAAGTGATATTTTCACGGATTGCGCAGAGACAAATGTGGCTTAGTTCTTCTTCATTTGGTCCACAAATGGAAAAAGCAAGGCGCAATGTTAATAAGGCTGTTTGTGGCTTTCTAAGAGATTTTGGCATGTCTTCTTTTAACAATGAAAATATTATGTTTTGTAGTACATACATTTTTCGCAGAGATGGAGTCCATCTTACTTATGCTGGCAATCAGATTTTTCTGAGAAATGTACAAAATGCATTGAAACCTTTTTTGGAATTACAACAACGATTTTGAAGGATGTTAAGCATTTACAATTTTTGACTTACAAACACCAACCAAGGGCTCTTTTCAGAGCCACCACTTCTTTCCAGAGAAAATTACAATGTTTGTGAGGGAGTAGTAAACCAATTTTTTTAATGTTCGCGAACTGTTCGCGGACTTCTAAAAAATACAAAGAGCCCTGCTTCATTTATTTTCACTTCTATTTTTTAACTGGGAAAGGCGGCTCTGAGAAGAGCCTTATTTTTTTTGATTTTTGTAATTTTGTATTTTTTTTGGTTTTTCAGACACGACACACTAGGAGAGGAGGGTAAAGGAGGGTAAAGGGGGGGACACCAACCACATGGATAAGAAAGGGCGAGCTGAGAGAGGAAGATGTAGAGTGGGTTTTATTTGGGTAGTGAGCAGGTCTTCTCGTGCTCTGAGACGATAGTCTCAAAAGCACTCCGATGTCGCTCCCCCCTGCAGAGTACTGTGCCACAGTACATACATACAACTGTGACCCTCGAAAGGTAAGGGTCATCAGCATTCTGTATGTCCTGTGAGGCAGCTTGAGAAAGACGCTGTCCCACAGAGGTGGTCCTTGTGGTGACAGGATCAGAAACAGAGGATGAAGTAGAGGAAATCAACCTGCTACGTTTTTCGCAAGGTACAACCCTGAGAATAGCCCCAGAGTGAAATGACCTCAGGTGTCGCTTCATAGTAGTGGTCCCAAAGCTGTAGTTACCGTGCTTCCCGCGACTGAGTATCATTTTGCACTCATTGCAGGTAACATGGTTCGCACAAGCCTTAGGACCATTCCCATGAATGGTAAATAACCGCCACACCGAAGAGTCACGCCTAGTGCGGGTAGTAGGGATTTCCTCTACCTCATTCTCATCATCCTCTTCTTCCTCCTCCGCATCCTCAGTCCTGTTCCCCTCTTCAGGCCCTTGGGGAGGTGGTGGTGGTGGAGGGGGTGGTGGAGGTGCTGAAGCAGGTGCAGCACCAAGTGGCAGTTCAGCAGCCAAGGATGCCATGTCGATGATGGTGTAGTCTGCAGGTGGCAGCAAAAATCACTGTGTTATGAAGAATAGCCAGAAACACAATGGGAATAAGCTCTTGGGCGTGGTCTTTTATAGGGGTACTTGTGCGCGGTCCGCGGATATGCGCACTGTGCGCGGACAGATCGAACACAAAAAAAGGATCGGAAAGTTTCAAAGGGTATATAGAAACTCAAGATTGCTATGTGGGACTTGTGGCATGGTGAGATTTTATTGAAAAATATTATGGATTAACTGAAAATGTACTTTTAAATTGTTCGGGGACACAAACAGTGTCCGAATTTCAGGACACACGATGAGCGTGGGCGCGGTCATATGATCTGTTTGCGAACTAGTCTGCGAAGGAAGCGCCTGTCCGCAGGACACCAAGTGCACGGAGATTGGTTAGCGCATGTGCATTGATGTCCTACGGACACTGTTCGGGTTCTGAAGTAATTAAAAGTGCGTCACACGTGAAACGAACATTTCAGGACACCGCATGTGTTCTTAGAACAGTTTAAACTTGGTAGCGAACAGTAAGGACAGATATAGTGTTCTTCAGGACACGTGTAATTTAGTTTATGTACGAACATTTCAGGACACCAATTGTGTTCTTAGAACACTTTCAATTGGGTAGCGAACACTACGAACAGTTGTACTGTTGTTCAGGACACATCATTTTTGTTTATTTACGAACATTTCAGGACACCAATTGTGTTCTTAGGACAGTTTTAAGTTGATAGCGAACATTACGGACAGATATAGTGTTCTTTAGAACACTTTAATTTTTGTTTCTTTACGAACATTTCAGGACAGCACGTGTGTTCTTAGAACAGTTTCAACTTGCTAGCGAACAGTACGAACAGGTGTGGTCTTCTTCTACAGTTTATAGACTAGATTTCTTATGGTTGAATAATGTGTTGATATCATTTTGATATCATGGAAAGTGGTTTTACAAGTAGGTCCTGTTATGCAGGCCAATGAATGTCCTTGTAGTCCTGTGTACTTGCGCACTGGACAGGTATCTATATTTTGCAGTAATTTAATTTTGATTTTGTCTTTGCTTTTTACATATTTATTGAGGAATTGGTGTAAAGATTTGAAACATTGTTTGGGAATGTTACACAGTGACGTGCATGGCCATTTGTACACTAGACGTTCTGATTCAGTTGAATGGAGGGGTAATTCTAAGTTTTCAGGGCATATTTTTGTAAGGAGTACTTCTTGTTCCATTATGGTATTATTCACTTTTTCATAACCTCGACCACTGCTATTTATGGCAATTGTATTTGTTTGCTTTTGTTTGTACGCTTCTTCATTAAAATATGGTTCTGTGCTCGTAGTGTGATTCCATTCACCTCCGCAGACACTTAAGAAGTTCTTTCTGTTGACATTTCGCTTATTGAAAAGTCTTTTTTGTAATTTAGTTATTAGTTTTGTTAGTGGTTTCATTTTGTTTAACAGTAAAATAAATAAATTTCTTTTGAAAAGAATTGCACTGTCCATCAATGCTTCTAAGATTAATTTCCTACGATAGGTTTTAAGCTTTGAACCTGATTTCTCTCCTGTTTTTATACGATTTTGAAGGACTTTGTGACGGTATATTTTGGCTAAAATACTTTTCTTGGTATGCTTACTTTGCACTATATTAAAATTTGAAGAAGTAGTTTTATCTGTACTGATAGCTGATTTTCTGTTAATTGTTTTTTGGTTTGTTTTACATTTTGATAGAGGAAGCGAAGTTGTTGTACTTGAAACTTCTTGTGTTTCACTAAATGATTGTATTAGCTGTTTTGTTTCAACTTTTTTTACAAATTCTGCTAGAGATGGATGCTTATGTTGGACACCTTTATTTTCATTTGCTCTAATTTTGCGTTGCTTTCTACGGAGTTGTCTTTTGGTAGGCCTTCTTTAGCGTCTGTTGAAAAAAATAAAGAAGATATGGGTTGGGGTGTTCTGGAATGTATGTGTGCTGTGTGCATGAGTGTTTGAGTAAGATGATAAAGATCTATGTAATGGTGTGTGATTGTGCATTGGGAACTAAAACTAGTAGGGATAGGTATTCTTGAATTTATGTGTCACTAAACTGGGGTTCAGATGACAAAAAAAATAAGCTAGTGGTGTGGAAAAGTACAAATAGTAAATGTAATGTATACAATTAAAACAGTTGTTTGTTCTATAATATGAAAATTGTAGTGGATCAGTTGGCTAATTTGTGTGTCCAAAAATAGAAATTTGTGGGCCATTCTGGTTGTAAATCGCTGTTTACGACATGGAAATTTTTGGACAAAATGGTACAAAATCTCTATTTTAAGAAACCAAAATAGCTGGCATTAATGTTATAGTATATTTGATTAATAATATAAATAATATGGTGATATTTTACTTACTTTTTTTTAAAATTAACAGGTAACTTCTTAGTTGTTCTTTCTTCTTCGAGTTTGGCTGCTTCTTTTCAGGAAACTGGTCTTCACTGCAACTGTAAAAGCTTCAAATTAGTAACTGTGTTTGTATATAGCACTGTTTTTAATTTAGATATTGATTTTTTTTAATTGAAATCCTCAGTGCCTTCTGTAAAACCATTAAACTAATTTATTTACATAAGATACATTGCATCAGTTCAGTACATATGATATGTTCTTAATGAACAAATTGTTATGAATGACTAAGTGTAGCAAAAAAAAAATATCTTTACTTGTGAAATTTATAATATATTAGTGAATACCACTATTTCTGTAAGTAAACTGTTCTAGGTAATAGCGCCTCAATGTCATGTCTAATTTAAAGTAATTAAGTAAATAAATAAATAAAAACAAAAAATATGAAATTGCATAAGTATTTTTATAAAGGTTTAAACATAGATTGTGTTTGCATGCAATTTTGTTTGAATATATGTAGTCTCTATATCTCATTTAAAAAATGTTAGTTTAACATGATTTGAGTGTGTGTGTACAAAGAAAGTAAAAAGTATAAAGGTGTATAAGTGGTAGTTGATTTTAGGAAATTGAAAAAAGTACAGTAAATTCATTTTACAGATTTTACAAGGTAAAAGTCTGTTTGAAAATGTGTTCATCTACCATAGCTCTCAACTCACACGCTTTTGGCGGGTGTCACACGCCTTGTAAAGGGCAGACTCACCCGCCAAGCCTCCTGCACGCCCATTCATTCCAATGGGCGTCTCACCCGTTAAAAACAAAATCAGTTGATTTCACCCGCCTGTAAAACAAAAATGGTTGAGAGCTATGTCATCTACTATACAGAAAATATGCATACCTGAAGTTTGTGTTCATGCATATGGATATGCATGGAGCTGCAAGTAGAAATCTTGAAGACTTGTACAGTATTTGTGGTAGATGCTGCTTGCCAATGATATGACACTTGTACTCAGAGAGATTCAGAGTACATTTGTAGTGCTGATCTATGATGATGCAGTTAGATGTAGAGGTCTTGAATGTGATTGGTGCATGGTCATGTGATTTTTGAGGTACATCCAATGAGGGAACGGCAGAGAGAGTGTAGTGGAAATGGTAGAAGGGCTGTTCATGTTACGATATGTCCGCGGACATGGCGGTAGTTCTCGGACATCGGGAGTTACATCCGGGGATTTATGGGTTCAGAAGTCATGCAAATGAGAATAAGCACTGAAAGGGATTGGTCAGGAAAGTTTGGTGGGTGTGTTGTGCCAGGAGAGATTTTCTGAGATACTCTTTTTGCTGAGAGAACAAAAGATAGCTATGGCTGTGTGTTTCAGAAAACATATTGTTTGGATTTTACGAGATTTGTGGATACATTGGTTGAAGGTGCATGCAGAAAGCTGTGGAGTAGCTGTAGATCTTGGATTCCCACATGTGGAAGTACACTGGCATGGAGTACGTGGAATGAAGTGGTTGGATTTGCTACCTCTCTGTGCTACTTTGGAGACAGAGCAACATCCAGACATAATTGTAATTCATTGTGGAGGGAACAGTTTAGGGCATGTGACTGGAATTGTTTTGCAATTTGCTATGAAAGAAGGACTGAGGAAGGTTATGGACATGTTTCCTAATTCTCAAGTGATATTTTCACGGATTGCGCAGAGACAAATGTGGCTTAGTTCTTCTTCATTTGGTCCACAAATGGAAAAAGCAAGGCGCAATGTTAATAAGGCTGTTTGTGGCTTTCTAAGAGATTTTGGCATGTCTTCTTTTCACAATGAAAATATTATGTTTTGTAGTACATACATTTTTCGCAGAGATGGAGTCCATCTTACTTATGCTGGCAATCAGATTTTTCTGAGAAATGTACAAAATGCATTGCAACCTTTTTTGGAATTACAACAACGATTTTGAAGGATGTTAAGCATTTACAATTTTTGACTTACAAACACCAACCAAGGGCTCTTTTCAGAGCCACCACTTCTTTCCAGAGAAAATTACAATGTTTGTGAGGGAGTAGTAAACCAATTTTTTTAATGTTCGCGAACTGTTCTACTGGGAAAGGCGGCTCTGAAAAGAGCCTTATTTTTTTTGATTTTTGTAATTTTGTATTTTTTTTGGTTTTTCAGACACGACACACTAGGAGAGGAGGGTAAAGGAGGGTAAAGGGGGGGACACCAACCACATGGATAAGAAAGGGCGAGCTGAGAGAGGAAGATGTAGAGTGGGTTTTATTTGGGTAGTGAGCAGGTCTTCTGGTGCTCTGAGACGATAGTCTCAAAAGCACTCCGAAGTCGCTCCCCCCTGCAGAGTACTGTGCCACAGTACATACATACAACTGTGACCCTCGAAAGGTAAGGGTCATCAGCATTCTGTATGTCCTGTGAGGCAGCTTGAGAAAGACGCTGTCCCACAGAGGTGGTCCTTGTGGTGACAGGATCAGAAACAGAGGATGAAGTAGAGGAAATCAACCTGCTACGTTATTCGCAAGGTACAACCCTGAGAATAGCCCCAGAGTGAAATGACCTCAGGTGTCGCTTCATAGTAGTGGTCCCAAAGCTGTAGTTACCGTGCTTCCCGCGACTGAGTATCATTTTGCACTCATTGCAGGTAACATGGTTCGCACAAGCCTTAGGACCATTCCCATGAATGGTAAATAACCGCCACACCGAAGAGTCACGCCTAGTGCGGGTAGTAGGGATTTCCTCTACCTCATTCTCATCATCCTCTTCTTCCTCCTCCGCATCCTCAGTCCTGTTCCCCTCTTCAGGCCCTTGGGGAGGTGGTGGTGGTGGAGGGGGTGGTGGAGGTGCTGAAGCAGGTGCAGCACCAAGTGGCAGTTCAGCAGCCAAGGATGCCATGTCGATGATGGTGTAGTCTGCAGGTGGCAGCAAAAATCACTGTGTTATGAAGAATAGCCAGAAACACAATGGGAATAAGCTCTTGGGCGTGGTCTTTTATAGGGGTACTTGTGCGCGGTCCGCGGATATGCGCACTGTGCGCGGACAGATCGAACACAAAAAAAGGATCGGAAAGTTTCAAAGGGTATATAGAAACTCAAGATTGCTATGTGGGACTTGTGGCATGGTGAGATTTTATTGAAAAATATTATGGATTAACTGAAAATGTACTTTTAAATTGTTCGGGGACACAAACAGTGTCCGAATTTCAGGACACACGATGAGCATGGGCGCGGTCATATGATCTGTTTGCGAACTAGTCTGCGAAGGAAGCGCCTGTCCGCAGGACACCAAGTGCACGGAGATTGGTTAGCGCATGTGCATTGATGTCCTACGGACACTGTTCGGGTTCTGAAGTAATTAAAAGTGCGTCACACGTGAAACGAACATTTCAGGACACCGCATGTGTTCTTAGAACAGTTTAAACTTGGTAGCGAACAGTAAGGACAGATATAGTGTTCTTCAGGACACGTGTAATTTAGTTTATGTACGAACATTTCAGGACACCAATTGTGTTCTTAGAACACTTTCAATTGGGTAGCGAACACTACGAACAGTTGTACTGTTGTTCAGGACACATCATTTTTGTTTATTTACGAACATTTCAGGACACCAATTGTGTTCTTAGGACAGTTTTAAGTTGATAGCGAACATTACGGACAGATATAGTGTTCTTTAGAACACTTTAATTTTTGTTTCTTTACGAACATTTCAGGACAGCACGTGTGTTCTTAGAACAGTTTCAACTTGCTAGCGAACAGTACGAACAGGTGTGGTCTTCTTCTACAGTTTATAGACTAGATTTCTTATGGTTGAATAATGTGTTGATATCATTTTGATATCATGGAAAGTGGTTTTACAAGTAGGTCCTGTTATGCAGGCCAATGAATGTCCTTGTAGTCCTGTGTACTTGCGCACTGGACAGGTATCTATATTTTGCAGTAATTTAATTTTGATTTTGTCTTTGCTTTTTACATATTTATTGAGGAATTGGTGTAAAGATTTGAAACATTGTTTGGGAATGTTACACAGTGACGTGCATGGCCATTTGTACACTAGACGTTCTGATTCAGTTGAATGGAGGGGTAATTCTAAGTTTTCAGGGCATATTTTTGTAAGGAGTACTTCTTGTTCCATTATGGTATTATTCACTTTTTCATAACCTCGACCACTGCTATTTATGGCAATTGTATTTGTTTGCTTTTGTTTGTACGCTTCTTCATTAAAATATGGTTCTGTGCTCGTAGTGTGATTCCATTCACCTCCGCAGACACTTAAGAAGTTCTTTCTGTTGACATTTCGCTTATTGAAAAGTCTTTTTTGTAATTTAGTTATTAGTTTTGTTAGTGGTTTCATTTTGTTTAACAGTAAAATAAATAAATTTCTTTTGAAAAGAATTGCACTGTCCATCAATGCTTCTAAGATTAATTTCCTACGATAGGTTTTAAGCTTTGAACCTGATTTCTCTCCTGTTTTTATACGATTTTGAAGGACTTTGTGACGGTATATTTTGGCTAAAATACTTTTCTTGGTATGCTTACTTTGCACTATATTAAAATTTGAAGAAGTAGTTTTATCTGTACTGATAGCTGATTTTCTGTTAATTGTTTTTTGGTTTGTTTTACATTTTGATAGAGGAAGCGAAGTTGTTGTACTTGAAACTTCTTGTGTTTCACTAAATGATTGTATTAGCTGTTTTGTTTCAACTTTTTTTACAAATTCTGCTAGAGATGGATGCTTATGTTGGACACCTTTATTTTCATTTGCTCTAATTTTGCGTTGCTTTCTACGGAGTTGTCTTTTGGTAGGCCTTCTTTAGCGTCTGTTGAAAAAAATAAAGAAGATATGGGTTGGGGTGTTCTGGAATGTATGTGTGCTGTGTGCATGAGTGTTTGAGTAAGATGATAAAGATATATGTAATGGTGTGTGATTGTGCATTGGGAACTAAAACTAGTAGGGATAGGTATTCTTGAATTTATGTGTCACTAAACTGGGGTTCAGATGACAAAAAAAATAAGCTAGTGGTGTGGAAAAGTACAAATAGTAAATGTAATGTATACAATTAAAACAGTTGTTTGTTCTATAATATGAAAATTGTAGTGGATCAGTTGGCTAATTTGTGTGTCCAAAAATAGAAATTTGTGGGCCATTCTGGTTGTAAATCGCTGTTTACGACATGGAAATTTTTGGACAAAATGGTACAAAATCTCTATTTTAAGAAACCAAAATAGCTGGCATTAATGTTATAGTATATTTGATTAATAATATAAATAATATGGTGATATTTTACTTACTTTTTTTTAAAATTAACAGGTAACTTCTTAGTTGTTCTTTCTTCTTCGAGTTTGGCTGCTTCTTTTCAGGAAACTGGTCTTCACTGCAACTGTAAAAGCTTCAAATTAGTAACTGTGTTTGTATATAGCACTGTTTTTAATTTAGATATTGATTTTTTTTAATTGAAATCCTCAGTGCCTTCTGTAAAACCATTAAACTAATTTATTTACATAAGATACATTGCATCAGTTCAGTACATATGATATGTTCTTAATGAACAAATTGTTATGAATGACTAAGTGTAGCAAAAAAAAATATCTTTACTTGTGAAATTTATAATATATTAGTGAATACCACTATTTCTGTAAGTAAACTGTTCTAGGTAATAGCGCCTCAATGTCATGTCTAATTTAAAGTAATTAAGTAAATAAATAAATAAAAACAAAAAATATGAAATTGCATAAGTATTTTTATAAAGGTTTAAACATAGATTGTGTTTGCATGCAATTTTGTTTGAATATATGTAGTCTCTATATCTCATTTAAAAAATGTTAGTTTAACATGATTTGAGTGTGTGTGTACAAAGAAAGTAAAAAGTATAAAGGTGTATAAGTGGTAGTTGATTTTAGGAAATTGAAAAAAGTACAGTAAATTCATTTTACAGATTTTACAAGGTAAAAGTCTGTTTGAAAATGTGTTCATCTACCATAGCTCTCAACTCACACGCTTTTGGCGGGTGTCACACGCCTTGTAAAGGGCAGACTCACCCGCCAAGCCTCCTGCACGCCCATTCATTCCAATGGGCGTCTCACCCGTTAAAAACAAAATCAGTTGATTTCACCCGCCTGTAAAACAAAAATGGTTGAGAGCTATGTCATCAACTATACAGAAAATATGCATACCTGAAGTTTGTGTTCATGCATATGGATATGCATGGAGCTGCAAGTAGAAATCTTGAAGACTTGTACAGTATTTGTGGTAGATGCTGCTTGCCAATGATATGACACTTGTACTCAGAGAGATTCAGAGTACATTTGTAGTGCTGATCTATGATGATGCAGTTAGATGTAGAGGTCTTGAATGTGATTGGTGCATGGTCATGTGATTTTTGAGGTACATCCAATGAGGGAACGGCAGAGAGAGTGTAGTGGAAATGGTAGAAGGGCTGTTCATGTTACGATATGTCCGCGGACATGGCGGTAGTTCTCGGACATCGGGAGTTACATCCGGGGATTTATGGGTTCAGAAGTCATGCAAATGAGAATAAGCACTGAAAGGGATTGGTCAGGAAAGTTTGGTGGGTGTGTTGTGCCAGGAGAGATTTTCTGAGATACTCTTTTTGCTGAGAGAACAAAAGATAGCTATGGCTGTGTGTTTCAGAAAACATATTGTTTGGATTTTACGAGATTTGTGGATACATTGGTTGAAGGTGCATGCAGAAAGCTGTGGAGTAGCTGTAGATCTTGGATTCCCACATGTGGAAGTACACTGGCATGGAGTACGTGGAATGAAGTGGTTGGATTTGCTACCTCTCTGTGCTACTTTGGAGACAGAGCAACATCCAGACATAATTGTAATTCATTGTGGAGGGAACAGTTTAGGGCATGTGACTGGAATTGTTTTGCAATTTGCTATGAAAGAAGGACTGAGGAAGGTTATGGACATGTTTCCTAATTCTCAAGTGATATTTTCACGGATTGCGCAGAGACAAATGTGGCTTAGTTCTTCTTCATTTGGTCCACAAATGGAAAAAGCAAGGCGCAATGTTAATAAGGCTGTTTGTGGCTTTCTAAGAGATTGTGGCATGTCTTCTTTTCACAATGAAAATATTATGTTTTGTAGTACATACATTTTTCGCAGAGATGGAGTCCATCTTACTTATGCTGGCAATCAGATTTTTCTGAGAAATGTACAAATTGCATTGCAACCTTTTTTGGAATTACAACAACGATTTTGAAGGATGTTAAGCATTTACAATTTTTGACTTACAAACACCAACCAAGGGCTCTTTTCAGAGCCACCACTTCTTTCCAGAGAAAATTACAATGTTTGTGAGGGAGTAGTAAACCAATTTTTTTAATGTTCGCGAACTGTTCTACTGGGAAAGGCGGCTCTGAAAAGAGCCTTATTTTTTTTGATTTTTGTAATTTTGTATTTTTTTTGGTTTTTCAGACACGACACACTAGGAGAGGAGGGTAAAGGAGGGTAAAGGGGGGGACACCAACCACATGGATAAGAAAGGGCGAGCTGAGAGAGGAAGATGTAGAGTGGGTTTTATTTGGGTAGTGAGCAGGTCTTCTGGTGCTCTGAGACGATAGTCTCAAAAGCACTCCGAAGTCGCTCCCCCCTGCAGAGTACTGTGCCACAGTACATACATACAACTGTGACCCTCGAAAGGTAAGGGTCATCAGCATTCTGTATGTCCTGTGAGGCAGCTTGAGAAAGACGCTGTCCCACAGAGGTGGCCCTTGTGGTGACAGGATCAGAAACAGAGGATGAAGTAGAGGAAATCAACCTGCTACGTTATTCGCAAGGTACAACCCTGAGAATAGCCCCAGAGTGAAATGACCTCAGGTGTCGCTTCATAGTAGTGGTCCCAAAGCTGTAGTTACCGTGCTTCCCGCGACTGAGTATCATTTTGCACTCATTGCAGGTAACATGGTTCGCACAAGCCTTAGGACCATTCCCATGAATGGTAAATAACCGCCACACCGAAGAGTCACGCCTAGTGCGGGTAGTAGGGATTTCCTCTACCTCATTCTCATCATCCTCTTCTTCCTCCTCCGCATCCTCAGTCCTGTTCCCCTCTTCAGGCCCTTGGGGAGGTGGTGGTGGTGGAGGGGGTGGTGGAGGTGCTGAAGCAGGTGCAGCACCAAGTGGCAGTTCAGCAGCCAAGGATGCCATGTCGATGATGGTGTAGTCTGCAGGTGGCAGCAAAAATCACTGTGTTATGAAGAATAGCCAGAAACACAATGGGAATAAGCTCTTGGGCGTGGTCTTTTATAGGGGTACTTGTGCGCGGTCCGCGGATATGCGCACTGTGCGCGGACAGATCGAACACAAAAAAAGGATCGGAAAGTTTCAAAGGGTATATAGAAACTCAAGATTGCTATGTGGGACTTGTGGCATGGTGAGATTTTATTGAAAAATATTATGGATTAACTGAAAATGTACTTTTAAATTGTTCGGGGACACAAACAGTGTCCGAATTTCAGGACACACGATGAGCGTGGGCGCGGTCATATGATCTGTTTGCGAACTAGTCTGCGAAGGAAGCGCCTGTCCGCAGGACACCAAGTGCACGGAGATTGGTTAGCGCATGCGCATTGATGTCCTACGGACACTGTTCGGGTTCTGAAGTAATTAAAAGTGCGTCACACGTGAAACGAACATTTCAGGACACCGCATGTGTTCTTAGAACAGTTTAAACTTGGTAGCGAACAGTAAGGACAGATATAGTGTTCTTCAGGACACGTGTAATTTAGTTTATGTACGAACATTTCAGGACACCAATTGTGTTCTTAGAACACTTTCAATTGGGTAGCGAACACTACGAACAGTTGTACTGTTGTTCAGGACACATCATTTTTGTTTATTTACGAACATTTCAGGACACCAATTGTGTTCTTAGGACAGTTTTAAGTTGATAGCGAACATTACGGACAGATATAGTGTTCTTTAGAACACTTTAATTTTTGTTTCTTTACGAACATTTCAGGACAGCACGTGTGTTCTTAGAACAGTTTCAACTTGCTAGCGAACAGTACGAACAGGTGTGGTCTTCTTCAGGACACCTCCATTTTCGTTTATGTACGAACATTTCAGAACACTCGCACTGTCCGCGGACACTTTTATTGTTTAAAAAAAAAAAAATGGAAACTATTCACAATACAATATAAAAATTAAACTTTATTTAACATATATTAATAATTTATGACAGAGAAGGTGAGGCAGAAACAGAAACAAAAACAGGAGAATTTGGGGTTTCAACATGATTGGTATTAGGTGAGGAAGGGATGGAAATCTCATCAAAACGTTTTGGATTATGGAGAGGGTTTGGGGATAATTGACTGGGATATGGTGAGGAGGGACAAGTACATGTGGGGCAATGGTAAGACGTTTTTGTTTTAAAATGATCTTCAACAAAAGTTTTCAAATTATTAAAATTGGTCAACAGTAAATCAATTTTTTCTTTTATGTTGTCAAGCGTGTTTTCCATAACAGCTTCTTCAGAGGTAGTTTCTATTTTGTTATGCTCTGTATAAAAAAAATATATATATTTTAAATGTATACAAAATAATAATATTTAAATGGTTTATATTATAAAGTGTTTACCATTAGTTTCACTATCTTGTGACATTTCTTCATGTGGGAAATTGTCCTCTAGCCATTCCAGAGTACTAGACATTTCTGTGAGAAAAAAAAAAGATAATATATTTTTTAATCTAATACAGAAAGTTTATAAATATATGAGTAAAATGAAGTACACTTACTATTTCTGGTAAGATAAGTCCTATGTATTCAGTGGGTCTGGTCTTGTTCTCAGTTCTGTTGTGTCTGTGAGGTAATTATGTTGGAAGCCAATTTATGTTCTTGTCGTATATTCCATTTCAGAACGTATTGTATTCAAATGAATGGTTAGTGTGTTACATACATGGGTTACATATTACTATATATAATGTGTTTGTGTGCTGCTTTTTGAATTTGTTAATTGTTCTTATATTATGATATAACAATCAAACATACCCCCCCAATCCCGCCAACCCCCACAGTTTTTAAGTAGTGGTACTGTTCTCCGAACATGTCCGCGAACATTAAATAAGTTCGCGGACATCAAGTTCATAAGAAGAGATCTAGTCAGTTCCATATGACATGTATATAAAGTCAAAGTCATTATTGTTAAGTTTTGCTACTAAAAAACCTATGAAATTCAGTGAAAAAACTTTGTTAAAGGGACGTTATGGTTAAGTTGCACTACTAAAAACCTGTGAAATTCAGTGAAAAAAACTTTGCTAAAGGGACGTTATGGTTAAGTTGCGCTACTAAAAACCTATGAAATTCAGTGAAAAAACTTTGTTAAAGGGACGTTATGGTTCCAAGTAAAACCGAAAAACCCTTGAAATTCGGCAGTTATGGTAAGCTAAGCAACCATAACTCACGCCGCCACCGTGCACTGCTAAGACTAACACCTAGGACATCAAAGATGACATCACAAATGTCATTGATGACATCACATGTCTGGCTCACTATTTTATCTTTTGCTGACATATCTAGGGCACATGGTTTTCTTCAGTAACAGTCAGAAACTAAGAATTTTATTTTATTTGTAGACATATCCTTCTAGTAGGTTCTTACAGTAATTCCCTTAGAGTACAGTCACATCATATGAAACATATACATATGGGAAAACACAAGCTTGAAAGACAGCAATCCTTTTTGTGCATAAAGATAATCACTGGATTTATGAGCACTTTCTGATAGTTCTGTTGTTTTTTTTATGGCTGTACTTTCCCTGTATATGGTCATATTTGTATACATTGTACTCACACTACTTTCCTTAGGGTCCAATCACATCAAGTGATACATATACATAGGGTAAATAGCAGCTTTGAAACAGAGCAATCATTTATTTGCATGAAACTAATCAGTTAAGTTATGAACTGTTTCTGCTACTACTTGTGCTTTTTTGCTAACTTCACTTTCCCTGTATATACCCATATTGGTATGTGTTCTTGTGTCTTTGTGTTTTGTCTATAGTAATGCAATTATGTAATACATGGGTTTTATTAGCTACTTATTACATATTTCACAGTACACAAAAATCTGTTAAGAAAACAATTATCATTTCATTATTCAACATATTAACATTACGAATATCATACCTTCATCTTGTACGCTGCACACAACGTTATGTTTCTGTATGAGTAGCTTAGTATACTAGATAGAACCCCATAATAGGATGCTATTTATATCAATGCATCGTTCAATGCACTTATTAGGGTATATTTCTTGCAATGATTCTTGACACTTTTTTCGCAACATAATAAGAATCCCTTCTACACATATTTCATGAGAAGTACATATACATGTGATGTCATCAGTGATGTCTTCAATGACATTTGTGATGTCATCTTTGATGTCCTGGGTGTTAGTCTTAGCAGTGCATGGTGGCGACGCGAGTTATGGTTGCTTAGCTTACCATAACTGTCGAATTTCAAGGGTTTTTCGGTTTTACTTGGAACCATAACGTCCCTTTAACAACGTTTTTTTCACTGAATATATATATATATATAGTTTCTTTTCTCTCTTTTTCCTTTCTTCAAACTTTTTAAATAAAAATTCCCAACTGGCTCTACTGAATCCGTTTATATTATTCACTTCATTCTTTTGCTGGATTGTTTGCAATATTTATGTTTGGATTAGGTATATATGTAGATGTACTTTTATATAGGAAGGGCATATAAAAGAGAGGAGATTATAGAATTAAATACTACTATTTATGGGTCTATATAGGATGTACATTCGACCAAGGGTAAAGACATACATGTATTACCATATCCCCTAATGCACAACACTGTGGCAACAGACTCCCATGTTAATGATCAAATCAAAAGTGACAGTACTGTTTGTAACACCAACAACTCTATTATTTCTTCCAAGATACTGTCTGAGCTCACCAAGTCTTTTGACAATGTATTCAACATAGCTTTAGCATGTAGAAAAAGGCAACTTTGGAAGTACACATATGACAAATACTGTGGACTTGGTCTAGATACAAAGGAAGATGTGCATCATCCAGAATAGTCAAATAGTTGGCACACAGACATGAGCTTGGTGGGAAAGAGAAGGGTGAATGGAAGTTGTAATGTCTTTTCATTGATACCACACATGTCGGGAGCACCCAAGGTATTAATATCACAAGAACTATCAGTTTTTGAGGCTCAATGCCTGGTTCATTTGGCACTCTGTAGGCTGCAAGGCACATTCCAGGTGAAAAGTGTGCAATTAGAAACTATCGATCCTGACCAGTTACAATGCACTCAAAACCCCAAAAGTATCCAGTGTTTGCAGAGGCCATACTTGAACTTACAAGGAGGTAAATACATATACATTATGAGGCAAGAAACATTAATGAGTTGCGCAGCAGGAGGCCTACTGAGATTCAGAGATGACATGTTGGCTCAAGTTAATGAAGCATGTGTACAATTCTGGAACAAACATATCGCAAAACTAATGTGGATCGAAGCATTGGAAAAGCCAGAAAAGGTGCAACAGCAAGAATCTCATGAACTGTGTCTTTACAATGAAGGAACTGTTTTTGTAGGGGCCAATAAAATGTATTCATTCCAGACCTCCAAAAAGGCACCGCTGCAGCAATGGAATACTCCTGGGTGTGTGGACAGCAGGCATTCTTGCATCTCCCACCATAACGGAGGGGCTACTGCACATTATCCACGTTGCACTCAACGATTCTCGTAATCCCTGTAGAACAACTTGCAGTGGGATCAAAAACCTTGCCTGCCCCAACCCCGGCTCCAGACATAATGGAGCCCACGGGAAACCCATTGCAGCCCCCATCTTCTGTGTCTTACCTGAGAAAGAAAGAAGAAGATTCAATTATCTGTCTCAGGACTCCTTCAAATTGCTCAAAGAAATACTGAATATAAACTGTTTAGCAAAGAAGAATTTTTTGCATCTCTACTACTGCCTGGGGTTCAAACAGACACAATCGGCAAGTGTGTCCACATTTTTCATCAGGAGGTCATAGAGCGGATGAATGACACGTAACAAGGCCTCAACGCAATCAAGGTTGAGATGCGTGCCATAAGATTGATGACCCTCCAGAACCGATATGCACTTTTCCTACTCATGACGATGGAAGGGGGTGTTTGCTGCAAAATTGGTGATTCTTGCTGCACATTTGTGCTTCCAAACGAAGCAGACAATGGCCCCATGACGCAAACAATAGGAGCACTGCACACAGTCGGATCGCACAGGCAGACCGAAGCAGGCATACAGCAGGGGGATTGGTTTGATTACCTTTTCTCATGGGCACCGTCTTGGATCGGAGTGATCGTCAAGATGTTGGTGCTTGTGATAGTGTTTGTGTTGGTCCGGAGTAAAAAAGAGTTCATACAACAGAGGATTGCAGGTGCTTCAGAAAAGGTTAAAGAAAAATAACTCACAAAGATGGAACACATTGATTAAAGAACAGGAGAATAGTGCAAGGGTGGTGACCAGGTGTTGCCCGCGATGCAGAAGCAATATTTAAGAAACAGAAAGACGAAAACTAACAAAAAATGTGTAGACTGCCAATAAATGAGACTAAGTGTGCAGAAGCATCAATAAATGACACATGAGCAAGCCTTTTGTGAATGAAACAGTTTTGGCTCCACTTTATAGAAGATATTGAAAATAAAAGAATTCCCTGTACATCCTGCACTAAAACTAAGAGTATGTACCAATAACTGGGAGTCCTCCAGATTTAGTTCAACACCATGCAATGTTCACGTCCTGATGAAGGACCAATAAAAAGTTAACTGATAACACTAGGAAAAGGCACATCACAGTAGAGCGGCTAAAACACGTGTGGACATTATTATCACTAGAGAATATATTTTGGTCTAGTATTTTTTCCAGAAAGGACATCTAGAAATCTGGTCCTTATACCACAAGAAGTCTGGGTCTATAAAATGTAACCTATGAAAATATTTCGACTAGGTTAAAAACTTGTCATACAACCTTCCAGGGTGGAGGAATAGACTACATTTGGTGATTGTTTTTGGCTTTCTTGACTATGATAACATATGTTGTTTTGGTCTATATGAAGAAAATGGTGTATTGTAGATGAAAATGTCACTGTGTATGAACATATTTTTTAAAGTGTTTGTTAGTAGTTGAGAGATTTTTGGTATGAATATGGTTGTCTTGTATCATATATGCAAAAACAAAACAAACAAAAATGTTTTTAAAATAATGAAAGAATAAAAATAAAATGTTGGTTAGCAAGAAACTCTGATGATTAATGCTGATTATTTGTTAAGCATTAAGACATTAAGATAGTGCTACAACCATAATATGTGTGAAAGTGTAAGGGAGGGGTAACCAATTTACACTTTATGTTTTGTGTATCTTATCCCTTCCCATTTTGAATTTGGTCCCCCAGAACAAAAAATCAGGGAAGTACTCATGTCTTATAAAGATGCTGCAACTTAAAGCAAAAAAGAAAACTAAACCCTTAGGCTCCTTCATGTACTTGGAAGTTGGTAAGTGTTGAATATCTAGAACATCAATCTGTACTAGATTGTTTCATGATGCTGCCATATTCATGTATCCTTACCTGCAGACAATGTATCATGCCATCACCACCCTGGGGTTGACACATTTGACAGGGCTTTCCCTGGACTATTGGCATTTGTTAATGCTTGCCCTGAAATCAGATGGTGAAACATGTGCTGTAGACAGTGGTGGGAACATCACTTTTTGGATTTTTAGGGGCACAGGCTGAAGGAAACCTAGCCACCATCTTAGGCCTATGTGGCTATGATCAGTTCTAACAATGGAGCCTTCTTAATGAGCGGAAACACGCAAAGGGGTGGTGGAACTACAACCCTCATCTGAGGAGATTGGGACTCAATTTCATCAACAGACTAGGCTGAACTATGAAAGAAGTTCATTGTCTCATGTGGTTGGGAATAATTTGATGGATGTTTTTTTTCAGAATTTGTGGTAGCAATCCTCTGAGGAGTTATAAGGGTGGTGAGCGTGGGGGGATGGTGGGTCAGATGGGGTAGGTTTGGAGAATGGGATGCTGTCTGTTTCATACAAGATTTGGAATAAAGGCCCTGCTTGTTCATCCCTTGAACCAAACCTGCTGATATTTTCTGCTCGTCCATACTACACTTGCAAAGACATTTACTCTGGTTATGTTCTGAAATTTAAAAGGACCAGAGAATGTGGCATGTGATGGAATTGAGGTGTGTTCCATTCTTTCCATTTTATAGGGATTATGGGGAGGTCTGATATTTTCATTTTGTGGTAGTTTTGTTTTAAGTTTTCCTTTTGTAGGTACAGGGTACATATCCAATTGAGCAGTGTGCAATGCACATACTCTGTTATATTTGAGGATACAAGGGATTTCTGCTTTGACTTTGTTTGCATCAAACATCGTAAAAATAGACCTTTGAGTGTACAAACATGTGTGAGTTATACATAACTCATACCTTCTTTGAAGAATGTGCTGCCAATGTCGACAACTGCATGTTTGAAGATTAGACATTAAGACTTGTGAATTGTTGCAGAGTATGCACTGGAGAGACATACTTGTTCTCTGCATGCATATTGGTCTTTAAAATGAAGAAGGAACCATGCTGTTGTTTGGGACATTTTCTTAGTTTCTTCAAGTTTGTCAAACTTGTTGAGGATATATTGGATGTTCCTTACAGTTGAATATGTTTTCCGGTCAGATAGCACAGTAAGTAGAGTGCTCACTTTGACATCCATACAGAGCCTGCTGATGCAGGTTTGAATCCCGGCAGGGACAATCTCAGCATTTCATCCATCCGAGGCCGATACATGAGCAACACACCATGGGTAATAGTAAGCATATCTAAATGTGAATTATTACTATTATGATTATTATTTGTAAGCCAACCACTGTTCCAATTGCTCCAATAACCATTGATGTATATCAAGGTTGTCTCTTAGTATTACCCTGCAGTTGAGACATTTTCCAGATACTTTTTCCAGTTTTATTCATATGTTTCTAAGTTATTTAGTTCTTCCATCGCTTGTGTCATGCCATGGACTTCTAATTTCTTTATGCAGCTGATGTTGACTATGGGTTGCCTTTTGTTTTTGAGCATTGTGTTATTAAATTAGGCACAGTTTGCAAGTGATGACATTAAACCCAGTAATTGTTTATTTTTCTGTCTTAATTGTTCCATTAATTGAGGGTTTGATGTGATTTGTCTTCGGAGTTCATTTAAAAGTCTAGTTTATAAGGATGCTTGTGTGTGTTCAGTAAGCACACCAATTCATATGCACTTTATGATCTGAACATATGTTGGGTCTGCTGACAGATGTATATTTTGAACATGTACTCTAAAGTGAAAGTGACACGACAGATTAGCATTTCCTATGTTTTGAATATGGGCCAGTTTTTGGCTGTTGTTAACTGAAAGAGATCACCCAACAAATGATATGTTTTCCTCCTAAAGGTTTTTGGGGGTAATTCATAGAATTTAGCGCAGAAGCAGTGCACGCAGGCAGCGCAGAGAGGGGGCGTGCACCAGCAGGCGCTAGCTGCATGCGACAAAACCCATTTACATGCACAAAGTATTCATGGATACTTACATCCATAACCAGCCGTGGCGCAGAGTGGCGCAGCGACCCTGCAGCAGCGCCAGTTACGCCCCCAACCCCGCCCCAATGAGTCAAAAACATCACACAAATCCCCTACATGGTGCAAAGGCCAGTGACCAGCATACAGCCCCCAACCATGAAAATGCGCAAAAAATGCCACACAGCCCTCACGCGCCAGAGAAATCTCGTGAAAAACTCCATGCGCACCCCTGGAATACGCGTACCCTGCTTGCGCCAGCGAAATCACGTGTAAAACTCCACGCACACCCCTGGAATACGTGTACCCCGCTCGTGCCAGCAAAATCGTGTGTAAAATTCCACACGCACCCCTGGTGTATGCGTACCCCACTCGCACCAGTCAATCGCCTGTAATTCTCATTCCCGTACCCTCAGATTCATGCAGCAGTGTGGTGAGAAGCCACATGCACCCCCTGCAGCCAGACCATGTCACCCGCCAGCAGGTCCACCCTACACCCCTCCCCATGCACCGCAGGCAGCCCATCCACCCTCCCCATGCCCCACAGGCAGCCCATCCACTCTGACCATGCCCTGCAGGCAGGCCATCTACTCGGACCATGCCCCACAGGCAGCCCTTCTAATCTGACCATGCCCCGCAGGCAGGCCTTTCTCTCTGACCATGCCCCACAGGCAGCCCATCCACCCTGATCATGCCCCACAGGCAGCCCATCCACCCTGACCATGCCTCGCAGGCAGGCCACCCACTCTGACCATGCCCCGCAGGCAGCCCATCCACCCTGACCATGCCCCACAGGCAAGCCTTCCACCCTCCCCAATTCCCACAGGCAGCCCATCCAACCTGGCCATGCCTCGCAGGTGGTCCATCCACCCTGACCATGCCCCACAGGCAGCCCATCTGCTGTGACCATGCCCCGCAGGCAGCCCATCCACCCTGACCATGCCCTGCAGTCAGGCCATCCACCTTCCCCATGCCCCGGCGTCAGGTCACATGGCACCATGCACTTGGGAGCCCCGACCCATGTCCCCCACCCCACCCCCATTGACGGGTAAATGCCAGCAGGCCCCGACACATGGCCCCCCACCCTATTGATGGGCACCTGCCAGCAAGCCCCAACTCATGCCCCCCACACCACCCCCATTGACGGGCACCTGCCAGCAGGCCCTGACACATGTCCCCCTACCCCATTGACGGGCACCCGCCAGCAGGCCCCGACTCATGCCCACCAACCCCACCCCACTGACGGGCACCTGCCAATAGGCCCCAACTCATGCCCTCCCACCCCACCCCCATTGACGGACATCTGCCAGAAGGCCCCAACACATGTCCCACCAAACACCACGTCATAACAAAACAGACCCATGGCCCTAATGCCAACCCAAATCCCCCGCGCCCCCAGTACAAGCATGCAACCATACACTGCACCCACTACCTACTAAATTACGCATGCCATGAGAGTCTGAAAACAACCAGCATGGCCATGAATAAATGTCCAACTGAGCCACACAGTAGCATCGCATGACTGAGGTAAAGCTCATAGAGACATGCATAAAACCAATGAGAGTAGACCACACCAATAATGAAGTAATAAGAAATGTATTAAAAAGTAAACAAAATGACATAATGAAAATCACACATCCAAATGAAGAAACAATGAATGCAATAACAAAAATAAAGAGAAATGCAATGAAAAAGAAAAATCCACGACATGAAAAATGAAAAGTGGTCAATCGCAAAAGTCCATAGAAAGTAAAGAAAAAATCTAAAGCACAAAAAACCATTGCTCCATGGGATGATGTAATAACGAAAGTATGTACATGTCTGGTACTAATTACAATGAAAGTCAGAAGGGCCCATGGTCCCAAAACAAAATCAAACCTACCTAAAACCCTATCTAAAATACAACTATATACAAAAAGTGGAACAAAGTCAGTGAACTCCAAATAATAATTAAAACCAAATGAAACCTAGACCTAAATAACTTTATACAAAGGCGGTGGGCAAGTCCGACGGCTCACTTTTTGATGTCCCGGGCAAGGGCATCATCAAACTCCACGTCGATGTTCCAGAGGAGGGCCTCTTCCCTACCCTCAAAGTCTTGCAGGGATGCAGCCATGGCCTCCTCCAACTCCCTGTGAGTTGCCTCGAGGCACTCAGCCCGCCTCAAAGCCCTGTGCATGGAGTTCTCCACCCTGACCATTGTGAGCCGTGCCCTCTCCGCCCGCCACCACTCTGCACCTATTCGCTGCCCAACCGCTGCCATACGGAAAACACTCCCAATCCTGGGTCTCCCTGCTTGCCGGCCGATGCCTGCCCGATGATGTAGAGGGCCCCGAGGCCACATGCCCCCTGCGCCGAGCCTGCAGCCGCCTTTCTGCTGCCTGCCTCCGCTGCCACGACTGCCTCTGGGTAGATGGCAACACCCGGGGCCATCTTGCAGGTGACCTGCTTGTATGTGCCTGCACATCATCTGTTGCCAGGGGTCCAGTTGCTGGGGTGACCACCTGTGCTGGAGCTCTGACTCCTGACTGTGGCAGCAATGGGATCTTCACCAGGCTGGCTGCATTGGTTGGGGCAGGTCCACAAGGGGCACTTGGTGGCATCTGGCCCGGAAGACGGCACAGAGAATGACTGGTGTACAGTGTGCACAGAGGAGGAGAGGGCCGCAAGACTGGCCGACACATGGAGGAAACCCCCACCATGATCTGTCCCAATTGGGCCACGTTGGCACACATCTCTTCGTGATGACATGCATGGTCCCCCCAGGAAGCATGCACGTCATCATGAATGTCATGTGTGCGCAACGCAACACCAATCAGGACGGACTCAATCCTGTCATGGGTCCCCATGTCCACAGGTAGAGGAGTGCCAGATGATGTGGACCTCCCCCCTACCTGCGGACAGGCCTGCGATGGGGCATCCCTGCTGGTGCATGGTGATGCAGTCACAGTGTCAGGGACAGTGACATGCACAGGCCCCTCTGCAGCGACCTGTGCTGCCTCCTGCCCCTGTCCATGGACTGCACCACTTGCACCAGTGGTACGACCCCCACCAGGGCCCATGTGCCTCTCTGTTGCAGCCTCCTCCTCCTCCGTACACACCACCAACCTGGATGGCTCTGCACCATCTTCTGCCGTCGGAAGCCCCTGTGGGGGATCACCGACCCCTTCCGCTGCAGCCATAATGGTGGACGCGGCAACAGTCCCCTCGCTCCTGGATGATGGAATTTGACTGGACTCTTCTTCACTTGTCGCTGTGGAAAGGGAGGCATTAAACACAAGCATCAGGGTACTGTACAATAGTCCCCTAGACAGAAAGCAATAGCACATGAGTGGCACTGTCAAATGTCACTTCCATCATGACCCTCCACAACACATGGGTCAGTGCAGGCAACACACATGAAGGAACAGGCATGGCACATGCAACAAACATTCAAACATTTGCATCAATGTCCAGGGCACCATAGAAACATCCAATGGTGGGCTGAAACTCACATGCCTAAATTTAAGCTACTGCTCAATTGAACCCATTGCTAACATGCATTGTGGTCTGCAATTCTACTTGACCCAACACACTCAGACCCCTCACTCCTCCGTCTTGTCCACTGCACGTCACACTTATGCACCATGTACCCCTGGTATTGGCTAACATAGTACACCTGTGCACACTATTCATACTAGTGTCATCATACACAATGTCCTCCTTATGTGGAATAACAGACACCTTCAATAACAATATAATGCCCCCAAAACTACTTAGCCACCAGCAGAACTCAGCTCACCTAACAACACCTTGCAACACAGCATCCAGAAATGCTAGAGTTCGAGCACGACTACCCAGAATATTTGATCCGCACATCAGATATGAGACCAACACCTTCCACACCAAATCTACCTATGAACCTATACGAAAAACCAACTACCATAAGTGTAACAGCCACAATTACCCACAGGCAAAAAGAAGTAAAACTCCCAGCCATCCAGCAGTTCCAAGAAGTACCACCCCTCCTCTTCCAGTCATACCTAAACTTAAAGGTGCCCTTATAAATGCTAGATCGTTAGTCGCCCATGACATAGAAATATCTGAAATTATCTCTACTGAAGACTATAACTTCTTAGCTATTACAGAATCTTGGCTCCACGATGCATCAGGCCCGGCACTGTCCTTAGCCGTCCCAAATGACTATACCATCCTCAGAGCAGACAGATGTGAAGCCTGAGGCGGCGGCCTAGCTATTATTGCCAAAACTAAGCTTGGTATGAGAATAGCCCCCTTACCTGATGTTGAATCATGCGAAATCATGTCGATAAAAATTCCTACAACTAACTCCCAAACACTGAACATTCACCTCTTATATAGGCCGCCTGGTCCTATCAAAACCTTCATAGAAGACCTATCCTCTATTCTATCAGAAAACCTAAAAGATACATCCCAAACACTATTGCTTGGTGACCTTAATATAGGTTTCAATGATACTAATGACCCATAAGCTACTGCAGTAACCAACATCCTGACAGAACTAGGATTCACCCAAAGAGTGAATGAGTCAACCCACAACAAAAGGAGAATATTAGACTGGGTCGCTGACCATAACTGCAATATCTCCACCCCTACCATCACACCCCAAATTTGGACAGCCCACTACCTAATATCCTTCACAGTAGCTACTAAAACTCCCACATCAAAGCAACATTTTACCCCATCTATACTCACAAGAAATAAAAATAATATGACAGCAAATAAATTACTTCCCGCTATCCTGCCTATCCTCAACGCATTACCTGATAACCTGGATCCTAGCCTCTTAGTTGATTAATACAATAAAGCCATGAACAAAACGCTAGACAGCATTGCCCCTTTAAAACTGAGAAACAGTGACCCTAAAACCCACTTGAACACTTGGTTCACCCCCTACCTAAAAAAACTCAGACTAGAAAGAAGAAAATCTGAAAATACTTGAAAACATCACCCTAATCCAGAAAACAAATTGAAAGTAATATACATTTCATCTCAATATAAGGAAGCGATCCTCTCGGCCAAACAAGAGACTTACAATAATCGAATCGCACAATCAAACTCTAGTATGAAAGAGTTGTTCTCCATACTAAAAGAACTTGACCCCATAACAACCCAAGATAACTGTGTCAAAGATAAAACATAGTGTTCTGATATCCAGTATGCGCTAGCTAACAAAGTCTCAAACCTCCAAAAGAAAATACAATTAAAGAAAGAGACTCTAACCACCACTACACGTCCCAATGTCACAGCACCCACCAAAATGAAACCCTTTTCTCAATTTCAGTTCTCTAAAGTTTCCACGTTACAGGTTGAGAAAATAATTCTTGGACTCAAACCTTCTAACTGCCACGGTGATCTATGCCCAGCACAACTGATTAAAGACACCACCAGGGATCTAGCACCATTCATCACTAAGCTGATTAATGCTTCCTTCACTACTGGCACCATCCCTAGTAACCTCAAAGAATCTTGGGTACTCCCACTCCTCAAGAAGCAAACTTTAGACACGACTATACCAACTAATTATAGACCGATAACAACCATACCTTTTTGCTGAAGATTTTAGACAAGGCGGCATATATCCAAACCCAGAATTTCCTTGAACTCAACCAACTATTAGGCTCCCGTCAATCCGGCTTCCGTCCCTTACAAGGCACAGAAACCGCACTTATTGATCTTAAAACCCAAATAGATAAATTAAGAGACAATGGAAAACCTACACTACTTCTCCTACTAGACCTATCAGCGGCATTCGACCTAGAGCATCACAAGGTCTTATGCAGTCACCTGAACTCCGCCGCCCACTTCTCCAGCGAGGCAATAGCATGGATACAATCATTCCTTAGTGACCGTACTATGAGGGTCTTCTCACCATCAGCAGCCGCGGACCCCATCCCCATCACCTGTGGTGTGCCCCAGGGCTCTTGTGTTTCACCTACACTCTATAATATTTTCACCAAACCTTTGTTTGATGACTTGGACCATCTGGGTATAACCTACACTAATTACGCAGATGATACCCAGAGCTCCCACTCACCGGAGACTACAACAAGGACCTAGCAATGGTGAATAGAATCTATAGCATCGTTCAGGCATGGATGGCCACACATGGCATCTGCCTGAACAATGACAAAACAGAGCTCCTCATCCTGGGTACTACACCCTTTCTCAACAGACTGGGTGCAAACTATGCAGCCTTCATTATTGATGGGAACCTTATACAAGTCACCAAGGAATTAAAAACGCTAGGTCTCTACCTAGACTCCACTTTATCATTGACCAAATAGGTAAACACCCTAGCCTTCTCTACTGCATACACATGCAAATTAATTAGAGCAGGTAAAAAATTCCTATCCCCCAACAGCTGAATGACACTAGCTAGAGCTCTGATCATATCCAAACTAAATTACTGCAATTCCCTATACATTGAAGCAAACAAATATATCATCAATAAAATACAGATACAGCAAAACAATGCTCTTAGAGCCGCACTGAATATCTTTAAGAGAGAACATATCTCTGAGACAAGAAGGAAGCACAAATGGCTGTCCACACATGAGAAAATCAGACTCAAGACTGCCTCCCTTACCTACAAATGTTTAAACAACAAAGCCCCACAATATCTAGCAGATAGATTCTCAAAAACAGCATCCACCAGACTGACACGACTAGCAAACACCAATCACCTACAGGTACCCCGATTCAAACTCTCCACCATTGGAGGCTCTAGCTTCCCAGTTAAAGCAACCCAATTGTGGAATGAGCTTCCCATCACAATGAGAATGGTGCAATCCTTCACCAAATTCAGGCAAAACTTGATCAAATGGTTAATAGAAATGGCGGACAAATGAATGCACAAACTTGATCCTGACTGTATACAAATACTGATCCTGTATATAACTGCACATGTATATAATTGTTATTATCAGATTGTTATTTGCTAAATCATTGGCCTGTGAATTACATGCCTTTCTGCTGCTCTGTAACCTGTAACCTATGCACTAAGCTGTACAACTTCTTACCTCTTGCGCCCTAAAACCCTCGGGTCTGGCGCGGACAATAAATACTAAACAACCAAACATGCATCATGGGGCATGCTGATCACATGCACGCACATCACTGGAGGGTCATGCATCTGGCCCTGTATACCCCCAGACACAGTGGATGCAAGGATGACTAGGCTGTATCAGTCGATCAACACATCGTCACGGACATGTGTCATGCATCCATGGCGTTGACCAGTCACTCACACACTACTCAGACACACGGACATGTGCACCATGCATGTCCATGACAGCAGCACCCATCTCTCACACCCCAACCATGTCCAAGTACAGACACATGTGTGCATTCTGCATGCTGCTCCGCATGATGCATTGTAACACATACACCATCCATGTGGGTCACGCCTGACTGGACTCACATGCAGCACCATCATGCCCCTGCACACACACATCCATACATGAGCCATGTCACATATACAGCCAAGTAGCTAACTACCAGCACACTGCAACATGCATTGTTTAAAACAGGAATGCATGGGCACTTACTTCTCGACTCCAGACGGGCCTGCATCCTGAGGATCTGGTGATGAAGCACTGGGTGAATGCGCTCCAGGACCCTCATCTGCTGGGTGGTAAGGTGGACCCGGCGCCCCACTTCATCCGCTGCGTCCAAGAGGAACCGGGTCTTCTTGAGGGTCCTGGACTTGTAGTTCTCCCAGCGCTTTTGGATGTGTTTGATGTCGTGGGGTGCCACCCCCTCCACGTTGATGGCACCCACTATGTCTTTCCAGATCCTCTTCCGTCCTTCCTTGTCGGCGCGCAATGGTGTGAAGAGGGCATCATAATGCCCCAGGACTTGTTCCACCAGGATGCCAACTTCATTAGCACTGAAGCTGGCAGCTCTCTGCCTCCCTGCTGGGGGATGCCACTGGTGCCGGATGCTGTTGTGTCGGTCATGGTAAACCCGAGGCAGGTATGAGTGGGCAACGGGGTCCTGTGGCTGGGCTGTGGAGCAATGGCATACCAGTCGGGAGTCTTCTGTTCCAACAGGGGTGGTCACAGCAACTGAACCCCTGCAGATGGCTGATGTGCAGGCACCAAATAGCAGGGCACTGTTGGCAGCAGGCAGGCAGGCAGGCAGGCAGCAGGAGATGGCTTGTAGGAGGCTCCCCAGGGACCTGGGGGGCAGGAAAATGGCCTTCTGGGCAGGAGCGTGGTCCTCCGTGTGTTGTTGTGTTGTGTGGCCAGCTTAATGCAGAGTGAATTGGCACGTGAAAAAACAGCATGTCAGCGTGTAATTCAAGGAAAGGGCCTTAGCGCATAAGCACGTAAGTGATGTAACGTGTGCAGGCATTTCCTTCTGCACCTGTTAATGATCCACGTGGGTCTGCAGCGCGCTGTATGTGCTTTCAGTGGAGACTGACGCGTGTGTTTTTCTTACTTTGGGGTTCACGTGCGAATACTTCACAGCGGTTACAGTGCCCAGACGTATTTCTTTTCCATGCAGACGGTGAGTCGTGCACACTATTGCACGCTATTTTTCCCACTGCAGGTGCCCCTGTTTGTCGCGTACCACATCTATTGAGGTCATAGTAGCCACGTGTTAAACGCTTACGATTTTTTTGTGTTCCTGGGTGCCACAGCGCACTGCGTGAGGTTTTTTTACATGCACGTGGCCTATAGGGGTTGTGTATACATTTTTCTTGTATTTTTGGGGTGCCTGAGCATTGCGTGAACGTCATTTATCCCCAAGGTCCACAGGCAGCCTTGCAGGAGCACAGGGGTGTGTCTACCATCACATACCCTGCCCCCTTCACCCCAATTGACCAGGACAACTGTTCAGTGCATCTCCCATTGCAATGGTTACATCCGTGGCATGGCTATGAGACCACCAAAGGTTCTGGGGGGCTCAGCTGGGTGTCCTGCCAGTGTTGGGAGTGGTCAGGCACATGGCCGGGGTGACCATGGAGTACGTGGGGTCCAGGGTGGCCAGGGTGGCCATAGAGCGGGAAGAGGCAGGGGTGCACCACAGGGGCAGGATATCCAGCCACATGCTGCTGCAGCCATGCCACCACCTCCTGCGGCTCCAGGTGATGGTCTTGTTGCATCTGACTCTGGCACCCTTGCGACCCGACAGTAAGTAACATGTGCTGACACAGGCCCACTCGTTGTGGTAGCTGCAGGTGCAGCTGTGGCGACCACCACACAGCCCGCACCCGCCAGGGTACGGAATGAACGGTGCCAGTAACATACCAGCACCATCTATGGCATACCGCTATACTCATAACGACCCCCTTTGTATGTGTGGGAGAATTTTGCCAAGTGAGTTCATCAGGTCCCATGTCAGGTTTGAATGTTTCATGCCTGTTTACATTTTTCACGTTGCACTGAATGACGATTGTGTCATGTGTTGTGCATTTGGTTGGCTGTTCAGCTGTTGCATGCCATGGCATGGCATCCAGGAAAGGGGTCATGGGTGTTGGGAGAGTTTGGGTGACATACCAGTGATTTACATGGCCTGTTTTGCAGGGGGGGTGGGATATGCACCTTGCATGTGTTGCTTTTAGTCACAGAGGATTGGTTATGTTTAAGTAGCTAGGGATGCACACAATGTAGCACTTCCATGGAAACATTCTCAGGGTGGTAAGGTTGTGATAGTTGACTGTCTCTTTGTCATCATCGATTGTCACCTGGTATTTGCCAGGCCTGTGTGCACTCCGCAGGGTTGGGAGTTTTGGTGAAAAATGTGGCCACATGCTGGGTCCGCACTGCCTCGCCACGTGCCCTTTCCCCTCCCATGAACAGCGCCTGTGCCTGTGGTTGGGGATGTGGGGGTACCACCATATCCACCGGTATGCCCCGCCATGTTGCAAAATTGTGCAGGACACATGCTGCCACAATGATCCTGCACTCTTCTAGGGGTGCATATAGTAGATGCCTGCCAGAGCGGTCAAGGGAGCAGAAGCATGACTTGAGCACTCCGAATGTGCACTCCACTATGCCCCTGGTAGCAATATGGGCTGTGTTGTATTTTACCTGGGGTGGTGTGGTGGGTTTCCGTATTGGCTTCATCATGTGGTTGCTCAGAGGGTAGGCACTGTCACCTGGGGAGGTGATGATGGATGTCATTAGTTGGGTTTGTGTGTTTGTCTGTTTGTGAAATGTATGCATGTGCACAGACATTTGTACTCACCAATGAACCATGCGTTGCCATGCTTCCCAGCTTTCAGGTCCTTGCTCAGGGCAAACATTCTGTATATGAAACTGTCATGGGTAGACCCAGGATAGTTTGCATAGACAGAGTTGATGATTCCATGGGCATCACATACAACCTGTACGTTGATGGAATGCCAGTGCTTGCGGTTGCGGTAGATGTTCTCAGTAGCCCTAGGTGGACATAGGGCCACATGGGTGCAATCTATGGCACCAAGCACTTTGGGGAAGTGTACCACCCTGTAAAAAACCTGGACCACGGCCTGCCTTTCTGCGGGAGTTCTGGGCATGTATATGTGCCTGCGGACTGAGGAGCGCGCAGTGATGATTGCCAACACCTGGTGTAGGCAGCGTGACTGCGTGGGTTGTGAGACACCCCCAACTTTGGCAGTTGTCCACTGAAATGACCCAGTGGCCAGAAAATGGAGGACATTGAGCACCTTTTCCGAGGGGCTCAGTTCTTGGGAGCACAGGGTGGGTGATGTGAGGTCATCCTCCCACTCAGTGACTAGGTATAGGATGATACGAGGTGGAAACCTATACCTGCCATAGACCTGGTCATCAAGCATCCCAAAAAGGCTGGTCCTGGGCAAACAAATGCAGGTCCTGTCTATTCTCCTCCTCCTGCGTTGTCCCACGATCAGTGCTGCGAGAAATGGGACATTCATTGTAGCTGTATATACGTGTTTGTTGTTTGAGCGCACTTTTATACTGCGCAGGGACGCTTCCGCCTGCCTTCGTGTGGCAGATGTGTTTACGCCTGTGCGTGTCTTTTGGTGTGCGTGGGTTTCCCCTATTCGATTCCATGAATAAGTGTAGTTCGCGAGCGCGTGGGCATTCCGTGTATTTCCCAGCAGTACTTCCCCAGTTACATCCTCATTTTCATGCGTTGTTCACCATTCCGTGTGTTGCGCCCCCTTTTTGGTGTGTGCGCTGCACGTTGTGCGCTTTCGCTGTGCACAGCGTTTGGGATGTCGCACTGACGTGTGCACCCGTGTGCGCCACACATGGATTTGGTGCACATCCCAGGAAAAACACGCGCAGGGCCTTCCATGAATTGCATGCATGCACATGCGCTAGCTTTTTCACGCTTGCGCCAGCTCAGCTTGCACCACAACACATTTATTCCATGTATTACCCCCTTTATCTTTTGGAGGAGTTAACTAGCTGACATAATTGTAAAGTTTTTTTCTGATGTCTATTGTGTTTGCAACTCTGTAGCATAGAGTTGCTAGTTCACTTTCAAATAAAAGATGGAAAATATGTTCAGTGTTTTGATGATATCTTGGATCTTCACATTACATTATATGACAATGATACTCTGATGCACTGATTGATAAAGGTCTTTCATCATATCTTCCTCCTTTTCCCATAGGAAAGATATGTGGAAAACAGCATTCTTCTAAACTCTTTTCCCATGCATCCTTAGTAGCCCCTTTGGCTATGTTTCTAATGCATCTTCCATGTTGCCTCTTGAATACAGAGAGTATATAGTGCAGTGGTCAAGTACCTTCTCTGTATTGTAGGAGAGCTGCAGAGAGCAGCGCAGGCCTTACAATCTGGCCTTCACAGCATGGCTTTGCCTGCCTGCTGATGTACGCGGCAGTTATAGGGCTGCTGTAGGCAGGAAGCTGTTGTGGCCAATCGGGGCCAGCGGCGGTGAATACATTACAATCATTGTGATTGTTGTTGCTCGTTGACGTGGACACGGCGATGGCAGCGATCTTAGAAGGCCAGATTTCTTTTTTTCAGGCACGCAAAGCATCGGCGAGGTGGGGAGGCCCTCTGCTGGGGGAGCTTTGCTGCCAATCAATCGGGGCTTGCTGCAGAGAGCAATGCAGGCCTTACCATCTGGCCTTCCCAACACGGATTAGACTCGAGCAGAGTGAAAGAGACATATGAAAAGTTACTTGACGACACAGATGTGAGTAAAATATAAGGAAGGCACCGGTTTGATCTGTGGGATCAGATGATGAGAGTCATCTTGCTTAACATCAAGTGTCTTTACATTATTATCTGGTGTTTGACAAGGGGGTGAGGTCGTATGGCCGAAAAGAGAGGGTTCAAAAGGATGTATCATGTTCTGCTTTCTTGGTAATTGTAGGGAGGGGGCCACATCCATTAACATTTCTGTGAATGCAGTTGATTCTGTGCAATCACTGAATGATGTTTGATGAGGCTGTTGAAATAACACAGACATCTTGGTTTGCTTGTCAACTTTTTGAAGGTGCAAAAAGCTGGCAAATTTCATAGGTATCCAAAGTATTTACACCAGCATGAAAATCACATGCTGGCATAAATACATCAGTTTTCGCATTGTGGGACTGATGAGGTAACTCCGATCTATGGGCTTGCTCCACAGTACAACACACTGAAAATTACCTGGATTGTGATTACATCAGTAAAACATTTACACATGTTTTATGAACATTATTGTTTACAATCTGTTTAATAGAAAATGACCTACATAGAGTAACAATGATGTAATGAATGAAATAAGTAATATAATTCCTGAACATGGGGACTTAGACCTCGGTACAACAGGTGCACAATGCACAATATGTATGCCATCACTCATAAATTCACATTTTTAACAATAGTACAAGTAATAGTGGTAATAATAATGGTAGCAGTAATGTTACTAATAATGATATTAATAATAATAATAACAATAATAATAAAAATAATAATAATAATAATAATAATACCATGTAATATAAATACATGTTTAGAAATTCCAACTATGAAATATGCTACAATCTTCTGAAAATCATTAGTAGTGAAACTGGAAGCATAAGAAAATTATGGAAATATGGATGTAAATTACGTATAATAGCTCAGGTTGATTTATTCATGCATTTGTTAGCAAGTTTTCAGCGAGCACAATTAGAATTGTGTTTGATTGTCAGAAGGTGATACTGAAACCCATACAGACTAAAGACATTGGGATTATATCGGTTTAGCATTGAAGAGTATTCAGGCGCAGATCCGATTCATGTCTACATAGATAGATGAGCCCAGCGCTTTCTCTTTCTTCTTCACATGTGCGAAGCCAAAAGGGAAAGCAGCCACCTGGGAGTAGGAAGCTTCCATGAGACATATTGCATTTGCACTCTTTCTCGATCTTTGACATTTAATTTAAGGCAAAACATGACTATTTTGCAGGTACAAGAGTGATAATTGTGTGAAGTCAGCCCATTGTGTAAGGACTTTTTTCAGGAGACTTTCAAACATTTCAACGCTGGGGACATCCCGTTGTTCGTGACACTGACATATAGTCGTATTAGGCTAGGAAAGGGTACATACAGCAATGCATTACTTTACTCCGCCACAGTGAGGCAAACAAGCTAAAGGAATCCTTTAAACCAATTATGTGTACATCTGTCTATCAACTTCATTACCCTTGAGTTAAGGTTTTAACCAGCTTCATGTCAACAGAGGCACAGTCACCATACCGGAAATTAGCTTTTATTATTTGTATAGCGTTGGATGTTATAGGATCGATAATCGGCAGTCACTGCATAAACGTTTTCTACATGCTTGTCAATGAATTGACTCATTCACACGTTTGCATATTTTACAGTTGAACCAGCATCAAATACTTTTTAAGTGCAGTGAATTTGAAAAAGTAAAAAAAAGAAGAAAAAATACATGATGCTAAGTGAGATTTCCAGATATTTGAAGGGTCCCTGACAATGAGAAAAAAGTTCATTGTAACCTGCCTGATGAAATACATACCTGTGTTTTGTTTCAAAGATCTCCTATCAGAGTTTCTAGGTCTTTCCCAAAATTATCTTGTTCACAGAGATCTTTTCTGTGAAGTACAAAGAGAAGAAATGCAAAGGGCTAAAATAATATCTTAGGCTGCAATTTCTGTTTGTAGACGAAACAAAGTGAATGCCTGCTCTTTCCCTAAATTATGCTTTTACACTGAATTAAGTAGAGTACACTGTTTTTTTTTATTTTTATTTTTGTTACTGTAGAGCTAAAATTGTTGGTGGGTGAAATAGAAAAATGCTGCTTTTGGTAATTTAGTGAAATTCTGCACAGAAATCTGCAATTTTCACAAAGGTAGCAAAAGTGTATGTCCAATTAAATAAAAAGTAATCAATCAGTAATTACAATCTGCAAAAATAGGTTGTGTGGTTTTCAATGCCAGCAAAACAAAGGTAAAATGGTCAGCAAAAGGTCTTTGCTGGATATTCTCTCGGGAAATAAATATATGTATCTATAGTTTGGATTTATAAAGCTTGAAGAAAGTTGGGATGCAAAAGAGGGATGTACGAAAGGAGTTAACAGGAATTACTAAGAGACAGCTGGGGTAACAGAGGAGCTATGCTGGTCAGGGGGAGCAAGCAAGGGAGGAACTATAGAGGGAGAAAAATAGGGTTGAATGGCATGACTGTTGATTGGTAAGATGTTGTTTGAAGAGCGAGGTCTTCAGGTACTTTGTGAAGAGTAGGATGAATAGTCCTGCCTAAATATCACTGGCAGCTGGTGATTTATATTTATTGGAGGGTTGTCAATATTCTGACAAATATGCCAAAGCGACCGAGAGTAGCGAGGGACTGTGAACCAACCAAGGGGGATCCAGGGGTTTCCCCCCCAAGACATTTTTGGGGATATTGTATTAAAATTATACAGGACACTTTATGGGAAATATTGGGTAAAAAGCCAAACACTTTGTAATTGGTTTTGCAGAGTAACTCCAATTCAAAAATCCAATAGCTGCAAGTCACCAACAGTGTGCATGTTTCTGCTTATATAATGTGTGATGTTTCCACACTATGCCATGGTAACATCACACACTTTGATTGGACAAATAATTCCAATGGCTTGCTTAACAGTCTGACATTTGAAAGTGAGTGTCTCCATAAATACAAAAAGAACTCCCCACTGAGAGTCAATAATGGACACACCCCAGGAGGGAATGAGACCAGGACCAATGCGGGTGAGGATAAAAGTAAAGTTTATCTAAAATCAAATAGAGCAAGCAGAGAACTCTGCAAAATCCGAGAGCGTTCTGCCCAAACATCAGAAAATGCACATTATATTACAAAATCATGTCATCTATGACATGTGTTATAGGTGATACATCGAGTTGCGGCCATTGGACAAAGTGAACAGGACAGTGTCCATTCTGTAGGGGCGGTGCTCCCAGGTTGGCTGGCATGGTGCGGGTTAGTTCATGGAGCACGTGGGTCAGCTGGGCTCATCTGGGTGAGGTGCAGGGTCAGACGAGATGTCCAAGTCACGAAGATATACTCTACTTAACGCTCTGCCCTTGTGGCAACACATACCTTGTATACAAGAGTTATATCACTAGATGTTTGACCTAGACATTAAAAAAAGTGAGACTTCTTGGGTCCAGGTGCCTAATCAATTTACTACATCATTTTGACACATTCATTATACAGTTCCTCAGATCCCATGAGAGGATGGTTTATTGTTTGTTAGTGTAAAGAGAATATATTGCCACACATGGGATAAGGGGCCTGGGGTGACCTGGGGTGGTACATTGATAAAGGGCCTGCAGTTGTTGCATCAAAAGTCTTTGGGGTAAGGGGCTTATTCTCAATATTTCTTTGGTCAGGGACCGGGGTGCAAGTCAAGTTAATGGTAACATCATGTGTCACAGGGCTGAGGGGAGGGTGGATACTTGGTGCAGGCTCAGCAGAAGGGTGACAGGTAACATTTGTAGCATGACAGCATCAGTGAAACAAGGGCCTTTCGCTGTCAGCCCAGCCAGAGGGGGAGGATGGTGGGGGCTGAGTGTGCGATGCTGCAGGAGAGGGGAGAGAGGGCCCTATGGCTTGTAGCCGGTCCACTTTGTGGGGTTGCATACAAATCATTAGGATGTGGGGTGGAACTAGGCCAGTGAGATTGCTGGTACATTGGATAATATGCGAACTATGATCATAATATAGGTTACACGTTTACCTTTATCATGAGCATCATGTTACAAAGTAAATTCTATCTACAACAGCCTTGTGGCTTTATCGTTTTGCATTATACACATTTAAAACTGTATGCTAGTTGAACATATTTGTGAACGTACATATATTGGAAAACCAGTGGGCATTGTGGGATGTTTTTATCCACGCATCCAAGCCCTACCTCAAAACTGTGCAGTACTGACATGGAAAACATCATGATGGCCAGAGTTTCCCAGAAAATGCCCAGGGAAAGGCATGAAGAATAGGCTGCCACCCATTTTTGCTGATGTTATGGGCACAGAAGGGCACTGCCTAAAACCACCATTGTACTACCCACACAGTAGTCTGAAACCATTGGGAATGGCAATGCTGATTGCCAAAAGCAACCTAGAATTGTGGGCAATTCATTTTCTTAAATCCCAAAAATGGGTGCATTACCAGTACTCACCACTATCAGAAAGCCGGCGTTTTAAAACAGCACCAGACTTTTTTCTTTTTCGTGTAAAACTGAATAAATGAACCCAAAGCAGGCCAAAGAAAGACTTACTGAGAGGTGGATCCAATGTAAAGTTATATTCTGAAGTGACTTGAAGGGTTATAACAAGACTGGCTGATCTGTGGATTTCAGCAGTTTAAGTAAATTTCGACTGAAAGACACTAAAAATCTAAATGTTTAAAAGAAATGAGTGACCTACCTTTGAGTGTCACATTGGTTGCAATTGTTTAAATGTCATAGTTTAAACTTAGAATCAGCATTTTAGCTGCATATGTAAAAATTGGTAGTTTTATTTGAATGCAGAAAACTGGGTAACTAAAAGTGACATTAGCTGGGGCCTGGCTTAAGGAACTGAATTCTGCCCACCAGCTACCCCCGACAGGAGTTGAGACTTGCACAACTGCTGTGTTCCCAGGCCTAGCTGCCTTTTTGCTGCTCCCACCAAAAGGGATCTGACACTTCTCTGTTTGAATTATCAAGGGACTGCTAGAGACTAAACATAGGACCCAGGCAGAGGGTTTATTGAAGTGGCCATAAATGGCTTCCTCTTGAACAATGGGCCTTCCAGGGCCCAGGCAAATGTTTTATTATGGGGGCCGTAAAAGTGGCTTCCTCCTGGAAGGAAAGGGGAGGAGCACTGCATGTGAGAGCAAGCTGGCTTGGCAGAAACTGGGAGGGGGAGAAACTGGAGACAGAGGCTGAGCTTGAAGAAAGTGGAAAGACTGGTTTCTGTACCATGTGACCTGAAAAGACACACCCCTGTAGCCAGAATATGGTTTTAGAAAAAGATGAATAACTCATAGTACGGACTTGTCATAATTATTTAAATGATACCATAATTCTTGTGATTTTTCTGCCCACATGTTAAGAGGTTTTTAGAACCAGTGGCATGATCTGGGGGCAAACGAGCAGTTAAGAGGGTATTACTTAAAATGTCTGCATGTGAAAAGTCTGATACTTCATCAATTAATGCCTGCATGCCTTGCACACATTTGGGTAAATTTGAGTAAGAATCTGATATTGGTAACCTGACCAAAAAGTGAAATATGTTGCCATTTCTGAATGCAAGCTCCCAGGAAGAGCAGATTTGGACAGGGTATACCTCCTGTGATATGTGATGGGTGCATGTAATTTTAAACAAATGTGTACCTGTGCAAATATGTCTTTTGGGTCAAAATATAGATTGTGTGTAATTTGACAGGGGTGGGTTCTCTGTACCATAAACAGACCTCATCATGATGACACTTCATTTCATTCCCCCAATCAAGGGGAAGAGGAGGAAGTGGCCAATGACAAGTGGAGAGGGGTAGGGCCTAGGAAGCTAGCCTCTCCACCCATTTTCAAAACGCATAAAAGCAGACAGTCAGGACAGATAGGGACATTCAATTCCATTTGCTGCGGAGCATGCTGCCGGACCATACCACATCCAGAGATCCAGACTTCAAATCCATCAATCTCCAGAGAAAGCTGTGCAGAAAGATCCAGAAGCAGTGCTGTACCCAGAGAGAGCAGAGCTGACCCAGACCACTGTTAGCAGAACCAGAGAGCTGACCCAGATCACTGTGAAGTGCAGAGACCAGACCAGAGTCCAGTCTAAAACCTGACCAGATCCGTGGCGAGGCCCATTTATTTCAAAAATATATTGTGAGTACCAAGCAGAACTGTGCAGAAACAATCTCCTAGTTAAAATAATATAATTCAATCTATTTTAATCTAAGTAGAACTGCCTCCTAACTGTCACCTGTCATTTGCAAAGCTGTCACCTGTCATTTTCTAGTTGCTAGCTGTCACTTGTCTTTTTGAACTTTAAAATTTCAAATCTGAAAAACGACCTTTACCATATCGCTCATATCTCCGTGACCGTTTGTCTTAGAGACTTGCAGTAACTTTCCTCTGAAAGATGGGAATCCTAGAACCGCATTCCTATTCCATACACTTTTGCCGCAATCGCGAAAAACGCACTCGTGAATTTTGCCGCGATTCGCAAATTTCTCCACGTGTGAAAACAGCAGTTTCCTTGCTAAAAATTCGTTTGCCTCTTAAGAACCATCCCTGAATCATTGCTACAGTGAGCCTGGACTAATATTAACTTGATACCACTCACCCTGAACCTCTAGAGGGAATTAAAAGCATTTTAGCATATTTTTCACTTAATTGCCAGCACATATAAAAGCATTTTGGGCCTGTGTTTCAAACTTCTGTAGTCTAAGCTTGCTGGGGTGAACTGAATTACACTTGATTGCATTTCTGAGAACTGTGTGCTTTCCTTCCATTTCCTTGCATTGCATAAAGGGGGGAGGGGATTGCCAGAGAAAAGTGATTACATTGTTTTGTTGAAATCATATTGAGTATTTTCTGTATTGCATTTTCATTCAACATTGCATCCATTTGAACCCTATAAAGCATTCTCTACCACATTATTCTTCTGTCCCTATTTACCAGTGTTGCTATCTTATCCATCCTATAACCACTCATCATTGATTATAAAGAAGTGTGCTAGTGCCGGACTATCCATTATTGATTACTGCTCAGATTAAGTGTGATATTCAATTATTAATTTATTATAAAGTGTGATATATATATATATATATTGTTTAAATTATCAAATAAACCTTTAAACTTGCAAAACAGAACTACTTCTTGGCTCAGTGGGGACAGGGGGATTCCAAGAGAGGGGTGTTATATAGGGGTAGTCACCCAGAACGCATGAACTGGACATAAAGATATATTAATAAGGGTTTCCATTCAGTATCCCAGACTAGGCATTGACTTAGCTGTAGTGTTGAATTGAATCCTCTTACAAATTGGGGGCTCGTCCGGGACGTTTGGGTTAGATCTACCATTTGTGCAGATTAATACAGCGTGCCAGCTGACCAGATACACATATCCGGTCGGATCACCACGCTGTGTTACGCTGTAAAGCACTCCTCAAAGGAACGCTCTAAGGAAAAGGTCTGTTTTGCAAAAATCAAATACAAACTTCTGTAAGTCAGGAAGGAACTCAAATCTCTAGAATGACGACCTTAGTAGACATGAAAATAGCCAGATAGCACTTCTTACATAAGTTATTTGTGAGAGGTGAGTGGACTCATCAGGACCAGACGGTCTGGTTGCAAGCAATCGCACCCCAGATCACGGAAACAGGGTCAGATATATGGAGAGACCAGGGTCCCTTACATGTGGCCCTGAGCGAACTATATATGTCCTCTAAGGCCAAGGATGAGCACAACAAGATTGCCAGGGTAGCGGCATATTTATATTTACATATGGGAGCCATGCAGGACAAATGTGCTGAAGGCCAAGATCTGGCGAGTAGGCAACTGCTGGCATTACAGAAGGCCCAATCTGATCTGGACTCTTCTGAGCAGAGGCTGCAGAGGAGCCAGTAGTCAGAAAATGATAGTAGGCAGTATATCATTAAAATAAAAGAGTACATGGATATACTGCAACAGGAAAAGGCTGACCAGGATACTAGATTTCTGGCCCTGCAGAAGGAGCACCAAGACAGTTTGGACTCCTTACTGCAGAGCCAGAAAAAGCTGGAGCAACAATTAGACTTTAACAGGGCATGCACGGAGCAGGTAGCCACCCTGCAAAGTCATCTAGATAGAGTGAAGGCAGAGAGCAACAAGCTGATTTTGAAAGACCTGGATACCCAGGCAGAGTTTGATGAAGAACGCCAGAAAGCTGGTGCCTTTCAAAGGCAGAGGGATGACCTGGCGGCACAAATGCAGGCTCTTAGCCAGGCAAGAGACGCCTTAGGCCAGGAAGTCTGCCATTTAAAAAGAAAAACAGAAGAAAATCACTTGGCCCCCCAGGGGCTGGGTGACCTCCAAAAAGAACGCCAGAACTTGTTAGAACACACCAGGAGGGTGGAGGATGCTCTGGCAAGAAAGGAGCAGGCCAATAGGGACACAGCTCAGGAGGTAACCCTCCTGCAGCAAAGACTGGCCCAGTGCTCCAGGACCAATCAGGAGGCACAGAGAGAGAATGAGGCTCTCTGCCAGCACAATGATAGACTCCAACAACAGGTAGCGATGCAGGAGAGACTGATAGAGTCTAGTAAGGCCTTAAATGAGGAACTGAAGGCGCAGGCTCTTGCATTGCAACAGGGAGCAGGGGCGGATAGAGATGAGGTTCGCTGGGAAAGAGAAACTCCTGAGCATAACCCCAGGAGCCCTAGAACCAGAGGCCTTTATATCTCTCAGTCCCTGGACTCTGCCACCCCCATGTCCCCTGGCGCACATGAGCACAGGGCCACAGGGATGGCAGATTACTATCCAGCCAGAAGCATGGGGCTCATAGGCCAGTACCACCCAGGAATGGAGGGGCGGGCATCCGGGTATGGGCACCCAAGCACAGTGCAATTTAGTGGGGAACCACAGGAGAGTAGGCCCATTAAGGGCATCCTGAAAACCTCTGCCCAGTTAGGTCAGTGGGGGGGGGGTACCCATCAAATCCTGGCAGCAAAGAGGAATCTGAAGACTCCTCTGAACGGTACAGGACACAGGAGACCAGGTCCCCACATTCTGCCAGCCATTCCCAGGCTCACAGAATCCGGGAAAACCTGGAAGAACAGACGGGAACCTCTGGGAGCAGTGCCTCTGAGTCAGAAGATGAATGGACCAGGGGGTGGGGAGTCATAATGTCGAAAAATAAATGTCGACAGACAAAAATGTCGACAAAATAATGTCGAAAAAAAAATGTCGACTTTCGTTTTTTTTAATTATATATTTATGTTAGGGGTTCGGGAGTAAAAAAAAAGGGAAAAATAAAAAAAAAAAAAAAAAAGGGGGGCTGGGGGGGAACCCCCCCATTTCGAAAAAAAAATGCATTGAAAAAAAAGTCGACATTTTTTTTTTCGACATTTTTTTTTCGACTTTTTGACTGTCGACATTTTTGTTGTCGACATTATGACTATAAACCGGACCAGGGTTACCCGGACCAAAAGGGCCAATAAGACAAAAAGGGCCTTGCTTAAGGACCCCTTAAAGCAGATTAAGGCAATCAGGAGCGTAATCACGCCTTATCATAAGAACGCCAAGTATTCTGTTTGGGAGCACTTAGAGTTGTTTGAGCAAATGATGGAGACTTTCCATTTGAAGGACAGCCAAAGCTGTATTCAGTACGTCAAATGGACATTCTCACCAGTATACTCCAGTTTCTTTGCGGGGCTGGAGGACCAAAATCATTTAAGGTGGTCCACCTATAAGGCGGCCATCTTGAAACATTTTTCTGTTCACAGATTTCCTCAAGAGGCTCGCAAGGCAGCCTACAATTTGCAATGTGGGGAGGATCAGGCCCCACAAGAATTCGTGCAAGAACTGAAACGGGCCTTTGCGCAGACCACCAGGAGGGTGTGTACAGACAGCAGAGAATTTGTCAATACATTTTTCCATGCCTTGCCCAAATATATAATGACCCAGCTCGTGAGAGATTTTCATGAGAAAAGATCTTTAGAATGGGTCATTGAACAAGCCACCCGCATCTACGAGGTGCAGAAACCGGTGGAAAACAAAAACCAGCCTAAAAACCCCAAAACCAACAGCACCCCTGCTGCTGCCAAGGTGGCAGAGGTAAAGGTCACCCCCGTTTTAGATTTGGAGATGGGGGGCCTAAAAACCTACCTGCACCTAATAATGCTAGGCCCAGAAGGTCCTCTGGCCAGTCACAGACAGGGAGCCAAGGAGGCAGCCCCACCAATGGGGTCCCTCGCTCTCCTGATTATGTGAGTCCCCGTTACAAGGGAAATCGACCCATCCTGGGTTATGTGTGGACTCCTCCAGCCAAAGGGGGGGGATCCAGCCAAGCACCTAACCCAGGGAACTTCCCTCCTAACTTCCCACCGGAGGGCAGAAATTCTCCAAATCCTGGGCAGAACTTTTTCCCCAGGTACCCACCCAACTTCCAACCCCAAAATCCTCCACCCTTCTTTCCCCAATTCCCTGAGCCCAGACAACCGAATCCGGGAGAGGGGAGGCCAAGGGTGGAGGGGTATCCAAATCTTCCCAACCAGGGGTACTACCAAAGAAGGGATAGCTACCCTTCCCGGGATCAGCCCAGGGGAGAAAACAGGGCCCCGTATCAGCCTGAGCGGGTTTCCCAGTTAGAGCACCAGGTCCAAAATATGGCACGGGATCTGGGTCACATACTGAGGGCTCAACAGAACCCTCAGATGAGCGTGCCACTGCAGAATGCACCAAACTCTGGGCCTGGTGCTCCAGAGCGATGACGGGGGCAGCACCCCGATAACTCACCGGTTCCCAGGGAGGAGGCACAAGGGGAAGGGGGGTGTAAAGCCTTGGAGGAAGCTTCCTTCCTCACTTGTAAACAGCCCCAGGAAACCCAGGAACCGGAAACAAAATCTCCTGCCCCTGAAAGTCGGCCTCCTAAGGAGCAGAGGGGGGGTAGGAGAAACAAAAGACCCAAACAGACACAGTTTGAGGAGGAGGTACAGATCTTCCAATTTGAGGGAGAGGGATCCTCAGAAGATCCTGGGAAAAGGATCTTCTCCTTCAGAGATGGGGGAACTCCTCCCAAAGAAAAATGGGTCCCAAGGGATGCCAATTCAGACTGGGGAGATATGGAGACTGAGCTACCGCCGCCCATCATCTCATCCCAGAACCCACAATACCAAAATCCCCTGGCTCAAACCCATCCTGATGACTGCCTCCAAAAAGGGGGGGGCGGCCCAAAACCAGAACCCGGGGAACCCACAATGGCTCTGATCTCCAGTTGCCAACTTTTTCTTTCAGATTCCCAAGGCTCTCCACAGAATTCTGCCCAAATTTCTTCTCTTGCAATGTCCAAAACCAGAAAGTTAGCCCACCAGTTGTCCAAAAATGTGCATTATCTGTGCCCCCTTGAGGAGAAGGAGGGAAGATACTATGCCCCGGTACAAGTACAGGGGCAGGGTACAATTTTGGCACTGGTGGACACTGGATCTCAAGCTACCCTTCTGTCCAGAAGGGCCTTTGACGAACTGAATGCAGGAAGGGGAGAGAATTACCAAATTCCTCTCACCTCTCTTCCTGGACAACTGCAGAACTTTGACGGGAAGGAAATTCCCGTTGAGGGGACTGCAGACTTGGACATTAAAATTGGGCGACACAAGTTGAAACACCCGGTCATAGTTGTGACTCCAGATGGCACCCCTTGTTTACTAGGGAATGACCTCCTGAGAAATTTGTCACCCCTAATAGATTGCGTAAACAAGGTCCTCTGGACCCAGACTAGCCGACCAATGAAATTAAAACAGAGTGTCAACCATGTTAGTTTAAACGGCACCTGCCACATGGTTGAACAAAAATCTGACCAAATAGAATTTCACTTCCAGAACAACCAAATTCCAGACGTGACAGTAATAGCAGTAGGACAACAGACTGGTGATGGGGGGTCCTCTCTATTTCTGAAAATCAACCTTCCTTCCAGTTTAAGGTGGTATTCCACACTGGAAGGAAACACCCTGAAATTCTTTACCAATCCACAATCAGAAACTCCCACTCCTATAGTCCAGAGAGATGTGAAATCAGCTCAGAGCCTGGCTGATATTCAGCAAATTGGAGAGCAGTTGTTCATCCCTGTTCAGTTAAATGATGGGAAGGACTCTGTTCTCGCTCGAGTGTGCGTGAACAATGGTAAGAGCTTCATCAGCGAAGCCATGTTTCGCCAACTCCCAAAAGATCCAGCCATTCCCACATTCAAACTGATAGACAAATGGGAAATGGACCTGGAGGCACCCAATTCCAAACATCTCCTGCCAAGCAGGTGTATGCTCAAAATCTCCATTGGCAACAAGAGCATAGTCCACAATTGTTGGGTCGTGCGAGACGTCCCTGCCGCCTTTTACTTAGGCAGTGACATTCTCAATCGCTTTGCCATTAGTTTGGACCTAATAAACTTCAAAGCTTGGTCCCGATTAGCGGATAATCCCATGGGCTTTGATGATCCAGAAAAAGCATTTAGGTCAGCTCAATTGCTACCTCATGCAGTTGAAATTCAGATCAAAGAGGAAGTCACCATCCCAGAAAGGACCCGACAATTCTCCCTGGAAGTGAAAGTTAAAAGAGGACAATATTTGCAAAACCCTGATGCTTACATACATCTAAATGCTTCTCTCCAACAGCAAGGGTTAGGGGTAAACCCAACACCTTTAGTCAACATAGAACATGACACCATTCCAATAGAGGTGGATAACAGCGACTTAAAGAGTATTACTCTAGCCGCAGGCACCATTATTGGAATGCGGTTGATGACCGACATTTTTCCATTGATTTAGGTAATGAACTGTTAGGGCCAATCCCCAAGGACTGCGTTGACAGTGACAGTGAGGACAATACAACACCACCAGGATTTTTACCCGGCATGGGGGGAACTTCCTGGTGTACACTTCTTGCCCTTATGGTAAGGAAGATGTGACTTGTGACTTCAGGAGGGATGAGGTGATTTTCCAGGTCCATGAGGGCTGCCTTTCCCACCTGAAGCCTCTGGTCCAAATCAGCACTCTGACCAGGGACTTCTCCACCCAGCTGGAGGAGGCCGCGGAGATAGCCAAACCAGAAGTCTTTCCAGGCTTCAGGCAGATGGTGGAAGAGAGAGTCAACCTAGCTGATGCCTGTGTGACTCTGGAACAAAAGCAAAAGTTGAAACAAGTTTTCTTGGATTTCCAAGATCTCTTTGCGGTAGACTCATATGACTGTGGTCGCACCGACATCCACACAACAACAATCCCCACGGACCCTGGCATGACTCCTGTGTTTGTGAAGCAATATCGCTTGCCTCTCGCATCAATGGAGTCCCTTACTGAAATAATTAAGAACCTTGAGTCCCGGGGAATAATCCGTCCAGTTCACAGCACCTTCAATAATCCGGTGCTGGGAATATTGAAGCCAAACGTCCAGTGGAGACTCTGCGCCGACCTCAGGGAGCTCAACAAACGGGTCCATACTTCCCGATGGCCTCTGCCCTACATTGACCAAGGGCTGGCCCAGATCCAGGGGTCACAGGTATTCACTGCAATAGACCTGACCAATGGATACTGGACTGTGGCTGTCAGTAGGGAGGACCAATACAAGCTGGCTTTTACCTTTGGGGGCCAGCAGTACACATGGACCCGGACTCCCTTCGGATACCTTAACTCCGGTAATGAGTTCAATATTTTCCTACATAAGGCCATGCCCGACCTGGGTGCGAGGGGTAACCTGGCTTATGTAGATGATGTCCTCATCAAAAGTTAATCTGTGGAGGAACACATAGCGGAGATCCGTTATGTTCTGACCCAGTTGAGGGCCGCCGGAGCAAAACTTTCCTTTCAGAAAGCACAGTAGTGTAGAACCCGTGTTAATTTCTTGGGGCATGAGATTACTCCTCAGGGTCTCTGTCCCCAGGAAAAGAAAGTGGAAGCACTTCAGAAACTGAAAGACCCCACAACTCTGCGGGAACTAAGGAGCCTCCTTGGACTGACTAATTACAGCAGAAAGTTCATTGAGGGCTACGCAGAAATCACCAGACCTCTGATTCATCTCCTGAAGGGGGGGTCAAGTGGGAATGGGGTCCAGAACAAGCCGAGGCAGTAAGACAACTCAAAAGGAGCCTCTCACAAGCGCCCTGCCTAGCTTACACCGTCAGAAACAAGGAGTTCTTCCTGGAGACAGGGTTCTCTAATACATGCTTGACGGCAGTATTATACCAAAAGCATGACAAGGTCAGTAAAGTAATCTCCTATGCGAGCAAAACTTTATCCTCTGTGGAGGAAAAATTCAACGATTGTGAGAAGGCACTCCTGGCAACGGTGTGGGCATTGAAGAAATACCGCCCGTTTATCCAGGGGGAACACATCATAGTGGAGACTCCACACCAGCCTCTGCAATATCTCCAAAGTGATAGAATCCGGGCCGGAAATGTGAGTAATTCCCGAATTACTTCCTGGATTCTGTCAATGCAAGGCTTTCCTGTGGAGGTCAGATATGGCCAAAACAAGAAGAGTCCCCTCGCGCAAGGTCTGGCTGACTTGCATGATTGTGCCAGAGAAAACTGTCTCAAGGACGAAAGTCTAAAAATCAAGGACAACACGGAGGCATACCTTAATTCCCCACACAAAGTCTTTGAAGAAGACAAGTGTGAGGGAATGCCCACTGTCTATGTGGATGGATGCTCTTACCATGTTGACAACAACGGGGAGAAAGAACTGGTGGCCGGCGTAGGGAATGCATGGGTGAATGAGTCCCCAGAACCCTCCGCTGGATACAAAATTGGTCCCCGAAGTAGTCAGGTGGCAGAATTGATGGCTGTGCATCAGGCCATCCTCACTGCTGTCCAGCATCAACTCCGCGAACTGGTCATAATCACAGATTCGGATTATGTACGAAACGGGTTCGTGGAGCACCTGGTTAATTGGAAAACCAGAGGCATGTTATGTGCTAACAACAAACCCTTGAAACATGGGAAGTTGATCCAAAACATTGATGATCTGGTCACCTCGAATGAGATGACCATCTATTGGAAAAAGATCAAGGGTCATTCCAAAGTAGAGGGACCAGACAAAACTGGAAATGACTTAGCTGATCAGCTGGCCAAAACCGGGGCCATCCAAGGGGATCTAATTGAGATTGAGTCCCTGTTGGGGGAAATCCAGGTCACTGCTATCACTAGGTCCCAGACAAATGCTCACAATGACCTTTCAATTGCACAATGGAGTAAGGAGACCCCTGATGCTGATTTGATTACCGCTCAGAAGGGGATCCAATAATTGGTAAATTTTAATAGCACCTTGAGGACCCTGAGAACTTTCCCCTGACGGATACCGATTACATTGGGAGAGAGGACCTAAGAGTGTTGATGAAATGTCCAAAAATGTTCCGAATCCAAGACGGTTTGCTGGTAAGGAAATCCAAAGCTGGCCACGATCAGTGGGTGGTTCCTACCTCATTCCGAAGCCTGATGTTAAGTCACGCCCATGATGCGGCCACCGCCGGTCATAGGGGGTTTCACACAACACTGGAAATCTTAAGAGAGGTTGCATACTGGCCACACATGGGCCAGGACCTCAACCAATACTTGAAGGGTTGTTAGTATGTGCACAATTCCAGCCATCATCCCTCACGCACCGTGCACCCCTCCAAAAGAGGGGGATGACACTGCCATGGTCAGATTTACAAATCGACTTTGTAGGCCCTGTGATTCGCTCGTCTAGAGGAAACAAGTACATGTTGACCGTTACATGTTTGTTTACCAAGTGGGTGGAATGTCTCCCAGCCCCAAATTGCAAGGCAGAAACTGCAGCTGCCCTGATGATTAACCACATCTTTTCCCGTTTCGGTCTACCTCAAAGGATTGAGTCAGACAGGGGTAGCCACTTCACTAGTGAAGTAATGACAAAGATGTGGAAGATACTGGGGGTCAAAAGGAAGTTGCATATTGCTTACCGGCCAGCTTCTTCTGGGGCAGTAGAGAGATATAACCGAACCATTGTGAGCATATTAAGGAAGTTTGTGGCAGATTGTGGGCCAAGTTGGGATATCCGATTACCTCTGGTCCTAATGGCCATCAGATCTACCCCTTCATCTGCAACCAAAATGTCACCATTTGAGTTGATGACTGGGCGCAAGATGGTGCTTCCTCAGCATTTGCTCTACAGGACCCAAGAGCAGACACTGATAAATGCCTCCACAACTCATCAGTATGTGGAGAATTTAAGGAAACACCTTCAACATGCTTTTGCTTATGCTCAGCGGAATCTAGAACGATCAGCTGATAGCATGAAGACCCACTATGACCTGAAGACTTCCAGGAAGGAATATCAGGTGGGGGACCGGGTCTATCTATACAATTTCCAAAGGAACCAGGCCAAACAGCGAAAATGTTTGCCTACATGGAAGGGACCCTTTGAGATTACAGACAAAATATCCCCTGTGGCCTATAAGATCCGCATCCCCAAAGGCGGTTTGGCAGAGGGGGAAGACAAGTGGGTCCACATTAACCAGTTGAAGTGTTGCCATCCCAGGCACACTCTGCAACAACTGGAGGAATCCTCTGGAATCCTAGAGGGTACTGTCTCAGATTAATTCAGTTCTAACTTAAAATATCCTACATATCGCCTATCAAATTCTGAGTTTCTCAATGTGGGTGTTTTCGTTTTTGAATGCAAAAAGAAATGTGCATGTTCATATGTTTTGACTATAAATTTATATGCCACCCCACTATATCAATGGTGGGGGAAAAATGTCTATGAATAGGTATTGCAGCTCTTCCTTTGTCGTCCTAGGAGAAAGAAAACCTGGAGACTGGCCAGGGAGGACGATCCGGAGACCGGGAGCAGAGACGCAAGGGGCCCAGTGTACCGCCCAATACTCCCATCAGGACCGGCGAGGAGAACCGATCGATCCGACCGGATGGAGGAAAAGATGCTGAACTGTGCCATCTATTCGAAGAAGATGAGGAAACATCCCAGGTCTTGCGAGTCCCATCAGTGAAACAGAATGGCCATCGCAAGAGGGGGGCTTGTGGGATGTTTTTATCCACGCATCCAAGCCCTACCTCAAAACTGTGCAGTACTGACATGGAAAACATCATGATGGCCAGAGCTTCCCAGAAAATGCCCAGGGAAAGGCATGAAGAATAGGCTGCCACCCATTTTTGCTGATGTTATGGGCACAGAAGGGCACTGCCTAAAACCACCATTGGACTACCCACACAGTAGTCTGAAACCATTGGGAATGGCAATGCTGATTGCCAAAAGCAACCTAGAATTGTGGGGAATTCATTTTCTTAAATCCCAAAAATGGGTGCATTACCAGTACTCACCACTATCAGAAAGCCGGCGTTTTGAAACAGCACCAGACTTTTTTCTTTTTCGTGTAAAACTGAATAAATGAACCCAAAGCAGGCCAAAGAAAGATTTACTGAGAGGTGGATCCAATGTAAAGTTATATTCTGAAGTGACTTGAAGGTTTATAACAAGACTGGCTGAGCTGTGGATTTCAGCAGTTTAAGTAAATTTGGACTGAAAGACACTAAAAATCTAAATGTTTAAAAGAAATGAGTGACCTACTTTTGAGTGTCACATAGGTTGCAATTGTTTAAATGTCATAGTTTAAACTTAGAATCAGCATTTTAGCTGCATATGTAAAAATTGGTAGTTTTATTTGAATGCAGAAAACTGGGTAACTAAAAGTGACATTAGCTGGGGCCTGGCTTAAGGAACTGAATTCTGCCCACCAGCTACCCCCGACAGGAGTTGAGACTTGCACAACTGCTGTGTTCCCAGGCCTAGCTGCCTTTTTGCTGCTCCCACCAAAAGGGATCTGACACTTCTCTGATTGAATTATCAAGGGACTGCTAGAGACTAAACATAGGACCCAGGCAGAGGGTTTATTGAAGTGGCCATAAATGGCTTCCTCTTGAACAATGGGCCTTCCAGGGCCCAGGGAAATGTTTTATTATGGGGGCCGTAAAAGTGGCTTCCTCCTGGAAGGAAAGGGGAGGAGCACTGCATGTGAGAGCAAGCTGGCTTGGCAGAAACTGGGAGGGGGAGAAACTGGAGACAGAGGCTGAGCTTGAAGAAAGTGGAAAGACTGGTTTCTGTACCATGTGATCTGAAAAGACACACCCCTGTAGCCAGAATATGGTTTTAGAAAAAGATGAATAACTCATAGTACGGACTTGTCATAATTATTTAAATGATACCATTATTCTTGTGATTTTTCTGCCCACATTTTAAGAGGTTTTTAGAACCAGTGGCATGATCTGGGGGAAAACTAGCAGTTAAGAGGGTATTACTTAATATGTCTGCATGTGAAAAGTCTGATACTTCATCAATTAATGCCTGCATGCCTTGCACACATTTGGGTAAATTTGAGTAAGAATCTGATATTGGTAACCTGACCAAAAAGTGAAATATGTTGCCATTTCTGAATGCAAGCTCCCAGGAAGAGCAGATTTGGACAGGGTATACCTCCTGTGATATGTGATGGGTGCATGTAATTTTAAACAAATGTGTACCTGTGCAAATATGTCTTTTGGGTCAAAATATAGATTGTGTGTAGTTTGACAGGGGTGGGTTCTCTGTACCATAAACAGACCTCATCATGATGACACTTCATTTCATTCCCCCAATCAAGGGGAAGAGGAGGAAGTGGCCAATGACAAAGGGAGAGGGGTAGGGCCTAGGAAGCTAGCCTCTCCACCCATTTTCAAAACGCATAAAAGCAGACAGTCAGGACAGATAGGGACATTCAATTCCATTTGCTGCGGAGCATGCTGCCGGACCATACCACATCCAGAGATCCAGACTTCAAATCCATCAATCTCCAGAGAAAGCTGTGCAGAAAGATCCAGAAGCAGTGATGTACCCAGAGAGAGCAGAGCTGACCCAGACCACTGTTAGCAGAACCAGAGAGCTGACCCAGATCACTGTGAAGTGCAGAGACCAGACCAGAGTCCAGTCTAAAACCTGACCAGATCCGTGGCGAGGCCCATTTATTTCAAAAATATATTGTGAGTACCTAGCAGAACTGTGCAGAAACAATCTCCTAGTTAAAATAATATAATTCAATCTATTTTAATCTAAGTATAACTGCCTCCTAACTGTCACCTGTCATTTGCAAAGCTGTCACCTGTCATTTTCTAGTTGCTAGCTGTCACTTGTCTTTTTGAACTTTAAAATTTCAAATCTGAAAAACGACCTTTACCATATCGCTCATATCTCTGTGACCGTTTGTCTTAGAGACTTGCAGTAACTTACCTCTGAAAGCTGGGAATCTTGGCTTTTTAACGAACCTAGAACCGCATTCCTATTCCATACACTCTTGCTGCAATCGCGAAAAACGCACTCGCAAATTTTGCCGCGATTTGCAAATTTCTCCACGTGTGAAAACAGCAGTTTCCTTGCTAAAAATTCGTTTGCCTCTTAAGAACCATCCCTGAATCATTGCTAGAGTGAGCCTGGACTAATATTAACTTGATACCACTCACCCTGAACCTCTAGAGGGAATTAAAAGCATTTTAGCATATTTTTCACTTCATTGCCTGCACATATAAAAGCATTTTGGGCCTGTGTTTCAAACTTCTGTAGTCTAAGCTTGCTGGGGTGAACTGAATTACACTTGATTGCATTTCTGAGAACTGTGTGCTTTCCTTCCATTTCCTTGCATTGCATAAAGGGGGGAGGGGATTGCCAGAGAAAAGTGATTACATTGTTTTGTTGAAATCATATTGAGTATTTTCTGTATTGCATTTTCATTCAACATTGCATCCATTTGAACCCTATAAAGCATTCTCTACCACATTATTCTTCTGTCCCTATTTACCAGTGTTGCTATATTATCCATCCTATAACCACTCATCATTGATTATAAAGAAGTGTGCTAGTGCCGGACTATCCATTATTGATTACTGCTCAGATTAAGTGTGATATTCAATTATTAATTTATTATAAAGTGTGATATATATATATATTGTTTAAATTATCAAATAAACCTTTAAACTTGCAAAACAGAACTACTTCTTGGCTCAGTGGGGTCAGGGGGATTCCAAGAGAGGGGTGTTATATAGGGGTAGTCATCCAGAACGCATGAACTGGACATAAAGATATATTAATAAGGGTTTCCATTCAGTATCCCAGACTAGGCATTGACTTAGCTGTAGTGTTGAATTGAATCCTCTTACAGCATCTGGATCGTGCACCTTGCATCATATCGAACCAGTAAATGAACATATTATACATTAGTGTGAGTGTTTTGCAAAGAATAAGATTCGCTCAACAATATGGGGCCTAGTCATATAACTAATAGCTTTTTGCGCAGTAAAATGGGTAAAGATCTTATTCGTTTCCTAGAATCAGCCCCTTAATACACACCTGCAAGAGGGGATTTTTAACCTTTAAAGAGGGATTAGCAGAGTGGGTGAGACAGTATCTGTTCTTCAAAGGGAGAGAAAGGTTGGGGGGTTATCCATAGTGTATGTCATAAATGGGGGGTCTGCAAGGGGACGGGTCATGTTTGTAGAGATGAATTGCTTTCGTCAAACCCAAGCCTTTGCCCGGTCATTCACAGGTCAGCGATGAACTGCGGAAGGTGAAAGATACAGTGTTTGTCATGTGGCATGTTCACGCCTAGTCTCCCATGGGAACGGGCCTACTGGAGGACATGCAGAGGGGAGGGGAGTGAGGGAAGTGACCGGCTCGCTGTGCACGAACTTGATGGGAAAGCTGCAGCTCTGCAGGCAGCCTTTGTTCATGGGGCCTGTGGTACCATGTACAAAACTGAGTCCGATTGTGTTACAAAATGGGGTCTGGGATCAGCTTTCTGGCCAGGGTGTACATCTATATGGGTCATCCCACAGCCATCCCGCATCCCTGGCCACAGGTTCATGGGTGGCCTTGGGGACGAGTCATCATTTACAAGAGGGTTAGAATGGAGGGGAGGGGATCTTGAAGACCTTTCCTCTCATACACATTCCTACATAATAGAATATATCCCTTATTTTTAGTAGGTCAACATATTTCTTCACATAACAGAGATGTGTTCTGCACAATCTTGGACTCACAGACATACTTTCCTCAAACCTCCCAGTAGGACTTTTCCCATCAATAAATATGAACATTTAGATTTACCTTGACTCTCAAATTCAGGGATAATGGCTGGCATGAGTATGAGAAATGAGCTATTAGAATATAATTAATATTTATATAATATATCAATTGTCATATTTGTCACAATATCGTGTTTGGTCTCTACTCGAAGAGGAAACCCTCACACGGTAATGTTCTATTCACTCTAAGTCATATAATTGTGGAGATAGAGGTGCATTGGTTTTTAAATGCACAACATTATTTTAAATAGTCATATTTGTAGACATGGAAACTCTGTTTTAGAATAATGAATCATGGGATTCATGATCAAGCACTTGCCTGGATCTAGTCCTACTTGGCACCTCATCAAATCTCTGTTTCCTGGATCAACAACAACTCTCAACTCACTCCTGTCACTGTTCGTGCCCCGCTGCCTCTCCTTTTCACAATGCACACTTCTGTTATCAGGGCACTTATCACATCCTTTGGGTTCTCACACCAACTCTTCGCAGATGACACCAATCTTTTTCTCCTTTACTGAACTCACCACTGATCTGTCTACTAAAATGGTTGATTGGCACTCTGCTCTTATATACTGGATGGACTCATACTCCCTTATGTTGAACACTGTCACAATCTGTGCCCCTGACCCCCTCAGGTATAACAGCCCCCTGGCAGCAGTGGGGCTAAAGCCCTTCACACTGGCCCAAGGGCCTTAAAACTCCATCAGAAACATACATGGAGTCAGTCCTGGCGCCTTTGACACCAGGCTCATTAGCAGGAATAAAGCAATACCAGTTTTGGACCTTAATCCAACATGGAGGCCTATTACACAGCTCGGTTCTTTAGAACCAAGCCATGCAGTCTAGTGTTTTGGGTGTGGCTTGGCCTGGAACTACTTGGCCTGGAACTACTTTAACTGGGCTATTTAAACCACATCCAAACAGCAGAACACGCTTCACGTTAGTCTGCACTCCTGCAGTGTAACGCTCACCGTGTCCAGCTACTGCTCATCTGCTTCTCCGGCGGCACAATCCTGAAGCCCTAGATCTGGATTCCATTAATAACCTGGAAGAACAAGAACAGCATTAGCGAGGAAGAACACTTACCTGTGAAGTAATCAGTCTTAAATCCATCCTGTGCTTTGCTTACCTCGCCCATCTCCGGAGTTCGCCGCAACCTGCAAAGGTAAGAAACAAGGACAGCATTAATAACAATTCTTACCTGGGCAAGAAGCGAGTCCTAGCAGCACCCTGTCCTTCTCTTACCTCGCCCATCTGCGGGGTTCACCGCAACCTGCAAGGGAGAAGGAACAAGGTCAGCATTAACAAGGCACTTACCTGGGCAAGCAGCGTTTCGATCGCTCATCACTCCGGAACATCACCGCAACCTGTACAAAGAAGGAATGAGAACAGAGGTTAGCAATTAGCACCAATAAACAGTGCAGCACTCTGCGCTTCAATAACTCACCATGGTCTTCGTCATCGGTGCAGCAACTCTGAGATCACACCCATCCCTGTGAAAACAAAAAGAGAAATTGTCAGGGAACAGCGTTGTGGAGCAAGACGCAGAGACGACAGAGAAAACGGAGGGAAAGAAAGAGACAGAATAATGACGGAAAATACATTATAACTCACCTGGAAGACAGCAAGCAGAGTCAGAGTCACAGCCGGTCTGGACCCGACATAAGGGCACACGGACCAGTGAAGCAACTAGGTCCACGGAACGCCCGCACCAACCACGTGCCCCTGCACAGAGACGCAGGATGGAGATTTCAACGCACAAAAACCAAAGGTGAGCAATAACCCCAAGGGAGGGGATTTGGACCAGAGGGAGGAGGGAGGTGGGAGTCCACCCATCACAGAACCAGTATCTTAACCCTCCATTCTCCTGTTATAGCTGCTACCCAACGGCTGGCACATAACCAAGCAGAGAGGGGTCCGTGATAGCGCTTAGACTTCCATCCAGTATCGTGTGGCACCCCTGTGGATACCAGGTGAGCGTAACAAACATCTCCAAAAATGAAAGAGGTGCTTTTCATTCCTGCTAAACACGCTCTCTCTTCTCCTCTCGTGCCTATCCAGTCCCACCTGACACTCTTCCCTGTTCCTCTTCAGCTATAAAACTTGGTGGAATCTACGACCCTTCACACACATTCTCTACTTCCATCAGTAAAACTACAATGGTGGCTCGCCTCAACCTCATAAATATCAGGAAAATCAGGAACCTCATTCTCTTCAAAACCACCAAACATTTCCTAACCACTCTTCTGTCCTCTAAACTGGACTACTGTGCCAGTATTCTATTTGGTCTTCCAAACTTTGTATTCCGTCCCCTTGACAAGATTGTTCACTTTGCTACCAGGACTCTCTTTGAGCTTCCACTCTTCACCCCTACTTCCTCCCACCGCAAGCATCTTGGCTGGCTAACTATGCAAAACAGGGCCAAACTCAAATTTCTTCTACTAGTGAATAAATCACTCTATGGTGAGGCACTGCCACATCTATCCTCTTCCATCAACTCCTAAAAACAAACTTGGATCCTTCCCTATAACTCCTCTACCACCCTTGTGGCACCTCACCCACCCTGTGCCTCCTCTTGCTTCCGCCTTTTCCCTCTTCTTACTCCAATTACTTGGAATGCCCTCCCTCTGCAAGCCTTTAGTCACTGATTAATATGGATATCTAAGAGAAGCTCATGTGTTTATTCTTTCATTAGTACCACAGATGGAAGATTTTACTGGGTAAGTATTGGTCAACACACTACAAGTGCAATTGCCTACATTTGAAGTACTGAGCCTGGAAAATAGAGCCTCATTCATGTGATCACTTCAGATACCTACCTGTCCAGGGGACTATTTTGAGGTCTATTTGGAATGTATTTAAATGTATTTCTCTTGAGATGAGAAATTTGGGTGGGGAACACCATTACTCAGGAACCCTGAACAAATGGGTCTTTGTTGCAAGTAATGTCATGTTTCTGTGATGTAAGATAACTAGGTTTGTACGCCAGATGACCAAGCTAATCTCCTGTGAATGTACACCTTCCCCCACTAGAAATATCTGCTGGGATGAACAAAAATGAGCTTGTTGGCAGGTTCTGTGGAGGAATCAGCAAAACCAGCACTAACAAAGCTAACTAAGAAGACCAATCTGGCCGTGCAGTTTTTTGCAATGACATATTCTCTGTTATAAGTCTCAAATATGAATAGAACATTAATCTCTTTCATATTTAAGATCATTACACATATTCTGAATGAATACTGTAAATTGGGTTGCCTTGTATACTATGAGGCTTCATTAAAAAAACAAGTGTCATTTTGGTTGATGAAATTGCAGGTAAATCCATTAAGCTCTACTTAAAAGTGTAACTGTGTTTTCCAGGTAATGTATTAAATGGTGCTGGTTCTTTGATTTCCCCCCATTCTGCTCCCCACTATTTGTAGGGAATAGTGTTATTATTGATTTATAACAAAGTGCTGCTCTGAATTTCACAGCCTCTATATTTTCTTATTGTAGAGTTCCGTAGAATTGAGAGGGAAATGTGCAAGAGAGCTTTGATGTTCTGTTGGTAGCTTCAGTTCGTAAAAAACAGTCCCTCTGTGCTGGTTTGTTTTTAGTTGGTCAACATTATGTCGTTTTTGGTGTGTGATTGTATGTGGGTGGTTTATGTGTGTTTTGTTTAATGTCCTGTTGGGTCTAGTGGATTGTTAGTAGAGTGTCTGTAGTTTCTGGTGTTTTTGTATTTGTCGGCAGAGGTATGTGTCTGGTTTCTTCAGTGTTGGAGAGTGTGTGTGCACATTATTAGAGATTTTTTTGTAGCACTATTCAGTGGCTGAGTCTTTTTCTGCAGGTTGGGTCGATGTATCAGGATAATTGTATTCTATGGTGTTTGGGGCTGGATCCCTTATTTCTTTTGGTGGTCCTGTTTTGGGATTTCTATTCTGTTCCGTTGCTGGTTTTAATTTGCTGTTGTTTCTTCTCTAGGTTGGTGAGTTAAAGAGCCACGTTTCTTAACAGTCTCCTGAATTATAGCTGTTCTGGGTTTGTCAGAGTTTGTGTCTCAGACATGAAGGCAACAGCCTGTATTTTACATGTGCACCTTTTCCTGGTTTTCGAGGAAAAACTCACAACACTTAAATGAATCAAGGCATAATTCCAGCACCTATAACTTCAGCCACAGTTTATATTTTACTCACTCCTACATGAGCCAACACAGGCAAGAAAAGAGCAATTTTCAATCAAGCAGCCATAGGGAATTGTTAGTTGTTTGGATGTTTTAATTGGGCATCAATAGTTTGGGGGTATTTCCCCACCCATACTAGTTTGGGCACCCACCCCAAATCAGGAAGGCACAGTTTTCTATTTAATAAAAAAGTTATTTTTATGAACCTGGAATTCCCAATTTGAAAATGCTGATTCCATACAGCCGTCCCCACTTTCAGGAAAAGCAACACACAGGGCTGCACAGAAGGTCAATTTATCAATAACATGGAAATCAATTATTCAATTTAAATATAAACAAATTATACACTGATGAAATCCTGAGATCAATTGTTCATACAGTGAAGAATTATCAATACACTGGTTGCATCACCTTTCTATGCTACATTTTCTTGAAAAGACTTTTGTAAACGCACACATCATCATCTAAACATTTGATATACTCTTCACGCCCATCCTCCATAAATTGAAAAATGATTAAAAACTAGAGATAAAACTTTCATTTTATACAAAAATTGAATAAGAATATCCTTGCATAGCTAAATCTCTCTACTTCTTATGTATTGCTAATCACATTTCCCCTGACTCCTTCTCAATGGACATGTCAGAATTTCAAAGAGCTTTTTTTTTTAGGAAAACTCAGTTTATTTATTTTATTTTATTTATTTTACAATTTATATAGTGCACCCAACCCGGAGACATCTAGGCCCGGTTCTTACAGTCATACAGAGTTGCATAGTTACAGAATTGCTCATACATAGGCACAGAGTTACAAAGTTACAGGTGTCAGTAAGCCGAGAAGTCATACAAGATAGTACAACTGTGGTTACGTGGTAGCAAAGATAGCTTCAGACAAAGAGCCAATATTGGAAACTGTGCTGTAGGTAAAGACAACTTAAGCTAGGGTGTTACTTGCGTTGCTAGCTGGCAGGTTGCTATGGGAGGCTTAATTACATGTTTACTGTGAAAAGAGCAAGGTTTTCTGCTGTCTTCGGAAGGTCCAGTATGAATCTTCTGACCTGAGTTTGGCAGGAAGGGTATTCCAGTGTCTAGCGGCTATGGAAAGGAAGTTGCTGCCGCTGGCTTTCTGTAATTTTAATCTAGGCATGGAGAGCAAGTGCAAGTGAGCAGAGTGTGTGGGTTTGTTAGCTTGGGATCTAGAAAATTTCTCAGCCAGGTAGATAGGGGCTGTGTTATGTAGGAATGTATGAGTCATCATGAGGTTTTTAAAGAGGATGCACTCTTGAACAGGAAGCCAATGGGTGTTCTTCTTGTCATGCAAATGTGTGAGTGTTTAGTTATGTTTAGGGCTGCCCTGAGAGCGTTGTTTTGAATCACCTGTAACTTTTTGATGTTTTGGGTCTTGGTTCCGGCGTAGAGTGCATTACAGTAATCCAATCTCGACAGGATGAGTGCTCTGGCTAGTGTGATGCAACTGTCAGTTGATAGACAAGCTATTTAACCTTCCTGCATGTGAATCACGTGTAAAGACACAAATGCCTGTTTTGACATTTTACTTTCAATGGTGCTTCTATTTCATTACCGTGTAAAAGTGTGCTAACAATGGACAACTTAAATACGGGCATATGGGTACAATACATTTCTAATAGGTATTGTCACAAGGATAATTACTTCTATTACATTATTATTGTAGGTATGGGCTTGGTGAGATATCATTTTGACTCCCAGAATACGTGTTCAGTGCTTGGTCATTACACAGAGAAGGAAGCAGGGGATCTCCCACTATATACTCCAAAGTCTTTACTCCAGAAGCACATACACTTCTAAAATATCTGTTCACTTCTCAGTATGTCTAGTCAATTTGTACACACTGTCCCCTCAGCTATTTCACTAATGCAAATGTGTTAGGGAGAATTCTCTGTTTAGGCTGAATTTCCTAATCTAGTCAGTCCCCCAGCAGCTTTGCTGGATTTGTGGAGTTTGTTTTTTTCCATCCTGCTAAGAGTGGGACTCTTTTCTCCCGCTCTTGGACATGTATGTGTGTAATTCCTTTGAATATCAATGTGTTCTATGGGCTATGGGGTCTTTTACTCCATAGGGTCTCATATGTTTTTCTATGTGTGTTACACCGCACCCTACGTGCCGTAGCACTGGGGCGTCCTAGCGGACACCCACCATAGACTCCATACCCGGGGACTGACTACTGTCTCCCCGGGCATGTAAAGTCACCATTGGCTTTACTAGACCTAAATTTACTAACAGAACTAGTACAAACCATCTTATTGTGGACGTACTAGGAGGGGTAATTAGATTACTCCTGGATCTGTTACTCGAGGGGGCACTGTCCCGTCCCCACTCGTCGAGTTTTGGCTGGTGGCAGTGGAAACTACTTGTTATGTTCGACCCCGAACATAACCCTATGGGATTCATCCCATTGTTGGAGATTGATACTTTTCCTCATTAATCTCTAACGTACCACCGGTCTACTTATCTTAAATAAGTTTGTCGGATGGTATTTTCTGCCAGAACTCGGTTTTGTAAAATGGCGTCTGTGTTCGTCTCTGTGACTCCTAAACCAAAGGTTGAGCCCTTTGTTCCACTTTTGGCGGGCTCTGTACAGAGACCCTCCAAAGTGGTGCCATTCTGTCTGGGTTACCACAGGGGTGTGGGAGGGGGTTTAGGCACCCTGGGCCGAGTTGCCTTGCCAACTCCGGTCGCACTCTGGAGTGATTGGCCCAAGTGGTGAGCCTCCCCGCTCACCACTTAGCATGTGTTGATTGACAGCTAGGCTGAATGAATGGGGGTTTTCTGCATAAAAGCAGGGCTTTTGGGACTGGATCTTCAGAAGTCGCCACAGGACTAAAGAATCCGACAAGGGTAACGCTGAGCCGACCTGCACAACGACACCTCCGGTGGAGCCCTGCGGAACCGACTCACCACTTCCCGACGACAGAGGAGATCTCCCTGCCGGAGAGTCTCTTCCCCTGACTGGTGGGAACAACCAGTCCCCTTTGCTTTTTATTTGCCTCAGGACGCAGTGGTTGAATTGCCCGTGCAGAGCACCTCGGCAACCGGATAGCCACTACCCCTGTACCGCGACCAAAAGGTGGTGCCTTGTGACAGAGCACTCCGCGGCTGGTCTCTTCCCTGCTGGTGCACCGGACTTCACTTTTCTTCGACGACGAGAACATCTCTACTCTTGGCAAAGACCCGACATGCATCCACCACCAGGAACAACTGCCCCCGCCGGAGCTGCCCTCCACAACAAGGTACCGTGTCCGCCTGGCTTCCCTTTCGATCGGTTTGAGTGAGGTGTCTTAATCCTCTCCTTTCCGTTGGGTCGCCTCCAAGCTTTCTCACGTATTGTTCTGAACTGGTTCAATCTGCCGATAACAATTTGCTACAAAGACTCAAACGCATTTCCCCTAGAGCATTTTGGGACATATCGCCTTGCCTCTCTCCGAGTGGGCCTGGCCTCTGAACTTTATGATCTATTGTGGTTCTTGCCTTCTTGCCTTCCATTTTTCCCGTGAAGTATTGAACTGTGTTGATTTCATAACCTGCCTATTTTTCTCTCCCGTCCTAACCTAATTTGTATCGAGTATACAGTTTAGAGTGCTTTTCGACACTTTAGGATAACTAACCACAAAACTTAGCACTAAAAAGCAACTTTCAAAAAACATGTCTACGATGGAAACTTACAGTCAAGAGTCCTTGTCAGGTGAAAATACTGAGAGTCTGCGAGCTCTCTGTAGGCAAGAGAATCTTCCTGTAAGAGGCAAGAAGTTAGAACTAATAGAGAGATTGCTGGCGAACCAAAGTCTGCGTACTGGTTCAGAGGAATCAATTACTCCAGCAAATGTAGATAACAGCGATGGTGTTGATCTAAATCATAATTCTGATGATAGTGATGAAGAGGCTGAGGAGGAAGGAGAGGCTAACGAAACTGTCTCCCTGCTCCTCTACCTGCCTTACCAGCTGTGCCTAAGGGGCCCATACCAGGTCCCACAAGTAACCCTGCTTATTTTGAACTTGAAAAAATGAAGCTCAAATTAGAATACAAACGGTTCTTGGCTCAATCTGAAAGAAACCAAGAGCTTGAGTTCAGACGGATGAATGCCCAGGCTGAGCAGAAGCAAGCTGAGTTAAGACTCAGGGAAATAGAACTTAATCACGAGCTAGAGATGAAAAAGTTGTCTATGGAAAATGCTTCTCTCTCCTCTGGTTCCTCTAGGAGCTCCAGTCCCAAAAGACCCCGGATGCCGAAGGAATTAGTGGGTATGTATGAACCGAGATTGGATGTGTTGGATTGGTTGAAACTGTTTGAGTACAATCATGGGCTCCAGGACATCACCGGGAATGATTTACTTCCCTGGTTATTCTCTAGGCTCCCTCCTGTTGCGACTGATGTGGTAATGGAGTTGGGGGAGGCGGATAAGACGGATTACGAAAGTGTGAAACTGGCTTTGATAGCTAGATTCGGGAAGACCCCTTCCCAGTATCTTAAGAGGTTTAGAACCCTCAAAAAGCATGATGGTACCCCTTGGGCTACCTGGGTGAGTGAAGGGTTGAAAAACTTAGAGGGATGGATTATGGGTTACAAAATGAACACTTATGAGGGTACGAGGAATCTTTTTATGTTGGAGTCTATTTATGATGCCCGTTCTCCTGAGCTCAGACAGCACTTGGCCGATTCGAAGCAATTGGATTCCTGGAAGCTGGCTAAGGCTGCTGACTTATGGGTTGCCAACAGGGCTACTCATAAGGATTCTGGGGCAACTCAGAAAAAGGATGAGGGAAAACAGCAAAAAAAAGACTCAAAAGAGAATTCTAATAACTCAAATTCCAAAGAGGGCCCCAAACAAAACCAGAAGGGTAAGCCACAAGGAAAACCACAGCAGAATAGTGTGTCTTCTGGTGCCAAACCGGAAGGAGGTCAGAACAAGCCACCATTCCAGAAAGCATTCGGTAAATGCTTTGTTTGTGGCTCGACTGACCACGTGAAAGGAGATCCCAGATGTAAGGGTAAACCTTCAGGGATCCAGCTTGTCTCCTTAGCCTTCGCTCCAGAGGAGGAAGTCCAAATGGCAAGTGGAAACTTTCTACTGCTAGCTGACGAACCCATTGGAGTCTCAGCCAGCGTTTCTTTAGTATCTCTGGGGTTGTGGGAACAACAGAATTTAGATGTCTATAATTCTATCCCCGATAATACTAAAGAGTATTATAAGGACAGTGTCCAGGTGAATGGTCAGGAGACTCCTGCCATTAGGGACACTGGGGCCAGCATAACTGGGGTGGATAAATCGTTTTTTCAGGCTGAGGATGTTGCTAAGGCACCCAAACGCCTCATCAAGTTAGCTGGAGGGCCTGTGCAGATGCTTCCCCAATTACCAGTTCTCATCCAGTGTAACGACATGACTATGAAGATACCTGTCAGCATACAGAGTGAGGTACCAGGTTGCGTACTGTTGGGTAACGATTTGAAAACTCTCTGAGTTGTATCGCATACTCCCAGACCTCCTAGTAAACGGTTACAGGAGCTAACCAGACCCGCAAGAGAGAGGACCATGCGCGGTGCTCTCCAGGAGATGGTGAAGAAAGAAATCACTCCTGCTCCACTGGAATTGTCGGCCGCTGTCTCCAAGAAATCCGAAGCGAAAGGGCAACCTAAGACTTCTATCCCGAAACCAGCAGCCAGCATTCCAGTGAAGCCAACACGGACTTCCCCGCGGTTGTCCAAAGTTACACCCGTAACTCCACCTCCAGCCGAGGCTGAGAGGGAGGTACAACCCTGTGTGGTAGAATTAGACTCAGAGGAAGAGCTAATAGAAGGCCAGGAACTCATTGGAGATCTGGATCCTGTTGACCATCCAGAGCTGCAGTCTTTACTGGCAGAAGGTGGACCCAGCAGCGCAGACTTCAGTAAGGGACAGAGGGAATGTCCAACTCTGGAAGGTCTTCGCCACCAGGCAGAAGCTCAGGCTGAAGGACAAGAGCCTGGGAAATACAGGTTGCACTGGGAAGATGGCCTCTTCTACAGTGAAACGACCGAGTCTGCACCTGGAGACTACAAACAACTTGTAGTACCCCAAGAGAACAGACCACAGTTCTTGCAGTTAGCCCACGAGATTCCTTTGGCTGGTCACTTGAGTTTCAAGAAGACTAAGGAAAGGCTCGGGGGATCCCAGCCATTCCTGGGAAGAACATGTAACCCACCTGAGAGATGTTTTGCAGGCTCTTGGATGAGCCAATCTGACCATAAAGGCGAGTAAATGCCAAATTGGACAGAGTAAGGTAGTCTATCTTGGACATGAGGTAGGAGGTGGAGAAATAAGGCCTTTGCTCAGTAAGATTGAAGCTGTGCAAAATTGGACAACACCGACTACTCAAACCCAAGTGAGAGCCTTCCTAGGCCTCACTGGGTATTACAGGAATTTCATAAAGAACTATGGGACCATAGCTTCTCCACTGAATGTCATCTCCTCGCCCAAATTTCCTAAGAAGGTTAGATGGAACGAGGAGTGCAATCAGGCTTTTGAAAACCTGAAAAAGGCTCTTTGCCAAGCCCCAGTACTCAGAGCTCCTGATTACCGCCAACACTTCATTGTGCAGACAGATGCTTCAAATGTAGGAATAGGTGCCGTACTCAGTCAACTGGATGGGAAAGGTAGGGAGCACCCCGTTTGCTTCATCAGCCGCAAGCTGAAGCATTCTGAAACAAGGTGGGCAACAATCAAAAGAGAGTGCTTTGCTATCGTGTGGGCTCTGAAGAAGTTTAGGCCGTACTTGTATGGTTCTACTTTTGTCATTCAGACTGACCACCAACCCTTGAGATGGTTAATGCAAACGAAAGGGGAAAACCCAAAACTATTGAGATGGTCGATCTGCCTGCAAGGGTTTGATTTCACCATTGAGCACAGGTCAGGGTGTCACCACCAAAATGCTGATGGCCTCTCTAGGATGTATGTCATCGACTAAAGGTAGGAGATTCATCCAGGAGTGGATTAAATCCTCCTGTCCCTTAGTCTGGGGGGGGCGAGTGTTAGGGCGAATTCTCTGTTTAGGCTGAATTTCCTAACCTAGTGAGTCCCCCAGCAGCTTTGCTGGATTTCTGGAGTTTGTTTTTTTCCATCCTGCCAAGAGTGGGACTCTTTTCTCCCGCTCTTGGACATGTATGTATGTAATTCCTTTCAATGTCAATGTGTTCTATGGGCTATGGGGTCTTATACTCCATAGGGTCTCATATGTTTTTCTATGTGTGTTACACCGCACCCTACGTGCCGTAGCACTGGGGCGTCCTAGCGGACACCCACCATAGACTCCATACCCTGGGACTGACTACTGTCTCCCCGGGCATGTAAAGTCACCATTGGCTTTACTAGACCTAAATTTATTAACAGAACTAGTACAAACCATCTTATTGTGGACGTATCAGTAGGGGTAATTCGATTACTCCTGGATCTGTTACTCGAGGGGGCACTATCCCGTCCCCCCTCGTCGAGTTTTGTCTGGTGGCAGTGGAAACTACTTGTTATGTTCGACCCTGAACATAACCCTATGGGATTCGTCCCATTGTTGGAGATTGATACTTTTCCTCGTTAATCTTTAACGTACCACCGGTCTACTTATCTTGAATAAGTTTATCGGATGGTATTTTCTGCCAGAACTCGGTTTTGTAAAATGGCGTCTGTGTTCGTCTCTGTGACTCCTAAACCAAAGGTTGAGCCCTTTGTTCCACTTTTGGCGGGCTCTGTACAGAGACCCTCCAAAGTGGTGCCATTCTGTCTGGGTTACCACAGGGGTGCGGGAGGGGGTTTAGGCACCCTGGACCGAGTTGCCTTGCCAACTCCGGTCGCACTCTGGAGTGATTGGCCCAAGTGCTGAGCCTCCCCGCTCACCACTTAGCATGTGTTGATTGACAGCTAGGCTGAATGAATGGGGGTTTTCTGCATAAAAGCTGGGCTTTTGGGACTGGATCTTCAGAAGTCTCCACAGGACCCAAGAATCCGACGAGGGTAACGCTGAGCCGACCTGCACAACGACACCTCCGGTGGAGCCCTGCGGAACTGACTCACCACTTCCCGACGACAGAGGAGATCTCCTTGCCAGAGAGACTCTTCCCCTGACTGGTGGGAACAACTAGTCCCCTTTGCTTTTTATTCGCCTCAGGACGCAGTGGTCGAATTGCCCGTGCAGAGCACCTCGGCAACCGGATAGCCACTACCCCTGCACCGCGACCAAAAGGTCGTGCCTTATGACGGAGCACTCCGCGGCTGGTCTCTTCCCTGGTGGTGCACCGGACTTCACTTTTCTTCGACGACGAGATCATCTCTACTCTTGGCAAAGACCTGACGTGCATCCACCACCAGGAACAACTGCCCCCGACGGAGCTGCCATCCACAACAAGGTACCGTGTCCGCCTGGCTTCCCTTTCGATCGGTTCGAGTGAGGTGTCTTAATCCTCTCCTTTCCGTTGGGTCGCCTCCAAGCTTTCTCACGTATTGTTCTGAACTGGTTCAATCTGCCGATAACAATTTGCTACAAAGACTCGAACGCATTTCCCCTAGAGACTTTTGGGACATATCGCCGTGCCTCTCTCCGAGTGGGCCTGGCCTCTGAACTTTATGATCTATTGTGGTTCTTGCCTTCTTGCCTTGCATTTTTCCCGTGAAGTATTGAACTGTGTTGATTTCATAACCTGCCTATTTTTCTCTCCCGTCCTAACTAATATTAGAGTGCCATCTAGGTTGAGGCATACACCTCTGTCTGTAAATAAGTGGTGCCGGTAAAACCTAGACTTGTCGAAATATTGCTAGGGGGATTGATCGTTTCTTCTTCGTAGAGTAATTGTGTTTGCTTTGTTTGCCGTGATAGTGCCATAGTGTTTTTGATAGATGTTTCGTTATAAATAAATACCTTAATATCTTTACACTGAGCCTCGTTGCGTGTTTGCTTGTCTTACTGTGAAGAATTGCCCTATGTTGTATACTCCACATACTGCTTAACTCTTCTTGAGAGAAGTCTGACTGCTCAGCCACAGCTACCAACAGTGAATCTGTGTGGTACAGACTGCTACCAAGTGGGTTTACTGCCAAACACCTGTGGTCCTAAATCTTTTGCAGTGGTCCCAGAGGGAACAGCACAGGTTTCCGACTAACAAAATGGCTAGGATTTAATCTATTCCCCTTTGGAGTATTTTCTCCTGCAAATTATATTTCCAGTTGACATTATATTTACATATGAATTTCCTTTGGCTTTCTCAGAGACAGGTGAGCATCCTCATTAGGACTGGTTCAATTTACCCCATATGTATCGGGTTGACATTGGTCAGCAAGATGGTGTCAGCTTCCCTCCACAGCCTGGTCTCCTCCTTTCTGTAGTGGGGCTTGTTTGTTGTTTCTTCCACTGTAGAAGGCCTGGGATATTACTTTCAGGTAGAGCTCTCTTAGAGTGTGCAGCTAGTAATCCAAACCTGGGTCCAAAAAGAAAGCAATCTATTAAATTCTACTTTTCATTGTTATCAATTCTCTTTTCTCTCCTTCTTCACCTCCATCATCCAGCCAGTCATTAGGTGAGAGAGTGACTCAGTATCTGTTAACAGAATCTAAGGGTTTGGAATTTTATAGATCACAAACCACTCCCTTTTGAGGTATAATTTCTCTAATCTAATTCGTCAAAGTATGTGATTGGACAGTGTTCCAAAAGTGACATCACACTTAACCACCCTCTTCATATTAATTAGGCATGTTAATGAAGAGGGCACTTCAATGGGCGTGACTTCTGAACCCATTTTGCCTCCCATTTGATGTGATTTCTACATTAAACAATTGTAATCTTCTTCAACAGCATGTTCCTTACATGTGAACAAGTTACTAATCAGATCTCATCTAGACAAATCAAATAATGTGACTTTCATCTCGGCACAACATATGAGGGAAATGTTGTAGATGTTCTTGTTTTTCCTTTGGACACTTTTGAACAAACATTCCATTCCCAGCTCAGAATAAGGGCTTGCTGGCACAAACGCTGTGATATGTAATTCACTGGCACACTGTCAATGCAAAAGCATGCACAGTAGCAAGCCCCTGTGGAGCTAACAATGTAAACCATCTGACCAGGGTTAAACATATGTCTGCAGTAAAATGTCATAAGAAGACATGTTTGCAGGTGTGACAACAGGTTTGGAAGGCCAAACAAATTCCCAGCCGGCTGGGCACAAGCTTTTGTACCCAATCAGAGCAAGCCCAGACCGCACCTGACCTAACGCGCATGTGTACACAACAGGAAATCCTTGATCGTGCTACAGATTTCAACCTGAACGGAGGCGATCCCAGGGAGCTCACGGCAGGCAAGTTGTTGCGGGGCAAAGCCCATGGCTGACATAAGTAATGTGGTCCTGCAGCTTCATGTTTTCATTGCTCTAGGGAAGACGTTTGTTTCCCAGGGAATGCTACAAAGTAAAATAGAATTTTGGCCCAGGAAGTGTTGTATATGTTTCCGGACCTCATAAATTTGTAATATCTTAAATCGAGGGTCTCAAAGGTATGAACCTTCCTTTCTGTCTATTACTGTGTGGTCTACCTTGTGTACATTCAGGAACTCACAGAGTGTCTTATCTGATTGTTTTTTTAAACAGAACTGTTTATCTAAATTGGGTTTGAGAAAAACCCTGGAACTTTGCCCAACAGAGAGAAAAATCGTTTTTGTGAATGGAGGTGAGGCCATACTCTATTAGAATGTGTGAGGACTTGAGTTAGGGTTCAGAATAGATGTGTGTACTCGATGAGTATACTATTCATCGGGGAGCATGATTTGATGAGAACATGGTGGGATAGGTGCTAGATATCTCTCTCTAACACTGTGAACAGTGAAGGACAAAATTGCGATTGTCTTTTAAATTTGTACAACATTAAATGGATACAAGTTTGAAGCACCAGTATTTGATTAAATATATACTTGATGCATCCTAATGGTGATTAGGACGAGCTAGGCTAAGTAAAATAACCTACTTTGTCAATGTAGTAATATGTTTTTATATGTACCCCCAATTCTAGAAACTGGAATCATAGAGAGAAGTCTACAAGAAGCACAAGACAATTTTCTGCCCCTGAAAAATGTCCAGTTAATAGCAACATCCAGGACAGAAACTTATATAAGTCGGGCTACGTTGTTACGCACAGTAGGAAAGAAGAACAGTTGAATTAGCTACTCTTGAGAATGTTCTAGTAGTTGTTTGAACTTGAATATGTGCTGTGTTATCACCACTTTTATTAAATTGTATATTTTGTATGTGATATAATGCATTTTTTTACGAAAATGTTTTTTGATACTTGTGCTGTTTAGCAAATGAATTAAATATGATATTTTAAATATTGAATACATGTCATTCATTAAACTTAACATAACCTTGAATTGGTTAATGGGCTATGTAAGTAGGTTTCAGATTGTTGTGGGTAACATATTGTGTTTTAAGTAATATGGACATGTCCCTTCCTTTTTTTGATTAAATAGATATTATATCCCCACTGTGTAGGAGGGATTTTCACTGTAGTGTGGGGCAACCCGCGTATGAATTTATGTTCATTGCTCTAACACCATGAACAGAACTGTATATTACCGGACAACTTGTGCGGCGCATCGCGCCTGCAGTTTTCACACATAATAAAGTGAAGCTAACGTAAATTCAAACCTCTAGAACTAAAGACTGAAAAGTGATTGTTTTCTTGGGCACATGTAGTGCCATATTGATCACGGATTTGTTTTAGAGTTTTCGGCTGCATAGGATGAATGTATGACATCATCAGTGTACATACATACGGGGTCGATTCATGGAATTAATGTGCGCCGAAAATACCTGCGCAGAGTTGCCAAAACGTGCGATTCGCAGTAAAAGTGTGAAAATCGCAGTGCAAGTGCGAAAATCGCAGGGAAACCAGCGCACATCGATTCATGGAAGTCCGTGCGCGAGAAAAACATTGGATGTGCGCTAAAAATGTGTGCCGCGCACGCCGGCGCACAGGTCATCCAACAGCGTGCGCCACGGCCACTGGGAAATCGCACATATCGCGGCGCACATCACAAAAGTAGGCGGAACACGGGCCGTAACACTCGGAATGGGGAACAACGTGTGAAAATATGGGCGTCACGGGGGAAGTACAGGAGGCAAGTGCGCGGAATGCCCACACGCTCGCCTACAACCCGTATTCATGGAATCGAATAGGGCAAACCAGCGCACGCTCAAAGACGCGCTTAGGGCCAAACAAGTACGCCACAAGAAAGCAGGCGGTGGCACCCCTGCACCTGCAAAAAATGTGCGCCAAAATGTGCGCTAACAAAAAGCACCCATATACAGCCATGATGAATGGTCCATACAGTGGCCCTCTAGGACAAATGAGGTACAAAGGGGTACCGACAAACACGGACACCCACTGTGTGAAAAATAGCGTGAGCGTGTGTTCCTGGGTGCACGGGAAGTTCCACATGCGATTAGCCTCGGTACGTGTGTTTTGGGGTGCGCGGGAAGTTCCACACACGATTGGCCTGGGTACGTGTACTTCGGGGTGCGCGGGAAGTTCCACACGCGATTGGCCTGGATACGTGTACTTCAGGGTGCGCGGGAAGTTCCACACGCGATTAGCCTGGGTATGTGTACTACGGGGTGCGCGGGAAGTTCCACACGCGATTAGCCTGGGTACGTGTGTTTCGGGGTGCACGGGAAGTTCCACACGCGATTGGCTGGGCATCTGTACTTCGGGGTGCGCGGGAAGTTCCACACGCGATTGGCCTGGGTACGTGCACTTCGTGGTGCGCGGGAAGTTCCACACGCGATTAGCCTGGGTACGTGTACTACGGGGTGCGCGGGAAGTTCCACAAGCGATTAGCCTGGGTACGTGTGTTTCGGGGTGCTCAGGAAGTTCCACACGAGATTGGCCTGGGTACATGTACTTCCGGGTGCGTGGGAAGTTCCACACGCGATTGGCCTGGGTACGTGTACTTTGGGATGCGCGTGAAGTTCCACACGCGATTGTCCTGGGTACGTGTACTTCGGGTGCGCAGGAAGTTCCACACGCGATTGGCCTGGGTACGTGTATTCTGAGGTGCGCGGGAAGATTCACACGCGATTTCAGCAGGGTACTTGCATTTCGGTGGTGCCGGGGAATGCTACACGTGATTTGGCCGTGTGGGTCCTCCCAGGTGTTCCCTCTACATCCTCCTTGGCCCCTGCAGGCAGCCCACACCACAGGGGACTACCCCGCACCCCTGCTCATGTCCCACAGGCAACCCATCCACCATGGCCATGCCCACCAGCCAACCCACATGTCACCTTGCACTACTGATCACCAACACATGTCTCCCAGCACCCCACCCCCCAGCGTCCAGGGGCACCCTCCACCAGGCCCCCAAACGTGCCTACCACCAAGCCCACCCCCCAGCAGTGCAGGGGCAGCCTCCACCAGGCCGCCACTCATGTCTCCCACCACCCCCACCCCCCAGCATCCAGGGGCACCCTCCACCAGGCCCCCACTCATGTCTACCACCACCTCCACCCCCCAGCATCCAGGGGCACCCTCCACCAGGCCCCCACTCATGTCTCCCACCCCCCCCACTCCCCAGCAGTACAGGGGCAGCCTCCACCAGGCCCCCACTCATGTCTCCCATCACCCCCACCCTCCAGCAGTGCAGGGGCAGCCTCCACCAGGCCCCCACTCATGTCCCCCTGCACCCCCACCCCCCAGCAGTGCAGGGGCAGCCTCCACCAGGCCCCCACTCATGTATACCATCACCCCCACTCCCAAGCAGTGCAGGGGCACCCTCCACCAGGCCCCCACTCATGTCTACCATCACCCCCCACCCCCCAGCAGTGCAGGGGCAGCCTCCACCAGGCCCCCACTCATGTCTCCCATCACCCCCACCCCCCAGCAGTGCAGGGGCACCCTCCACCAGGCCCCCACTCATGTCTACCACCACCCCCACCCCCCAGCATCCAGGGGCACCCTCCACCAGGCCCCCACTCATGTCCAACTCATGTCTCCCACCACCCCCACCCCCCAACAGTGCAGGGGCAGCCTTCACCAGGCCCCCACTCATGTCTCCCACCACCCCCACCCCCCAGCAGTGCAGGGGCAGCCTCCACCAGGCCCCCACTCATGTCCCCCTGCACCCCCACCCCCCAGCCGTGCGATTTGCCTGGGTACGTGTATCCCTGGGGTGCGCGGGTAGTCTCCCATGCGATACCATCAGGGTACGTGTATTATGGGTCCGTGTGAACTTCCACACACGATACCAGCAGGCTACGTGTTTTACGGGGTTCGCGGGAAGTTCCACACGCGATTGCCCTGGGTACGTGTATTTCGGGGTGCGTGTGAACTTCCACACGCGACTGGGCCTGTGAGAGTGGGGTACGTGTATTCCAGGGGTGGGCGGGAATATTCACTCGCGACTGGGCCTGGGAGAGCGTGTTACGTGTATTCCTGGGGTGTGCAGGAAGATTCACATGTTCGCCTACGACGAGCCGAAAAATAAATGGTCCAATCCTGAAACACGTACGCCAGCATGAAGCAGGCGTAAGTCGACCCGCGCAGCATAAAAGTGCGCGCAAACAACAAACAAGCTCAGACGCCAGGATGAATATAGCATTCCTAGCAGCAGTGGCCGTGGGTTACCAAAGGAAGAGGAGGAGGATAGTGAGGGCCTGAATTTTCACTCCCAGAACCATCCTTTTTTTGGATGCCTGATGACCAGGTGTATGGGAGGTACAGGTTTCCACCACACATTATACTGGACCTGGTCAGTGAGTGGGAAGATGACCTCACATCACCCACCCTGTGCTCCCAAGCACTCAGCCCCCTGGAGAAGTTCCTCAATGTACTGCACTTCTTGGCCACTGGATCATTTCAGCGGACAAGTGCCATAGTGGGTGGGGTGTCACAGGCCACTCAGTCATGCTGCCTACACCAGGTCTTGAACATCATCACTGCACGCCCATCAGTCCGTAGGCACATATACCTGCCCAGGACACCTGCAGAAAGGCAGGCTGCCGCCCTCGATTTCTATGGTGTGGCACAATTCCCCAAAGTGCTAGGTGCCATTGACTGCACCCATTTGGCACTACGTCCCCCCAGGGCATCTGAGCACATCTATAGGAACCGCAAGCACTGGCATTCCATCAATGTGCAGGTAGTATGTAATGCCAAGGGAATCATCACCTCAGTATATGCCAACTATCCAGGGTCCACCCACGACAGCTTCATTTACCGAATGTCTACCCTAAGCCGGGACCTAGAAGCTGGGCGGCATGGCGATACATGGCTGCTTGGTGAGTCTGAATGCCACTGCACATGCATGCATGTCAGATGCAGAGTTATGTCACTACCCCACTAATGATACCCATCACCTCCTCACCAGGGGACAGTGCCTACCCTCTGAGCACCCACATGATGACGCCAATTCAGAACCCCATCACGCCTCCCGAGGTAAGATACAACACAGCCCATATTGCAACCCGGGGCATAGTGGAGCGCACATTCGGAGTGCTCAAGTCACGCTTTTGCTCCCTTGACCGTTCTGGCGGGCAGCTGTTATATGCGCCCCCAGTAGTGTGCAGGATCATAGTGGCAGCATGTGTCCTGCACAATGTTGCAACAAGCCGGGGCCTGGCTGTGGACATGGTGGTGCCCCCACATCCCCATCCACATGCACTCCCGCTGTGCATGGGAGGGGAGAGGGCACGGGGTGAGGTAGCCCGTACGCAGCTGGTGGCTAATTACTTCACATAGAAATCACACCCCTGTGGAGTGCACACAGCCCTGGCACATACCATCTGATAAGCAATGATGACTCAACCTGACAATTATGACCAACAAAGGGACAGTCAACAGTCAGAACCATAGCAGCCTGAGATTGTTCATGTGGAAGTGTCACAATGTGTGCATCCCTACCTACACAAACACCACCAATGCAGTGTCATCAAAAGACACACTTCCATGCTGCAGAAATGAATACCCACTTGCAAAATACTACATGAAAACAGCGCCATGTCACCCAACCCCTCCCCGGCACGGCCACACAACACACCATGGCGTGTCATGCAATGTGAGAGCAAACAAATTAATCCCCACAACATGCCCCAAGTGTCACCAGCTACAGTGTCCCTAATGGAAACATGGCCACACATGAAATGCTCACAGTAATGCAGGACCTACAACCCACATTACCAAATACTTACTAAGAATACCAATCACCTACACAACCTCCAATCTACCTTAAACATGACATTACAGACTTAAAGATTTGCTAGCTTCACTACCTGATGATGCCAGCACTTCGAACACTTCCAAGTATACAGTGTTAGCACCACGCAAGAGTGTAGGTGCACTGCTTACAACATGGACTCCAGTTCCAAGTGGACCGCCTTGTGAAGACATGAGAAATGGATCTGCAATTAGGAGGATGAGATGGATGCAGAGGCACATATCAATACACCATGCAGTGTACAATACAGCAACAATATGCACTATGAATGTATACACAGTATTGACTACAGACTGCCCACACATCGAATGGGAGTCCAATGTCACCATGTACGTCAATGTCACTTAGGCACACCCTTTGCAAGCACATGGAAACGGGAAGCAGGAGGGGTGTGTGTCACAAAATCCCAAGCATCTGAACCAAATTCATGACAAGCCTGCATGTGCCCAGCCACAATGCAGCGTATGCCCACGGGAGCCACACAAAGCAACATACTGTCCCAAAAAAAAAAAAATCAAAAATGCCCATTAATGGGCCTGGGGGTGGGGGAGGCCACCCAGGAGGTCCGAGGACAGGGTGCACACCAAAACCCACCTGTGTGGATCTTGCAAAAAAAAAAACACCTCCATGGGCTCATGGCCTACACGGCTACCCTATTGTGGGAGAATCACTGCTGTCGCTCTCCTCACCCTCTGCAGCTGCATCAGGAGGTGGTGGCACTATCTGAGGCAGCCCACGCAAAGCCCCAGTCTGTTCCTCCATGGCAGCAAGCATGCAGGTGTGGTAGGTCTCGTTCTGGAGTATAATTGTGCAGAGGTCCCCATGCAACAACTCACGGGATGCCCGGACCTCCGCCCTAGTTGCCTGCATCTCAGCTGAGAGCCTACGTGTGAGACGCTCCAGCTGCTGTTCTGTCCTTCTGTTTGTTGAAGCCTCAAGCTCAACAAGTGTTGTCCTGAGGCGAAGGAGTTCCACCCTCAGGGCTTCCCTGTGGCCCTGGGACTCTATGGAAATGGCTTCCCGCAGAGTCGCCAGTGCCGCCCGCCTGTCCCTGTTGGACGCCAACATGTCCTCCCTGTGTGACTGGCAGATGGAGTCTGTTGCCTGCTGTAGTCGCTCCATCAGCCTTTCGGGGGGGGACAATGGAAGTGGCCACCCTCTCCATGGCCTGAGCCATCATCTCTGATGATGCTGCCTGTTGGGTTGCCATAACGTATATGGATTGCTCCCATGCGGTATTGCCAGGTGGCGGACGGCCACCACGTCGGCGGGCACCACACCTGTCTGGGGCAAGGCGAACTGCACCTTGCTGTGCCGGCACTGCCTGAGGCTGCAGGACTGCATTCCCCCTCTGATCTGCTGGCCCAGGAACAGGATCAGATGTCGCGGAGTGTGACCCTGCATCCGTAACCACCAAAGGCGTACCTGCCAACACTGACATCCCCATTGAGGGTTCTAACCCTGGTGCAGGTGGGTCGGACAGAACAGAATCCCTCCTAGGAACACTCACCTGCGACGGCACATAGGTCTCATCATCCGAATCGACACCTGAATACAGCTCGGGGGAGGTGCAGCCAGAGACAACCCTTGAGAGCACGACCTGCAGCAGTTGTGGGTTCTCACCCACCACCACACCACGTCCCTCACTGCTGGTCGGTCGGCCCTCAGACCCCTCCTGGGTCTGCACCATCTCCACAACCCCAGCAGTATCAAGTGCGTCATCCCCTGCAAAGACATAAAAGAAAACAAATGGAAACAGGCATTAGCACTATGGCACACAATTAGGGCTGAGAGGCTACAGAAACAGTACTTGATTGACACATGTCCCACATGACTAAAACCCTCCCATGCATGCACCGTCACTGCGTGTGAAGGGTAGGCAGATGGCACACATTGATGACACCAAGATGGAAGATGAACACATTTGCTGCATGCTGCCTAGCAGTAGCATCACACATTGGCCAGTGATTGGCAGGTCAAATACACATACCATCACACAGATGGCATGTACCCTAGCCATAAAGTGAAGAGGGAGAGGAGGGCACCAATTGTTCATTCAGTCCAGTTTGCTCATGAAATTGATTTTTTCATTGAAATGGTTCAAATGTTTAACCTGGAGCTGCCAGTCCAAAATGGTCCTATAGCACAGGGACATGTCTAAACAAATCATGTCCAGGAAACAAAGCCAGTCCACTGTACCATAGCCATGTCAGAGATGTGACAATAGGACTGAGAAATCCCGAGTAAAAGTGGTGGTATGCAAACAATCTGCCTGAACAAACAGAGGTAAATAAGCAACAATGTTGTGGCAAGTTGACACTTCAAGGGCAACTGGCGTGGTGTTGGGCTGGATGTCTAATGTTGGCAGAAGGGATGCTGCTATACCCAAATGCTGGTGCGCAGAATGTATAGGATGAGGCACATGGGTGACCCAAACCACTCAGACACACACACCCTCACCTGGCACCCAAACAGAAGCCCTCCCACACACACCATGCACATGGATGACACACACATGCATGTGCACTCACCGGACAATGCCTCGTAATCTGCCAGTTCTCCCACTCCTTGGATCTGTTCCTCCGTGACGTAGGTCCCAGCAACCTGCTCATGTGGAGTGAGTTCTATGTCCTCTGCTGGAGACCCACCTCCAGTCACTAGAGTTGCGGCATGACTTGAGGCCAGCTTATTCTTTGCCCTGCGCTTCAGGTCATTCCAGCGCTTGTAGCATTCAGTAGCTGTGCGCCCCATGATTCCTCACTTATGATGTCCGCAATGGTCTGCCAGTGTGCCTGACGTTGTGCAGGTGTGGTCTTGGATCCTGCAACAATCACAATTTCTCGGTCATGTGCGGACACATACTCTACAAGTGCATTCAGTTCGGCCTCATTGAAGCTGGGCTTCCTTGATGGGCCGGACTGTGTAGCCGTGTCTGGGGCATCAGCCTCTACTGGACGAGCACTCTTCCTCTTCCGCTTGGAAGGTGGTGGGGATCCTGAGTGTCCTATGCTGCTCTGGACACTAGGGGCAGGAGCCCAGGTGGACTCTGTACTAGGAGTGTGGGATTGCACACTCAGCATGGGAGTTGGTGCAGGCATTAGCTCAAGTGTGATGGTGTCAGGGGGAATGTCAGCATGATGGACTTGGACCGACACTGTCCTGGCTGGGTGTGTGAGAGGTGGGGTGGATGGAGCCGCAGCTGCCCCTGCAGCTTCCCCAGCCTGCCTACGTGGGGCAGCAGATGACCTAGCTGCCCCTGATCCACGTGGCCTGATGACGCCAATGTTCACCGGCGCACGTGGCCTAGACCTGCTGACCTGGAAGTCAGCCATGGAGTCACCCTGTGCCAGGTCTGGTTCCACAGTGGGCTGGTCCAACAAGGGCTGAGCATGGATGGTGTCAGCCACGTTAACCTCAACCAGGGGGGGCATGGGTGTCCCTGACTGCTCCTCCAAACATGGGGGCTAGGGGCACCCTGCAAGTCACGGCCATGTCCCCTACCGGATCCACCACGGCCATCACTTGGAGCTCAGCCACCTTTGCAACCCTTACGGTTTGTTCGCCTCCCAGCCATGGCACTGATGTTATTGTGCGTATGGGAGTCAATGTGAACTATTGTCCTGGGCAATTGGGGGTCAAAGGGGTTGGGTACCAGATGGTAATCGTACCCTAGTGCTCTAGCAAGGCTGTATGTCACCCCTGGGGAAAGATGACGGGTCACGCAACGCACAGGCACCCCAAAAAAGGGAAGTAAGGTGCACGCAACCCCTCCTAGACCACGTGCGTGGAAAAATAAACCTGCACTACGCTGTGGCACGCAGAAACACAAGAATGAACGTATGCGTGTCACACGCAGCCTAGAATGACCTCTGAAGGGGTACACGACACACGGGGCAAGCACAGATGTTAAATACGTGCGCGACTCACCATCTGCCAGGAACAAAAGCGTGAAAAATATGCGCGTGTGCGCGTTGGCAACACCCCCGCCAAAAGAAAAATTGTACGCTGTCTGAGGAGACAGGACAACAGTAGAAGGGAACGCTGTTTGAGGAAAAAGAGGAAAAGAGAAAAAGCTGTCAGAGGTAACAGGGAGTACGAACTTGAAATGCTGTGAAATAAATTGCGTGTGAACCCACAAGAAGTACAAATTTCACCCTCTCGCTCTCCACGAAAAGCACGTACAAGGAAATGGCGTTCTACACGTACCTTTTATACACACGTCACAGACGCGCATACGCGATGAGGTCATTTGCACCAATTACACGCTTTGACACTTGGACGTGTATCTTTTTTTTACACGCGCCATTCTCTACGGCCATGCGCGTGACGTCATAGCTGCGCATGGGGGCCTTTGGGCCAATGAAATCGCGTATGCGTGAATACGCGCTTACGCGCTAAGGGCCTTTCCTCGAATTACATGCAGACGTGCAGGACTTTTCACGTGCCAAATCACTCCGTATCAAGCTGGCCACGCGTAAGCACACGGAAGACCACACTCCTGCCCAGAAAGCCGATTTACTGCCCCCCAGAGCCTTGAGCACGCTCCCACCTGCCATCTGCTGCTGCCTGACTGCCTGCTGCCCACGTGCCCTGCCATTTGCTGCCTGCACATCAGCCAGGGGTGCTGTTGATGTGACCACCCCTGCTGGAACCGAAGACTCCCGACTGGGATTCCATCGCTCCACAGCCCAGCCCCAGGACCCAGTTGCCCACCCACTCCTGCCTCTGGGGTTGTCATGTCGGGCACTGCAACATCTGGCACCACCGACAACCCCCGGCCAGAGAGGCAGAGGGGCACCAGCTTCAGTGCCAGGGAAGTTGGTGTCCTGGTGGAGCAAGTCCTGGGTCAGTATGATGCCCTCTACGGAAGTGTGCGCGCTGACAAGGAAGGACGGACTCGGATCTGGACGGACATCGTGATTGCCATCAACACGGAGGGGGTGGCATTCCGCGACTTCCAACATGTCAAGAAGCGCTGGGAGGACTTCAGGTCCAGGACCCTGAACAAGGCCCGGCGCCTCTTGAAGGCAGCGGATGCTAAGGGGCGCCGGGGCCACTTGTCGGAAGATCAGATGAGGTTCCTGGAACACATATCCCCAGCGCTCCACGTCCAGGTCCTTGAGAGGCAGACCCGTCTGGAGTTGAGCGGTAAGTGTACATGCATCATGATTGTAAGCTGTGCGTGTGGTGATGTGCCAGTAGTGTGCCGGTTGCACATCTGTTTGTATGGGGCCGAGTATGGGTGGGGGTGTACAGGACCATGAGGCAAACACATGCGAGGGCTGTCATGTGTGAGACATGGATGGTGCTTGTGTGTGTAGGCTTGCATGCCAAATGCAGTTGTGTGGGCAAACATGTTTGGATGAATGTGTATGTAAGTAGGCATGTTCGTGATGTCACGCATGTATGTTGTTTTCAGCTGCATGTATCAGCACTGTGTACATGTGCATGTGTGTGTATTTGACAAGGGTGCAACAGTGATGCAACATGGATGCATGTGACAGCGGGATGTGGAAGCCTGATTGGCAGATGTGACATGGATGCCCATCGGAACACTGCGACAGTTGGCTGAGGTGTACACATGCATGCAAGTGTGGTGGTGTGCGTGCATGTGTAGTGCACTCCCTGTGTTGCATGTGATGTCTGGCTCACCTTTGCCTGCTCATGCTGTTGTATGTGTATGGATGGTGCTGGCAGTTGCGATGTGGCTGTGGTATGGCTCATGTGTGCATGTAGAAATGACATGTGTGTTGCTAATTGTGATGCCATGTCTGAGGTTTGCCAATGCCACTCATGTGCAACTGTCATGTGTGTATGTGTCCATTGTACAGTGCCCTGATGCCTGTGTTTTATTTCTCCCTGTCTGTAGCGTCAACTGATGAAAAGGGCAGAGAAGGTGCTGTGGAGCACAGCGGCGGGAATCACACCGCCAGCCGGAGATGCAAGGCCCGGCTCCCCTCCCAGGTTGTGATCTCGTCGGGGAGTGAGGAGTCCGGTGCCGCGTCCCAGGCCGCAGCTGCTGGGGGGAGGTCCAAGAGGCGGAGGTCGGAGTTGGACTCCTCGGCAGCAGAAGGGGCAGCTGGGACCCCACAGGGCCCAACGGGGGAAGATGGCACAGAGTCATCCAGGTTGGTGGGGGGTTTGGTGGAGGAGGAGGCCCTGCAAGCAACAGAGACAGGGTCTGGAGGTGGGGATTCCACTGGTGCTAGTGGTGCAGTGCAGGACCAGGGACAGGAGGCAGCACAGGTCGCCGCGGAGGTGCCTGTGTGCAATCCTGTCCCTGATCCTGTCACTGCATCATCTTGCACCAGCAGGGATGCCTACGTCCAGACTCGTTTTCAGGCAGGGGATGAGCTCACGACAACTGGCCTTCCTCTGCCTGCGGACGTGGCTATCTGGGTCCGGGTTGAGCCTGTCCTGACTGGTGTGGCGTTGCGTCAACGGGCCATGTGAGGTGACCTGCAGTCTTTTCATGAGGAGACTGCACGTCATCTCGAATGGCTCGTTGACTGCGTCGGCCTACTGGGACAGGTCACCCAGGCCGGATTCCTCCATTTGATGGGGCTTGCTCAGACCCCCTCCTCAACTGAACACCCTATGCGCCAGTCATCCTCCATGCCATCTTCCCACCCATCAGTCACCTGGGTGCCCTGTGGAGCTGCCTCTGACGGTGCGGCCGGGCTGGTGGAGGAGGCATCCCTGCCACAGTCGGGAGTCGGACGTCGAGCAGGGTAGCAGCAGCAGCAACGTGGTGGGAGCCATGATGGCTCGGGGCCTTCAACATCGGAGGGGCAGGCATCGGCCGGAGGGCAGGAGGACCCAGGATGGGAAGTGTCTTCCGTGTGGCAGCGGTTGGGCCACGCCTTAGATGCAGAGCGGCAGCGGGCGGAAGAGGCACGGCTCACGATGGTCAGGGCGGAGAACTCCATGCGGAGGGCCCTGAGGCGGGCCGAGTGCCTCGAGGCAATCCGCAGGGAGTTTGGGGTGAACATGTGGACGGCCCTGCGGACCCTCGGGGCCATGGAGGAGGACCGCCTCCGGGACACTGAGCAGGAGTTCGATGATGCCCTGGCCCGGAACATCCCGAAGTGAGCCGTCGGACTAGCCCGCTGCCCTTGTAAATAGTTCTGTAGTTAGTGTTAGGTTTCCTTTGGTTTCACATTTTTTTTGGACCTTTTGGACAATGGGCCACATTTTTGTATATAGTTTCTTTTTTTTAGGTAGTGTTATTAGATAGGTTTCATTTCTTCGGTTGGGATCATGGACCCTGGATTGTTTATCTGTATATAGTTGACTTTTGGTTTTTCATTTTTTTCCATGATATCCCCATGGAGCAATGGTTTTCGATTTTATTTTTCCATTGGATTTACTTTTGTGGAATGTGACTTTGGACACCTTTCCTTTGCATTATGATTCGTGGTTTTGCATTATTTCACGTACCTGCTGGTTTATTTTTTTTAAAATGTCCATTATTGTTTGTTTATTTTTGATTCAATTTATGTTGCTTTTAATACATATTTTTTCTTCAAACTTCAATGTGTAGTATCATCTCATTGGTTTCATGCTTATCATGATATGGGTTTTGACATTCACTGACACCCATTGGTTTATGTGAGGGACATGTGTTCATTTCCACACCTGCAATTGGGGTTCTATTATGTTTTTGCTATTTCTAAGTGGGTGGATGCAATACTCAGGTAGGTGTTTGGCATTTGGAGGCTGACCATAAGGGCCAGGGATCTAGATTGTGGTGACATGTTGGCTGGGGGACATGAGTGGGGGCCTGGTGGAGGCTGCCCCTGGTGGCTGGGGGGGTGGGGGGGTGGTAGACATGAGTGGGGGCCTGGTGGAGGGTGCCCCTGAACTGCTGGGGGTGGGGGTGGTGGGAGACATGAGTGGGGGCCTGGTGGAGGCTGCCCCTGCACTGCTGGGGGGTGGGGGTGATGGTAGACATGCGTGAGGGCCTGGTGGAGGCTGCCCCTGCACTGCTGGGGGGTGGGGGTGCAGGGAGACATGAGTTGGACATGAGTGGGGGCCTGTTGGAGGGTGCCCCTGCACTGCTGGGGGGTGGGAGTGGTGGAAGACATGAGTGGGGGCCTGGTGGAGGGTGCCCCTGGTGGCTGGGGGTGGTGGTAGACATGAGTGCGGCCTGGTGGAGGCTGCCCCTGCACTGCTGGGGGGTGGGGGTGATGGGAGACATGAGTGGGGGCCTGGTGGAGGCTGCCTCTGCACTGCTGGGGGCTGGGGGTGGTGGTAGACATGAGTGGGGGCCTGGTGGAGGCTGCCCCTGCACTGCTGGGGGTTGGGGGTGGTGGGAGACATGAGAGGGGGCCTGGTGGAGGGTGCCCCTGGTGGCTGGGGGGTGGGGGTGGTGGGAGACATGAGTGGGGGCCTGGTGGAGGGTGCCCCTGGATGCTGGGTGGTGGGGCTGGTGGGAGACATGAGTGGGGGCCTGGTGGAGGGTGCCCCTGGTGGCTGGGGGGGTGGGGGTGGTGGGAGACATGAGCGGGGGCCTGGTGGAGGCTGCCCCTGCACTGCTGGGGGGTGGTGGTGATAGGGGACATGAGTGGGGGCCTGGTGGAGGCTGCCCCTGCACTGATGGGGGGTGGGGGTGATGGTAGACATGAGTGGGGGCCTGGTGGAGGGTGCCCCTGGATGCTGGGGGGTGGGGGTGGTGGGAGACATGAGTGGGGGCCTGGTGTAGGGTGCCCCTGGTGGCTGGGGGATGGGGTGGTGGTAGACATGAGTGGGGGCCTGGTGGAGGGTGCCCCTGGTGGCTGGTGGGTGGGGGTGGTGGTAGACATGAGTGTGGGCCTGGTGGAGGCTGCCCATGCACTGCTGGGGGGTGGGGGTGATGGGAGACATGAGTGGGGGCCTGGTGGAGGCTTCCCCTGCACTGCTCGGGGGTTTGGGTGAAGGGAGACATGACTGGGGGCCTGGTGGAGGATGCCCCTGGTGGCTGGGGGGGTGGGGGTGGTGGTAGACATGAGTGACGGCCTGGTGGAGGGTGCCCCTGCACTGCTGGGGGGTGTAGGGTGGTGGTAGACATGAGTGGGGGCCTGGTGGAGGGTGCCCCTGCACTGCTGGGGGGTGGGGGTAATAGGGGACATGAGTGGGGGCCTGGTGGAGGCTGATCCTGCACTGCTGGGGGTGGGGGTGGTGGGAGACATGAGTGGGGGCCTGGTGAAGGGTGCCCCTGCACTGCTGGGGGTGGGGGTGATGGTAGAGATGAGTGGGGGCCTGGTGGAGGCTGTCCCTGCACTGCTGGGGGGTGGGGGTGGTGGGAGACATGAGTGGGGGCCTGGTTGAGGGTGCCCCTGCACTGCTGGGGGGTGGGGGTGATGGTAGACATGAGTGGGGGCCTGGTGGAGGCTGCCCCTGCACTGCTGGGGGGTGGGGGTGGTGGGAGACATGAGTGGGGGCCTGGTTGAGGGTGCCCCTGCACTGCTGGGGGGTGGGGGTGATGGTAGACATGAGTGGGGGCCTGGTGGAGGCTGCCCCTGCACTGCTGGGGGGTGGGGGTGGTGGGAGACATGAGAGGGGGCCTGGTGGAGGCTGCCCCTGCACTGCTGGGGGGTGGGGGTAATAGGGGACATGAGTGGGGGCCTGGTGGAGGCTGATCCTGCACTGCTGGGGGTGGGGGTGGTGGGAGACATGAGTGGGGGCCTGGTGAAGGGTGCCCCTGCACTGCTGGGGGTGGGGGTGATGGTAGAGATGAGTGGGGGCCTGGTGGAGGCTGTCCCTGCACTGCTGGGGGGTGGGGGTGGTGGGAGACATGAGTGGGGGCCTGGTTGAGGGTGCCCCTGCACTGCTGGGGGGTGGGGGTGATGGTAGACATGAGTGGGGGCCTGGTGGAGGCTGCCCCTGCACTGCTGGGGGGTGGGGGTGGTGGGAGACATGAGAGGGGGCCTGGTGGAGGGTGCCCCTGGTGGGTGGGGGGTAGGGGTGGTGGGAGACATGAGTGGGGGCCTGGTGGAGGCTGCCCCTGCACTGCCGGGTGGTGGGGGTGATGGGAGACATGAGTGGGGGCCTGGTGGAGGCTGCCCCTGCCCTGCTGGGGGGTGGGGGTGGTGGGCAACATGGGTGGGGGCCTGGTGGAGGGTGCCCCTGGTGGCTGGGGCGTGGGGGTGGTGGTAGACATGAGTGGGGCCCTGGTGGAGGGTGCCCCTGCACTGCTGGGGGGTGGGGGTGGTGGTAGACATGAGTGGGGCCCTGGTGGAGGGTGCCCCTGCACTGCTGGGGGGTGGTGGGGGTGGGAGACATGAGTGGGGGCCTGGTGGAGGCTGCCCCTGCACTGCTGGGGGGTGGGGGTGGTGGGAGACATGAGTGGGGGCCTGGTGGAGTGTGCCCCTGGTGGCTGGGGGGTGAGGGTGGTGGGAGACATGAGTGGGGGCGTGGTGGAGGGTGCCCCTGGTGGCTGGGGGTTGGGGGTGATGGTAGACATGAGTGGGGGCCTGGTGGAGGGTGCCATTGCACTGCTGGGGGGTGGGGGTGGTATGAGACATGAGTGGGGGCCTGGTGGAGGCTGCCCCTGCACTGCTGGGGGGCGGGGGTGATAGGGGACATGAGTGGGGGCCTGGTGGAGGTTGCCCTGCACTGCTGGGGGGTGGGGGTGGTGGTAGACATGAGTGGGGGCCTGGTGGAGGCTGCCCCTGCACTGCTGGGGGGTGGGGGTAATAGGGGACATGAGTGGGGGCCTGGTGGAGGCTGCTCCTGCACTGCTGGGGGTGGGGGTGGTGGGAGACATGAGTGGGGGCCTGGTGAAGGCTGCCCCTGCACTGCTGGGGGGTGGGGGTGGTGGGAGACATGAGAGGGGGCCTGGTGGAGGGTGCCCCTGGTGGGTGGGGGGTAGGGGTGGTGGGAGACATGAGTGGGGGCCTGGTGGAGGCTGCCCCTGCACTGCTGGGGGGTGGGGGTGGTGGGAGACATGAGTGGGGGCATTGCGGAGGCTGCCCCTGCACTGCTGGGGGTGGGGGTGGTGGGAGACATGAGTGGGGGCCTGGTGGAGGGTGCCCCTGGTTGCTGGGGGGTGGGGGTGGTGGTAGACATGAGTGGGGGCCTGGTGGAGGGTGCCCCTGCACTGCTGGGGGGTGGGGGTGGTGGTAGACATGAGTGGGGGCCTGGTGGAGGCTGCCCCTGCACTGCTGGGGGGTGGGGGTGGTGGGAGACATGAGTGGGGGCCTGGTGGAGTGTGCCCCTGGTGGCTGGGGGGTGAGGGTGGTGGGAGACATGAGTGGGGGCGTGGTGGAGGGTGCCCCTGGTGGCTGGGGGTTGGGGGTGATGGTAGACATGAGTGGGGGCCTGGTGGAGGGTGCCACTGCACTGCTGGGGGGTGGGGGTGGTAGGAGACATGAGTGGGGGCCTGGTGGAGGCTGCCCCTGCACTGCTGGGGGGCGGGGGTGATAGGGGACATGAGTGGGGGCCTGGTGGAGGCTGCCCCTGCATTGCTGGGGGGTGGGGGTGGTGGTAGACATGAGTGGGGGCCTGGTGGAGGCTGCCCCTGCACTGCTGGGGGGTGGGGGTAATAGGGGACATGAGTGGGGGCCTGGTGGAGGCTGCTCCTGCACTGCTGGGGGTGGGGGTGGTGGGAGACATGAGTGGGGGCCTGGTGAAGGGTGCCCCTGCACTGCTGGGGGTGGGGGTGATGGTAGAGATGAGTGGGGGCCTGGTGGAGGCTGTCCCTGCACTGCTGGGGGGTGGGGGTGGTGGGAGACATGAGTGGGGGCCTGGTTGAGGGTGCCCCTGCACTGCTAGGGGGTGGGGGTGATGGTAGACATGAGTGGGGGCCTGGTGGAGGCTGCCCCTGCACTGCTGGGGGGTGGGGGTGGTGGGAGACATGAGAGGGGGCCTGGTGGAGGGTGCCCCTGGTGGGTGGGGGGTAGGGGTGGTGGGAGACATGAGTGGGGGCCTGGTGGAGGCTGCCCCTGCACTGCCGGGTGGTGGGGGTGATGGGAGACATGAGTGGGGGCCTGGTGGAGGCTGCCCCTGCCCTGCTGGGGGGTGGGGGTGGTGGGCAACATGAGTGGGAGCCTGGTGGAGGGTGCCCCTGGTGGCTGGGGCGTGGGGGTGGTGGTAGACATGAGTGGGGCCCTGGTGGAGGGTGCCCCTGCACTGCTGGGGGGTGGGGGTGGTGGTAGACATGAGTGGGGCCCTGGTGGAGGGTGCCCCTACACTGCTGGGGGGTGGGGGTGGTGGGAGACATGAGTGGGGGCCTGGTGGAGGCTGCCCCTGCACTGCTGGGGGGTGGGGGTGATGGTAGACATGAGTGGGGGCCTGGTGGAGGCTGCCCCTGCACTGCTGGGGGGTGGGGGTAATAGGGGACATGAGTGGGGGACTGGTGGAGGGTGCCCCTGGTGGCTGGGGGGTGAGGGTGGTGGGAGACATGAGTGGGGGCGTGGTGGAGGGTGCCCCTGGTGGCTGGGGGGTGGGGGTGATGGTAGACATGAGTGGGGGCCTGGTGGAGGGTGCCACTGCACTGCTGGGGGGTGGGGGTGGTAGGAGACATGAGTGGGGGCCTGGTGGAGGCTGCCCCTGCACTGCTGGGGGGCGGGGGTGATAGGGGACATGAGTGGGGGCCTGGTGGAGGCTGCCCCTGCACTGCTGGGGGGTGGGGGTGGTGGTAGACATGAGTGGGGGCCTGGTGGAGGCTGCCCCTGCACTGCTGGGGGGTGGGGGTAATAGGGGACATGAGTGGGGGCCTGGTGGAGGCTGCTCCTGCACTGCTGGGGTGGGGGTGGTGGGAGACATGAGTGGGGGCCTGGTGAAGGGTGCCCCTGCACTGCTGGGGGTGGGGGTGATGGTAGAGATGAGTGGGGGCCTGGTGGAGGCTGTCCCTGCACTGCTGGGGGGTGGGGGTGGTGGGAGACATGAGTGGGGGCCTGGTTGAGGGTGCCCCTGCACTGCTGGGGGGTGGGGGTGATGGTAGACATGAGTGGGGGCCTGGTGGAGGCTGCCCCTGCACTGCTGGGGGGTGGGGGTGGTGGGAGACATGAGAGGGGGCCTGGTGGAGGGTGCCCCTGGTGGGTGGGGGGTAGGGGTGGTGGGAGACATGAGTGGGGGCCTGGTGGAGGCTGCCCCTGCACTGCCGGGTGGTGGGGGTGATGGGAGACATGAGTGGGGGCCTGGTGGAGGCTGCCCCTGCCCTGCTGGGGGGTGGGGGTGGTGGGCAACATGGGTGGGGGCCTGGTGGAGGGTGCCCCTGGTGGCTGGGGCGTGGGGGTGGTGGTAGACATGAGTGGGGCCCTGGTGGAGGCTGCCCCTGCACTGCTGGGGGGTGGGGTGGTGGTAGACATGAGTGGGGCCCTGGTGGAGGGTGCCCCTGCACTGCTGGGGGGTGGGGGTGGTGGGAGACATGAGTGGGGGCCTGGTGGAGGCTGCCCCTGCACTGCTGGGGGGTGGGGGTGATGGTAGACATGAGTGGGGGCCTGGTGGAGGCTGCCCCTGCACTGCTGGGGGGTGGGGGTAATAGGGGACATGAGTGGGGGACTGGTGGAGGGTGCCCCTGGATGCTGGGGGATGGGGGTGGTGGGAGACATGAGTGGGGGCCAGGTTGCGGGTGCCCCTGGTGGATGGGGGTACAGGGGGACGTGCGTTGGTGGGCAGCAGTGCAAGGTGACATGTGGGTTGGCTGGGGGGCATGGCCATGGTGGATGGGGTGCCTGCGGGACATGTGCAGGGTAGGCCCTTGTGGTGTGGGCCACCTGCAGGGGCCGTGGAGGGTGTAGAGGGAACACCTGGGAGGACCCACACGTGCAATTCATGTGTGGTGCTCCCCGCGCACCCCTGGAATACACGTACCCTGATGGAATCGCGTGTGATACTTCCTGCGCACCTCTGAAACACACGTACCCTGCTGCTTTTGCGTGTGATACTTCCCGCGCACCCCTGGAATACACGTACACTGCTGCTTTTGCATGAGATACTTCCCGCGCACCTCTGGAATACACGTACCCTGATGGAATCGCGTGTGATACTTCCCGCGCACCCCTGAAATATACATACCCTGTTGCTTTTGCGTGTCATTATTCCCGCGCACCCCTGGAATACATGTGCCCTGATGGAATCTCGTATGTTACTTCCCACGCACCCCTGATGTACACGTTGTTAGGGAGAATTCTCTGTTTAGGCTGAATTTCCTAACCTAGTGAATCCCCCAGCAGCTTTGCTGGATTTTTTTTCCATCCTGCCAAGAGTGAGACTCTTTTTCTCCCACTCTTGGACATGAGTGTGTGTAATTCCTTTGAATGTCAATGTGTTCTATGGGCTATGGGGTCTTTTACTCCATAGGGTCTCATATGTTTTGCTATGTGTGTTACACTGCACCCTCCGTGCCGTAGCACTGGGGCGTCCTAGCGGACCTCCATCATAGACTCCATACCCGGGGACTGACTACTGTCTCCCCGGGCATGTAAAGTCACCATTGGCTTTACTAGACCTAAATCTACTAACAGAACTAGTACAAACCATCCTATTGTGGATGTACTAGTAGGGTTAATTCGATTACTCCTGGGTCTGTAATTCGAGGGGGCACGGTCCCGTCCTCCCTCGTCGAGTTTTGCCTGGTGGCAGTGGAAACTACTTGTTATGTTCGACCCCGAATATAACCCTATGGGATTCTTCCCATTGTTGGAGATTGATACTTTTCCTCATTAATCTCTAACATACCACTGGTTTACTTATCTTAAATAAGTCTATCGGATGGTATTTTCTGCCAGAACTCGGTTTTTAAAATGGCGTCTGTGTTCGTCTCTGTGACTCCTAAACCAAAGGTTGAGCCCTTTGTTCCACTTTTGGCGGGCTTCTGTACAGAGACCCTCCAAAGTGGTGCCATTCTGTCTGGGTTACCACAGGGGTGTGGGAGGGGGTTTAGGCACCCTGGACTGAGTTGCCTTGCCAACTCCAGTCACACCCTGGTGTGATTGGCCCAAGTGGTGAGCCACCCCGCTCACCACTTAGCGTGTTTTGATTGACAGCTAGGCTGAATGAATAGGGGTTTTCTGCATGAAAGCAGGGCTTTTGGGACTGGATCTTCAGAAGTTGCCACAGGACCTAAGAATCCGACGAGGGTAAAGCTGGAAAGCTGAGGATGTTTGCTTCAAGTGGACACTTACATTTCGTTTCTAGCATGCACGGTGAGGAAGTTATGAAGGTTTTTGTAGAGGTCATTTTTTTCCAGAAAGAGTCCAAATTTGTAAAACAAGGTTGCACTTTTTTTAAAATTACAAACAAGTTTCTCATACTAGTGGAACTGTGAAGCCACAAACTACACGACAGCACAGCCACCAGTCCAGCGACACCTCTGTCTGGTTTTTGCCCGCTGGGACGCTTGTCTTTCTTCAGCAAATATATTAGCGAAAAGATGGTTTTATTACTACTATTACCAGAGGACTATAGGGATGAGAAAATGATTCAGGTAAGACCAAAGATTTTCTACAATGCAGTTATGGATATAAGAGAGTGGGTTTGGATAGGGATGACTTATGGATAATACATATGCTAGAAACAATCCTATGCTATGAATACTCACTACCACTGTTTGGAATGGACCCATCAGAGATCGGTCAGGGATACTTTCCGGACTGGAATTCTGCTAGCACACCGGACTGGACTCAAGGTGCTCTGGTTCTGCACTCAGCACGGCACTCTGGACACTGCACGGTGAAATTGGACTGGATCTGACGGGTTGGTTCTGGTTCACTGCTATCTGGTCACAGCTCAGCTCTACTGGGTCGGATCTCTGAATTCTGGCAAGAATTCTTAGCAAGAAAGCAGCACAGCTCAGCCAGGCTGTTCTTTTTTTGTTCCCCTTGGAGGTCTGGGGTAAAATCTGGTTTCAGGATTTTAAAAGGCCAAGCTGAGAAGGGTTCAGCTTTGGAAATGGGCCTTTCTGCTTTCAAAGTTCTGGATTCTGGAATATGGATTTCTCTTGCAAAGTGCTTCGCCAGCAATCATATGGTGAGTGAATGTTCCTCTAGGTCCTAAGATATCTCTATTTATGTATTTTCTAAAAGGGTGGGTATGCTGATTTCTACTAGGCACACCCCCAGAGATTCTATTGGTTAGGGTCTTTCCTCTCCCTGATTTAAGAAGAAAACCTGGTGTCATGATGACGCTGTGTTTTGTAATCCAGGGAGTACCTCCTCTTTGTTTCTGCACATGAAATCTATTTTTCATACAAGACAGATTTACAATGTTACAACCTTAATACCAATAGCATATTAATATCAGATATATGTTGGAGCAAGTATTCATCCGAGCCCTGTCTTGGTTAGAGCTTGGGTCTAGATTTGGCAATTTTTCGCACTTTTGGTCTGGTACCCAATGTCAAATTTGTCCACATTTTTACACATATGTGTGCATGACATCTGGGCATAATCATGTGAAGTTTCATGTTTCTGGCATAACCACACTTTCTACAAAACCACAAATTCTGTAGTCTGGTCCCTGAACATAGCACAGAGTTCTGAGAAGTTTTAAAACTTGTCAAAAAAAGGTAGCAGGCGCTCCTCTCCAGAAAGAACATGGCATGATAACCTGTTCTTTCTGGAGAGGAGCGCCTGCTACCTTTTTTGAAATATTTGAAAGGAACTTGGGGACTCCCTCCTCACTGTGCTCAGAGGCACAAAGCTTCACCTCACTGATGAGGCCCAACAAGGCTGAAACAGGTGTATGGGGTTGCTTTTGGTACTCTTGTTCAGAGAGGAATTGCCATAGCATTTCGGTGCTGGACTGCTCATGTGGGCGGGACAAAGACTGATATGCAAATGGATATTTCCCATCTATGAAAGGTACAGTGAGCAAAATGCGTGTGCTGCAAACTCTCATCTCAGAACAGGTTATCATGCCATGTTCTTTCTGGAGAGAAGCGCCTGCTACCTTTTTTAAAATAGTTTTAAAATTTGACCAGAATTTTCATATTAACAATATTGTGATTTTACACAATTTCCACAGTCCTCTGTCAGTCATTTTCAAACATATACTTTCTTATGCTTTAAGAATACACATAACTGTCTGTCCTACATCCAAAGTTTTGGCGGGTCAAGAGCAATCCCGGCCTCTTTCCCCTGCCAGGAGTTTCTGTTGACAGTTGCATCTGCATATCTTTTCAATCAAGGAAGTCTTTTTTTTCTCCCCAGAGCAGCAGAGCAAACTCTCTGGCCCTCTTCATTAACACCTAAATGGAAGTTCCTGGCCTTTGATGAGAAGCAGAAGGGTGGTGTGTTTCCCAGTGGGGGAAGCTTCTTTGAAGTTTGGCTGAATCAGGTTACTTTAAAGTGAATTGTTACATTGTTCTTTGTTGAAATTAAAGTTACAATTTTTAAAACAGGCAAACATATCTCCAATTCCAGTCTTTTTAAACATAGACATTAAATAGTGGCAGCCTATATTGCTTTTGATAGGAAGTCACTTCATTTCAACCATTTGATTTTACTGTACAAGTTTAAGCTTCCAGGGTAATTAAATGACAACTTTCATACAGGTGGCCGACGGTAGTGCGCCCATATTTTGCAGAGTTTCACAGGCAAGCACCTTTTTTAATGTGGATATTCTTGTGATGAAATCTGCTTCTCCTGACATTGGGCATCATTACGACCCGGCGGTAAGTACCGGTCATTACCGGCATGGTGCAAGTACTGTATCCGTGCTGGCAATAGACCGCTAAAAGCTCCATTACGAGTATGCGGGCACGAGCTTTGCGCCATGCCGGTAATGACCCCACCGCCATGCCGTAAAAGGCTGAAAAATCCCCCTTTATGGCACTGTCTGTAGTGGAAATAGCTCCTCCGGCATCCAAGCCATTGGCATTAGCGGTGACCACTAATAGCGGTCACCTCTAATAGCGGTAACCGCTATTAGCGGTGACCGTAAATACGCAGAACCGTAAGTAGCGTCATCGCACAGGAACGGGAAAGAGCATGGTGGCCATCTTTAAAAACACAATCCATTGCCATCCACCACAACCAGGAGCCATCTGACCCCCAGAACTCCAACACACCTCCACCACTACCTGTTGCATTTTACTATGCCAAAAGCTGTGAAAAAAACAGGAGATTGCCTGCGCAAGGAGCGCTTCTTCAGAGAGGAGCTCACCATGCTAGCGGAGACACTGCAGGAACATGCAGATGTGGTGTTCTCAAACGACATGTCCCGTCCAGCTCTGCAGCGCAAAAAGCAGATTTGGGCAGAGGTCGCCCAGAAAGTCAGTGCCATTGGCACCACACCCCACACACCCAAACAATGCCATAAGCGCTGGAATGACCTGCGTCTACGCCTGCGGAGCATACTCTCCGCCAACCGCAACCTGGGGATGGTGACAGGCGGAGGTGCGTAGTCCCCCATCAAACTGCAACCATGAGAGGAGATATGCGCCACCACCATAGGCACCGAGGCAATAGAGGGAGTCGGGGACATGGAGCAAAGTGCTGCGTCATCAGTCGATGCAAGTAGGTGTCTCAAATGAAACAATGCTAATACCACCACGATGATGTCCACCTGAACTGAGAGTGCAATGATGTAGAGCAGGGTCCACCAGACACATAAGTACAAGACTGCCTACAGGCAGTACAGAGCACCTTGTCCACATGCATAATGCACCCCATATGTGTTGCAACCCAGACGCCTCCGTGCATCACCCACCCAAGAGTGAAGCAACCCGTATGTCACTCCCCCAATGTTAATCATCTACCATTCCATATCAATGCAGCCACCCCAATGCATGCCCGATGCCCGTAGACCCATCACTAACCCTCTGCCTCCATTGGTCCCCCAAAGGCACACATTCTGACGGTGGTGATGAGGACACCAGGGGGAAAGATGCCACAACACAGAAGAAGGCCAGGGCCTAGGAGGGAGAACACCACCTCTCAACCTCAAGGGGCAGAGGCCAACCTGCACCACCGCGGAAGGCCAAGGAAACCACAGAGGCAACAGAACCAATGTGCACCACGGCCCCCACAACAACACTCACACCAGCCACCATCACCCAGGAGGCATTGGCAGAGGGCACACCATCAGATGCCAGCAGCACAGTCGTTGAGACAGCTGCCACAGCAGCCATATCGGACGACGATGCAGATGTACAGCTGCATGGCGCAACACCCGCCACAGGCCCCCTGCACTCACCACAACTATCCCCATGCAGCGTGCTGGACGGCAGCATGCACCTGCTGTCACCTAGAGATTCATGGCCAGTAAGTTTTAGCCCCACGCCAACTGTGCCTGATGACCAAAGCATGGTGGAAACGCCTCACACTTCCACCCCAGTGACAACCAGCCAAGAGGGGCTCAGGGCTATACAGAGGCACCAGGAGGAACTCACAGGGCTGTTGATGCAGCATATAACCGAATGTACCCGTGCAAGGGATGACATTAGGGATTCTGCTGAATCCCTAAAAACAGCCATCGAGTCCACCTCAAAGGACATTTGCACTGAATTGGCAGCAGTGCGGCATGTCCTCTCGGAAATGGTGGCAGCAATGCGGGACATGCATCCACCGCAGTTGCCAGGACAATCTGGACCATCATCTAATGCCAGCTCTACTAGTACCAGCCCTGGCTCGGACAGGGGGGCACCTGGGGCTGGAAGAGGGGGAGGGCAGTAGGCACAGCCATGCATACTGGTGCCATGTGGACTACTGGTGCAGGCTACTGCACACCCTGTGTGGGGAAGGCAAGGGGGGAGTGGGAGAGGTTGTTTGGGGGAGTTGAGGGGGGAGGGGGGAGAGGGTGTGCGGGGGATTTGAGGGTGGAGGGGGGAGAGGGTGTTTGTGTGGGAGTTGAGGGGGGAGAGGTTGTGTGGGGGAGTTGAGGGGGTAGTGGGGAGAGGGTGTGTGGGGTGGAGGGCTTGTTCACTTTGTTCTGATTCTTTAATACACATTTTGGTAACTCATGATTCACATGTGTGGACATTGCTTATTGTGTATGTGTGCTTTATTGGTGAACAGTCTACAGTGTCCATGTCCCTGACACACCCAGTGCCCGAGTGCCACTTCCATGTCACACTCCCCATCCATGTGTGCTAGAAACATTGGTTGATCAGAGTCTGGCGCATGTCACGTCCCTCCTGTGCATCGCTGCCTGCCTGAGGTGCTGCCCCATCCCCACCCTCCTCATCCTCATCGTCAGGTGTTTGCAGTTCAGTGTCAGGGGCACATTCCGTCTGATGCACATATTGTGTAGCATGACACATGCCATGACGATCTTGGCACCTTCTCATGGCGGTACAGGAGTGCCCCACCAGACTTGCTGAGGCAGCGAAACCGTGCCTTCAAGAGGCCAAATGTCTGCTCAATCACCACACTGGTACGTGTATGTGCACGATTCTACTCCTCCTCGTGCCTGTTCTGTGTGTTCTGGACTGGGGTAAGGAGCCAGCTCTTCAAGGGATAGCCTGCATCACCTGCATGTGGGCAACAATGTATATGTGTAAGTCATCACATCATATGGGACCTCTATCAATGACACCATAGCATGAATTGATTTCCTGATTGCAACCACATTCCCATGCATGAATGGAGACACACGATGTGACTGCTATGTGTGTATTCCTCTTATAGACTGGTGTGCGTGCCATCGACTAGTGGGCGCAGGGGGATCCAGTTCCTTGTGAGTGCTCGTGCACTGTTAGTCCACGCCAGTTGTTTCCATGATCTGGCTGATGTCCAGTAATTTGTATGCTTTCATCCTGGCACCGTTGATGTCAGCCTCATGATGATGTCACTATGCACAACAAATGGTGAAATGCACTTTTGTTGGACCTCTGTGTCAGTGTAGTGGTGTATTAATGTATCTGGCCCTTATGTGACTCCTTTGTACGCAGTAATGGGGGACTGTCCTTTCAGTTGATGGTATTTGGTGCTGTGTTTTGGCCATAGTAATTGCTTGTAGCAGCATTGTGTTGAGGGGGATACAGTCTGATTAGGTACAGTGCACATGTAGATGGCTATGGAATGGTTGTGACACTGCATCATTGACATGTTAGGGCAGCTTTCATCTTGCATTATGTGGTCAGGTGTCAGGTCCAGTCTGGGCTGCTTTGGGGTATGAGCATGGTCCGTTCTCTCAGGCACTCGCAGCCGGGTGAAGTATGCATCTCTCCCCCCCCATCTCAGCCAGTTGAAGTATGCATCTCCCCCCATCTCAGCCAGGTGAGGTATGCATCTCCCCCCCATCTCAGCCAGGTGAAGTATGCATCTCTACCCCAATCACCTACCCACATCACATTTCCATGAGCCTAACATGCGACTCACCGAGAAGCCAGGATCTCTGCCCTGCATGTCGCTCCATGTAGCGTGGTATCATGGAGTTCCGCAGGACCATTGAATCATGGGTTGATCCGGGGTATCGGGCACAGCAATGTGTGATGATCTTGTTTGAGTCACATACCATTTGCACGTTGATTGAGTGGTATAGTTTACGGTTGCAGTACGCTACCTCCATGGCATGTGTGACCAGCAACTCCACATAGGTGCAGTCGATGGCACCAATGCAATCAGGGATGCCGGCCAGTGAATGGAAACCAACTTTGGTGTTTGAAATCTCCTGGGCAGTATGTGGTAAGCAAATGTGGTCGCCTGTGTGCTTCAGGAGGGCATTAAGCACTTGGTTCAGCGTACGTGAGAATAATGGTTGTGATATGCCATGGTGTGCCCCACTGTGTGCTGGTAGGTGCCTGTGGCCAGGAAGTGGAGCACAGCCACTACCTTCAGTAGGGGTGGGATGGCGGTGCGTGATTCAATCAGGCTGACAATGTCGTCATGTATCATATCCACAATGGTGGTGATGGTGTCCCAGTCCAGACGGTACAGGGTGTGGATCTGCTCAGGGTATAGGTTGAATGGGCTGGCTCTGATGCGAGGGATTGGGTGCTGCCTGCGTGGTGCCACTGGCTGCACTGGTGGGGCATGCTGGCCCCGCCTCGCCCTCCTTCTCCTCCTGTGTCTCCTCTGTGCTGCCAGTTGTTGTTGATGTTGTTGTTGTTGTTGTTGCAGCAGTTCCACTGCAATCATGTCCTCCAGCCCCAGCATTTCTTGTAGTATTGGAATCATTGTTGAATGTGACTGGGTGTGGGAAGGGGTGGGGTGTGCTCCTTTTGTGCTGTCCCAGTCTGTAATGCCTCCACCTGTGCTGATTGTGTGCACCTGTGGCAGTTGGGAACACTGCACATGGCTGTTTACGGGTGGTCCGCGATGCTGGAATTAGCTCCATGCCGGTAAGGTACTTTTCGGGCTCCGGTAGGGCGTTATTTGCATGTCCGCCTGACTTGTGATGTTCCCCTGTTTGCGCCATGCCGGTATTGGTGGCATGGATGGTCGCGTGCCCACACTCCTGCCGCTAATAGCGGGTTTATCGTCTCCTAATCGGCCAGAGCGATAAGCAATGCCGGTAATCCTTTACCAGCATCGTTGTTAACTTACCGCCCGGGTCGTAATGAGGCCCACTGTGTGCTTATGTGGATTCTTTAAATAAAGTGACGGGTCACACCCAGAAAGGATGTTGGATCTTTTCTGATGTTTGGGAACCATTATTTTGTAATTTCAGCAACCAAGGAAAAACGGATTTCAGAGCACTTCTGGGTTTCCTTGCAATGAAGCACTGCCTTTCATGTAGTTTCCATTTTCACTCTGTGGGCTGCCCAAAGACAGATTTTAGCAGTGTGGTCTCCTGTTCCACTACTGACACAGGCTAAGTAGATTGGCAGCCAACTTTCTGTTTTCACTGCGCAATTCTCAGAGGTTTAGCGTGCATAGGGCTTTTTGCTGACATGTTGTTGGTTATGGTGCCACCAGCACACAATGATGTCGCAGGGCAGAGCTAGTGGGTCAATGCATCCCACACCCCCCACCCACCACCCATTGACCGGCACCTGCCAGCAAGCCCCGACTCATGCCCACCTCACCCCCCATTGACGGGCACCTGCCAGCAGGCCCCGACTCATGTCCCCATTGACAGGCACCTGCCAGCAGGCCTTGACTCATGCCACACCCACCCAGCCCCCATTGATGGGCACCTGCCAGCAGGCCCTGACTCGTGTCCCCCCCACCCACTCCCCATTGACAGGCACCGGCCAGCAGGCCCGACTCATGTGCCCCCACCCACCCCTCATTGACGAGCACCTGCCAGCAGGCCCCGACACATGGCCCACCAAATACCATGTCATAACAAAACAGACCCATGGCCCTAATGCCAACGCAAATCCCCCCTGCCCCCAGTACAAGAATGCAACTCTCCACTGCACCCACTCCCAAATTACCCATGCCATGAGAGTCTGAAAAGAACCAGCATGGCCATGAATAAATGTACAACAGAGCCACACAGTGGCAACACATGACTGAGGCAATGCTCAAAGAGACATGCACAAAATCAATGAGAGTACACAACACCAATAATGAAGATATGAGAAATGTATTAAAAAACATAAAAAATTACATAATGAAAATCACACATGCAAATGAATAAATAATGAAAGCAATACCAAAAATAAAGTAAAATCCATTGAAAAACAAAAATCCACGACTTGAAAACTGAAAAGTGGTCGATCTCCAAAGTCCATATAAAGTAAATAAAAAACAAAAGCACAAAAAACCATTGCTCCATGGGATGATGAAATAACGAAAGTATGTACAAGTCTGGTACTATTTACACTGAAAGTCAGAAGGGTCCATGATCCCAAAACAAAAGGAAACCTACCAAAAATCCTTTAAAAAAATCAACTATATAGAAAAAGTGGAGCAAAGTCTGTGAACTCCAAATAAACCAAATGAAACCTAAGCCTAAATAACGATATACAAAGGCGGCGGGCTAGTCCGATGGCTCACTTTTTGATGTTCCTGGCCAGGGCATCATTGAACTCCACATCGATGTTCTGGAGGCGGACCTCTTCCCTGGCCTCGAGGTCTCGCAGGGATGCAGCCATGGCCTCCTCCAACTCTCTGCGAGTTGCCTCGAGGCACTCAGCCTGCCTCAATGCCCTGTGCATGGAGTTCTCCACCCTGACCATTGTGAGCTATGCCCTCTCTGCCCGCCGCCGCTCTGCACCTATTTGCTGGCCCAACTGCTGCCACATGGAAGACACTCCCAATCCTGGGTTCTCCTGCCCGCCGGCCGATGCCTGCCCCGATAATGTTGATGGCCCGAGGCCACATGCCTTCTACGCCAAGCCTGCCGCCACCGCCTTTCTGCTGCCTGCCGCCACTTCCACGACTGCCTCCGGGTAGATGGCAACACAGTTGAAGTATGCATCTCCCCCCATCTCAGCCAGGTGAGGTATGCATCCCCCCCCATCTCAGCCAGGTAAAGTATGCATCTCTACCCCAATCACCTACCCACATCACATTTCCATGAGCCTAACATGCGACTCACCGAGAAGCCAGGATCTCTGCCCTGCATGTCTCTCCATGTAGCGTGGTATCATGGAGTTCCGCAGGACCATTGAATCATGGGTTGATCCGGGGTATCAGGCACAGCAATGTGTGATGATCTTGTTTGAGTCACATACCATTTGCACGTTGATTGAGTGGTATAGTTTACGGTTGCAGTACGCTACCTCCATGGCATGTGGGACCAGCAATTCCACATAGGTGCAGTCGATGGCACCAATGCAAACAGGGATGCCGGCCAGTGAATAGAAACCAACGCTGGTGTTTGAAATCTCCTGGGCAGTACGTGGTAAGCAAATGTGGTCGCCTGTGTGCTTCAGGAGGGCATCAAGCACTTGGTTCAGCGTACGTGAGAATAATGGTTGTGATATGCCATGGTGTGCCCCACTGTGTGCTGGTAGGTGCCTGTGGCCAGGAAGTGGAGCACAGACACTACCTTCAATAGGGGTGGGATGGCGGTGCGTGATTCAATCAGGCTGACAATGTCGTCATGTATCATATCCACAATGGTGGTGATGGTGTCCTAGTCCAGACGGTACAGGGTGTGGATCTGCTCAGGGGTTAGGTTGAATGGACTGGCTCTGATGCGAGGGATTGGGGGCTGCCTGCGTGGTGCCACTGGCTGCACTGGTGGGGCATGCTGGCCCTGCCTCGCCCTCCTTCTCCTACTGTGTCTCCTCTGTGCTGCCAGTTGTTGTTGATGTTGTTGTTGTTGTTGCAGCAGTGCCACTGCAATCATGTCCTCCAGCCCCAGCATTGCTTGTAGTATTGGAATCATTGTTGAATGTGACTGGGTGTGGGAAGGGGTGGGGTGTGCTCCTTTTGTGCTGGCCCAGTCTGTAATGCCTCCACCTGTGCTGATTGTGTGCACCTGTGGCAGTTGGGAACACTGCACATGGCTGTTTCCGGGTGGTCCGCGATGCTGGAATTAGCTCCATGCCGGTAAGGTACTTTTCGGGCTTCGGTAGGGCGTTATTTGCATGTCCGCCTGACTTGTGATGTTCCCCTGTTTGCGCTGTGCCGGTATTGGTGGCATGGATGGTTGCGTGCCCACACTCCTGCCGCTAATAGCTGGTTTATTGTGTCCTAATCGGCCAGAGCGATAAGCAATGCCGGTAATCCTTTACCAGCATCGTTGTTAACTTACCGCCCGGGTCGTAATGAGGCCCACTGTGTGCTTATGTGGATTCTTTAAATAAAGTGACGTGTCACACCCAGCAAGGATGTTGGATCTTTTCTGATGTTTGGGAACCATTATTTTGTAATTTCAGCAACCAAGGAAAAACGGATTTCAGAGCACTTCTGGGTTTCCTTGCAATGAAGCACTGCCTTTCATGTAGTTTCCATTTTCACTCTGTGGGCTGCCCAAAGACAGATTTTAGCAGTGTGGTCTCCTGTTCCACTACTGACACAGGCTAAGTAGATTGGCAGCCAACTTTCTGTTTTCACTGCGCAATTCTCAGAGGTTTAGCGTGCATAGGGCTTTTTGCTGCCATGTTGTTGGTCATGGTGCCACCAGCACACAATGATGTCGCAGGGCAGAGCTAGTGGGTAAATGCATCCCACACCCCCCACCCACCACCCATTGACAGGCACCTGCCAGCAAGCCCCAACTCATGCTCACCTCACCCCCCATTGACGGGCACCTGCCAGCAGGCCCCGGCTCATGTCCCCATTGACAGGCACCTGCCAGCAGGCCTTGACTCATGCCACACCCACCCACCCCCCATTGACGGGCACCTGCCAGCAGGCCCCGACTCATGTCCCCCCGGCCCACTCCCCATTGCCAGGCACCTGCCAGCAGGCCCGACTCATGTGCCCCCACCCACCCCTCATTGACGAGCACCTGCCAGCAGGCCCCGACACATGGCCCACCAAATACCATGTCATAACAAAACAGACCCATGGCCCTAATGCCAACGCAAATCCACCCCACCCCCAGTACAAGAATGCAACTCTCCACTGCACCCACTCCCAAATTACCCATACCATGAGAGTCTGAAAAGAACCAGCATGGCCATGAATAAATGTACAACAGAGCCACACAGTGGCAACACATGACTGAGGCAATGCTCATAGAGACATGCACAAAATCAATGAGAGTACACAACACCAATAATGAAGATATAAAAAATGTATTAAAAAACATAAAAAAATACATAATGAAAATCACACATGCAAATGAATAAATAATGAAAGCAATACCAAAAATAAAGTAAAATTCATTGAAAAACAAAAATCCACGACATGAAAACTGAAAAGTGGTCCATCTCCAAAGTCCATATAAAGTAAATAAAAAACAAAAGCACAAAAAACCATTGCTCCATGGGATGATGAAATAACGAAAGTATGTACAAGTCTGGTACTATTTACACTGAAAGTCAGAAGGGTCCATGATCCCAAAACAAAAGGAAACCTACCAAAAATCCTTTCAATAAATCAACTATATAGAAAAAGTGGAGCAAAGTCTGTGAACTCCAAATAAACCAAATGAAACCTAAGCATAAATAACGATATACAAAGGTGGCGGGCTAATCCGATGGCTCACTTTTTGATGTTCCGGGCCAGGGCCTCATTGAACTCCACGTGGATGTTCTGGAGGCGGACCTCTTCCCTGGCCTTGAGGTCTCGCAGGGATGCAGCCATGGCCTCCTCCAACTCTCTGCGAGTTGCCTCGAGGCACTCAGCCCGCCTCAATGCCCTGTGCATGGAGTTCTCCACCCTGAACATTGTGAGCCATGCCCTCTCTGCCCGCCGCCGCTCTGCACCTATTTGCTGGCCCAACTGCTGCCACATGGAAGACACTCCCAATCCTGGGTCCTCCTGCCCGCCGGCCGATGCCTGCCCCGATGATGTTGATGGCCCGAGGCCACATGCCTTCTACGCCGAGCCTGCCGCCACCGCCTTTCTGCTGCCTGCCGCCACCACCACGACTGCCTCCGGGTAGATGGCAACACCTGGGGCCATCGTGCAGGTGCCCTGCTTGAATGTGCCTGCACATCGTCCGTTGCCAGGGGTCCAGTTGCTGGGGTGACCACCTGTGCTGGAGGTCGGACTCCCGACTGTGGCAGGGAGTGAATCTCCACCAGCCTGGCTGTGTTGGTTGGGGCAGGTCCACAGGGGGCCCTGGTGGCATCTGGGCCGGAAGACGGCACGGAAAACAACTGGCGTATAGTGTGCACAGAGGAGGAGAGGGCCGCAAGAAAGAGCCACACATGGAGGAAAGCCCCGACCACGAGCCCACTCAACTGGGCCACGTTACACACGTCTTTTCGTGATGATGTGCGTGGTCCCCCCAGGAAGCATGCACGTCAACACACATTACACGTGTGCGCAATGCAACACCAGTGAGGACGGTCTAGATCCTGTCACAGGTCCCCACATCTGCAGGTAGAGGAGTGCCAGATGACGTGGACCTCCCCCCTACCTGCAGATGGGCCTGGGACGGGGCATCCCTGCTGGTGCATGGTGATGCAGTAACAGTGTCAGGGATAGTGACATGCACAGGCCCCTCCACGGCGATCTGTGCTGCCTCCTGCCCCTGCCCCTTGACTGCACCACTTTGACCATTGGTACCACCCCCACCAGGCCCCATGTGCAGCTTGGATGCAGCCTGCTCCTCCTCCGTACACACCACCAACCTGGAGGGCTCTGCACCGTCTTCAGCCATCGCAAGCCCCTGTGGGGGCTCACCCGCCCCTTCCGCTGCAGCCATAGTGGCGGACGCGGCACTAGTGCCCTCGCTCCCGATTCATGGAATTTCATGGGAGGGTGACCGGGCCTTGTGTCGCAGGCTGATGGAGGTATCCCTGCTTCTTTCCTCCACAGCGCCGTCTCCACCCTCTTCTTCACTTGCCGCTGTGTAAAGGGAGACATAGAACACAAGCATCAGGGTACTGTACAATAGTCCCCTATACACAAGGCAATAGCACATGCGTGGCACTGTCAGACGTCACTTCCATCATGTTCCTCCACAACACATGGGTCAGTGAAGGCAACACACATGCAGAAACAGGCATGGCACATGCAACAAACATTTGCATCCGTGTCTAAGGCACTGTGGAAGCATCAAATGGTGGGTTGAAACTCACATGCATCATGGGACATGCTGATCACATGCACACAAATCACAGGATGGCCATGCATCTGGCCTCGTATACCTCCAGTCACAGTGGATACAAGGATGACTATGATGTATCAGGGAATCAACACATTGTCACGGACATGTGTCATGCATCCATGGCGTTTACCAGTCACTCACACACTATTCAGACACACAGACATGTACACCAATGCATGTGTTGCTACTTCTGGTTGTTTCACGCGCCGTCACTACTTCACAGTGGATCAAGGACGTATCTCTTCTTTTGGCGGGGGTATTGGCTACGTGTGTTTTTCATTACCACGCTAGTCAGACGGTGAGTCGTGCATGCTATTTTTCACACTGCGGGTTCCCCTGTGTATCGCGTACCCATTTTTGAGGTCATAGTAGCCTGCGTGTCCCACGCATATGTGTTTTTCATGTCCGTGGGTGCCACCGCATACTGCGGGAGGTTAATTCCACAGACGTGGGCTACTGGTGGTTGCATGCATAGTTTTACTGCAGTTTTGGGGTGCCTGAGCGTTGCGTGACCCATCACTTTATCACCGGGGTCACATACAGCTTGCAGGTGCACAAGGGTTCTCTTAACATCTAGTACCCCACCCCCTTCACCCCAATTGCCCAGGACAATTGTTGTGCACACCTCCCATTGGTACTACTACATCTGTGCCATGGGAGGCCAGGAAAGGTGAGGGGTGCCTCAGCTGGGCGTCTTCCACGTGGCGGGTGTGGTCAGGGATGTGGCCGGGGTGACTAGGGAGTAGGGGGACTCCAGGTTGCCCAGGGTGGCTGCAGAGGGGGAAGAGGCAGGGATGCGCCACTTCGGCAGGATGTTCTGCCACGTGTTGGTGCAGTCATGCCACCACCCCATGTGGTTCCGGGAGATGCAGCTCTTGCATCTGGAACTGGCGCCCATGTGACCCGGCAGTCCATTTCATCGACTTGCCACGGGCCCCAGGGTAGTGGTAGCTACAGGTGCAGCTGTGGCCACCACCACCCAGGCTCAGGGTCTGCCAGCGCATGCTGCGTTGGCACCTGAAGAGTCCCAGTATGATTTCCGGGTGTTCAGGAGGCACGTCGTAAGTGCACGCAGGGCTGCTCTGACCGAGGCACATGTCCCTGGAGCAGTGTTGTCATCTGCTGCCCCGAGCAGCCATTTGTTGGCAGCTGCATGGGCAGATGCAGCCAACACCACCCCGGCTGTGAGTCTGCCAGCCAGGAAAGTCTCAGTCAATGACCTTGGCACAGCGGCTGTAGCTGCGCAGGGTCCAGTCAAGAGCACCCAGCAGCCACTGACACAAGTCAGGGCTTCTGTCTTAGTTCTACCTGCCACTCCCTTGGTTCAATCCACCACTGCCACTGCCCCTACTGATCAGGGCGGCATTTGCCAATCAAGCTCCGGATCACTGCACAAGAGGAGGAAGGTTGCACCTGCACACGAGGCTGGGACCCCAGACACAGGTCCGGCCTCCGGAACGACGAGGAAGAAGCCTTTCTGCAAGCAGGAACTGGACTTCCTTGTGGGCTAGGTGTCAGAACACGACTGTGATATGCTACTGGGCCCAAATTGTCACACTACGCCTGCCCAGCATTGGGACCACTGGAAGCTTGTTGCGGAGGGTGTTAGTTCATTTGGACATGAGGTGCTCACAGCTCAGGAGTGCAAAAAGTGTTGGGATGACCTCCAACGCTATGCTAAGATAAAGCATGCCTCCAATTATGGCATGACTCGGGTGACTGGCAGTGGGCCACCACCTGAGGAGGAAGAACTCACTCCGCACGAGGTGATCGCTGCAGAGTTCATACCGGCAGAATTGTTCCAAGGAGTGGGAGAGATGCTGGTTTTTGATGCCCCGTCCAGTGAGTGTTGTTGCGTGTTTGTCCAGTTTATGTGTGGTTTGCTCGTACGATGTGTTGTGCTTGACTGCCTCATTACATGCTATGTGTACATGGTTCTCATGTGCGAGTCATGCAATGCTTCAGTAATGCGTGCCTGCTGTGTAGCATGCTGGACATGAAGTGCAGACAGGGACTGTCCTCATCACCACACTAACACCCTACTCATATGCTAGTCACCCGGTTGTCCCTCCGGTCCATGTTCCAGCTCACTGGCCCTTCTGCATGTAGCCTGGGGAGTCTTTCCACTCAGCACTCAGACTATGTCATCGCATGACTGACGTGCATGTGTGTTCTGCCTGCATGCGGGTCCTCCACGTAGGCATGCTCCCTTGCCCCTCCACCCCCCTGCACCACTATTAAACCAATGCACTTGTGGGTAACATGTTGGACTACTGCAATGGCCTTGTTCAACGCTCCTGTGTACATTCAAACTTCCCCCTGCCAACCTGCCAAACACATACTGTGGGGTACATACTTTGTCCTTGATGCAGGGTGTCTCACTCGAACTGTGCAAATGGCAGATGCTCCACAGGGACAGGAGTGCCCATTCATGCTCCATGTGCATTCCATGCATGCCCCTATGTGTCATTGGCAAGATGATCATTGTAGTACGTGTCCAGGATGACATACATTTAATGGCATTTGATCATTCCATACTCACTCTGGCTCAGTCCTGCATCACGCACATGTTTAGGGTGTCATAGTCTGTGTGGGGCACAGGCCTCCCCCTGATTCAGGCCCCCTGACTCTGTTCAACTGGTGTAATGCCTTCTGCGCAAATGGGTGTACTACAGAGGGTTCATCATGTTTCCTGCATACTGTCCCATTCTCATCTGCTGTGTTGTCAGTCGACGCAGATGATGCAATAGACTCTACTCAACACTGCCAATACACAGTTCTCTGGTCAACCTTTCACTGCCATGCTATGCCTCCCTGCATTTCTGCATTTTCACTAAGAGGGGGCGGGGGGGCTGCCTGCAGCCATGCAACCCATTGCATGCACATAGCACGTGTTGCCTGACCTTGCCCTAACACTGCCTTCATGTTTATTGATTGACATCATAATGTACTTGATGTAGATTGTCGGTTACGTACACATATTCTGCACTGCACCAACCCACTTCTGAGCCATGTTACACTGTTCTACATGCCGACTCACGCTGCCATGTCAAAGTGACCTGGCATGTATGGTCAGATTGTCATCCCTTCACTGTCATGAAAGGCACGGGCCCAGGTGCATCCTGTGACACATGTGCTCAGTATTGGAAGACCCTAGCTGGTGTTTAGCAAAGTTGATAGGTCAATCTGCGGCCTATTCTAACTGGTATAGGCAGCATATTGACTATAGCCTGCCAATAGGGTTGTAATGACTATGGAGCTGCTTGCATGTGTTTATGTGTACACTTTCACATACATCAAAGCAAGCAGCAGTGTAGCTGCTTGCTTTGCTGTATAGGATGCTGTTCATAATCATTGTATGGGTGTATGTGGACACTGGTGTTTTTCAACAATTTCACCTGTACATATGCAAGCAGCTTAAACGTTGTGTAGTGCAACATTGTGGCTACTCACCTACGTGTGTGTGAAAGTGTTCATTTATACATGTGTCCTCTGCACCTTTTTTGTTTCATGGCTAATATGTAGTTGATTAACGTTAATGCTGCAGAGATTTCAGCATTGCGCCCGTTATGTTCAACTGGCACAATCCTGAAGGTGCACTGGCATGCAGTATGTGTATGCTCAGGCCAACTCAGCTAATCTGGTGGGGCCTGGCCGTGATGATTTGACACACTGAATAATGGTCAGTCCATGAGGGGTGTTCTGGAGGCTTCACTGCCGGCAGCTCGGACCGTACTGGGCGTAATGGTCCCTCATAGCCCATGCCCGGTACGGGCAGAGCTGCAGATGGATGAAGCTATATTGGTGATGATGATTTAGTGATGCATGTGTACATGCATATTACGTGTGTCATGGTGTGTTTGGATTCACTTGCAGCTGTGGCCGTTTGGCAGTTCAGACATGCTTATGGTATGTGCCATCTCTTTGTTGCCATCTGTCATGTCTGCCTGTGACATGTGCCTGACAGAGGTGATGTGTGATGGAGGTGATATACTACATTCTGTACATGTGTAGGCTTCGCTATTTACACACATACATTTCTGATTTTGGGATGTGTTTGCAAATCAATGCCACTGGATGCATGTGGGAAGTTCATTTGTGTGTGACATGTCTGCTTCATGTGTTGGCTGTCGAAGTGATGTCTATGTGTGTGTTGGTTATGTGCTTCTGACATGTGTACTCATGTTTGTTTTTTCCATATTACAGATGATGACGCAATGGAGCCAGAGGATGGTGATGTCAATCCTGACACGGGGTTGCTATTACATCAGCAACCCGGCACAAGTGGGGGTTGTGGGGTGGTAGGCCTTGAGAACCCACTTGTGCTCCAGATCATCGTGTCCAAGGCTGGCAATGAGTCTAGCTCGGATGATCACTCTGAAAACAATGTTGGGTTGGATGCGCGTCATGTCCATTCGTCGACGGTGAGTGATTCTGATGTGGACGATCTTCTGTCCGCGACACCGGCACTGAGGGGTCAGACGGTGTTGGAACCTCTGCCTGTGGTGGATCGGGACACACGGTCACACTCCACACCATTTGCTGATGTGCCTGGGGCATAACGTCAACGGAGGGATGTAGTCCTGCAGCCACGGGTGGTGCCAATCCAGCAAGAACCACGGCTCCTTGGGCCCCGCGGGGGTCGAGCCCGGCAACGCGGTGGCCGTGCGCCACCGGGGTATACTGAGTGGGAGAAATCCATGTATGCCAATTCGGAACAACAGGGGGCAGCTATTGATAAGATCACTCAGAGCATGGAACGTGTGGCCCAATCCGTGCTACCCCCTGCTAGGCAGGTGGATCTCCAGCAGCAGGCAGCACAGTCCACGGCCCGCTCACTCAGGCTGGGCATGGCGGCCTCAGACAGGGCACGCTGGGCTGAAATGGTGTCTCTGCATCAAGCACTTGTTCCTCGTGCAGAGGCACACAGGAAGGCCCTGAGGGATGACCATCAATCCCTCAGATCTACTCTGGGTGTGCTCAACATGTCCCAGAGAAAGCGGTCAGAGGAGAGGTTGGAGCAGCTTGAGAATACCATCTCTGCTGAGCTACGTGCATGCCGGGAGGTGCTCCGGATGTCATGCGAGGCCATGCAGGAATAATTCTGTGTTACACGTGCTACCTTGCAAGAGGAAGCACGCGTATCATATGAGGTGCTGCATGCTGACCTACGTGTCATCGCTGCACAGGACCAGGCTTACCAGTCCCGCAGACTTGCTGCCGATGAGGGGCAAGCTGCGCATAGGCATGGTCAGGGTACTGTGCCACGTCCACCTTCTGCTTTCCATCCAGAGGGTGACTCGCACAATGACTTATCTCCCACACAGGTCATGCTGTGCAGGCGTTGAGCCCATGGAGGTTCTTTTTATCTGAACATCATCGCATGTGGGTGTTGAGGAACAACCTGTACCTCCCCCTCCTCATTGCCTCCCCCTCCCCGGGTCATATGTGGCCATTTTTTATTGTATTGGTTAGTTTAATTAGTAAATATAGTTTAACATTGTTTGTCTATTGTGCATTCATGTGACAGTGTGGTGCTTTGTTGCTTTTGAAAGCATCCACTGTCTGTTCCAGCTGTGCCCATTCAAGCTTGTCTCGTGTATGTGTTTGTGGCTTGGGGTCCTGACATATATGCCACTCCTGCTTCCCCTTTCCATAGGATTGCAAGGATGGTTCGGTGTGACAATCATTTACACAAGGGCATTGGACTTTCGTCATATCTGTGGCCTGTCTACTGCTGTACTACTTGTGTTTACACCCCTAGTGGGGATTATGGATGTTTTCTCCACGGCATGTCTGCAATCAGTTTTGGTGAGCACATTTTTTCTTGCCTGTATACGTGCTTGATACACTTGATGCTGTAGACAGTAGCCTGCACCCTTTAGCTGTCAAAGTCACACTGATGGTGGGAGGGGGCGGTTGTTGACAATGGCCCTCATTACGACCCTGGCGGAAATCGAAAAACGATGGCAGAATAGCGCTCGGTGCGATTACGACCCGTCACCGTAAAGTACGATGCCATTAGCGACACCGTAGCGAACGCCAACGCTAACTGCACCAAGTACGCGCACGCGCGCCATGCCAAACCGTAATTACCACCATGGCGCAACGGTACGCGAATTCCGACCCTAGCGGACATGTACCTAACGCCATCAAGCATGGCGGAAAGTACCATTCCGCCATGGTGAGAAGTACGGCATCGCGAATCAACCGTAAACGGCCCTACTGAGTGCCTGTACACCACTCCCTGGCCACATTGCACAACTCCTCGTTGGTGCAATGAAGTCACACTATGCAACCAGTGAAATGAACAAGTCACCCATGCATGCCAACAAACAAATGAATCCAGGGGCTCCAAGTGCCTTGTGAGTGGGCATCCATATCTGCCATGGCACCATTGCCGCACTGATGCAGCACAGGCATTTGAAGGTCCAAGTACAGCAACATGAGCAGAAAAATGAGACAAACAAAAACAGAATAGACATTTAATGCACCACAAAACCACCAAGGGCCATACAGCCATTAGGTCATGAACTCCTAAATACATTCCAGTATTGTGGGCTGCATCCGCAAGAAATGACCAGCTTCTGCTTGTGTGACGCCCTGTTCCATCATGGTACACAGGGGCTACATTCACGTCCAAAAAGGCAACACGGAAGCGCCTAGAACCGCAGGGCTGTCCCATCAGGTAGGCACTAGTCCAGCAGAAAGGACGATATGTTGCTCCTTGCCACTAGCACTGCGTAAGGGCATGTGGCCCATTGGCGATAGTCCCATAAGATCGTAATGGTGCTCCACTGATTGACATGAAGCAGCAGGTGTCGGGAGTAAAAGCCATCTGCAGGAGTGGCGTACAGATGGCAGCGGCAAAAGGGGAGGAGATACCTGTCACCCAAATGAAATGAAAAAGAATAGTATGGGCATCAGAACTACAATTGTATAACTCACTTCAATGATCACACTAAATCTACAGCCATATGCATGCTAGCCCACTCAAAAGGAATATACCCACCCAAAAATCACTTGCGAATCACAACCATAAAAATCGAGGTGAAAACAGCATTACAAACGAGTGTTTGTGTGCATGCGTCTGTGAAGACAGAATCCATCAGATGGGATTAGTAACGTGCATAGACACAAGTGCCTGAAGGCGCGTCGAGACAGGGAGGGTTCAACAAGGGCAGAAAGACGATGGTCCCACTATGGCAGCTCTGCATGACATAGCGCAGGGGAGGTGGATAGATTCCAAAAAGCCCTGTACATGGCAAACTCTCCATCAAATCATCTGTCCATGCATCCATACATCATTCCCTCATCCCGGTATGAAAACGCCTGATTATTTACTCACATCACATTTGAAACTTCCATTGAGTCTGTGCGTAATGCAGTCTGCAAAATCCACTGTTCTCCAGCCCGGAATTCTAGTGTTGTGAAGTAACATGTATTTGGGAACGTCCTGCCTTTTTGTCCACTACGCTATTGCGCATCCCATACTATCCATATCAATCATAGCATACTCGCCATGGCCCCTGTCCCAAGGACATTAAACAATAGAACGTTATATTTGCAGTCAGACCTGTGGGCGTCTCCTCGCCGCTAGCTGAAAACCTAAAGCGCTGTCCTTCGAATTCCTCATTTGCAATCTCATCACGTCGAAAAGGCATCTGTGACCGCATGAAATCACAAATTCATCCATGTAGTGCGGCAGTGTGTGTAAATGGCAACTGACTTCACTCACAAATGGGACGCCCCGCCCGTCGGTGAACCTCGGTACTGTGCTCGCCCAAAGGGGATTGCAGCTGGCACAGGTGGAATGAATCACCACAGGTGGAGGCTATACAGCCTGAAAACACATAAATTGCACACCCAACCCCCTCCCACAACCACACCCACTCCAAAATGCTACCGGCAGGACTAGCGATGTTGGCCCTGGGGGACCTGATAGCACTGCAAGTACTCCAACTTCAAGAAGAAGACGAACACCAACTACTACAACAACCGGCCGCACAGAGGAGACGCAGGAGGAGGAGGAGGGCAAGGCAGGGCCAGCAAGGCCCACCAGCACAGCCACTACCACCACGCAGGCAGCCCGCAATCCCACGCCTCCGAGCTCATCCGTTCAACCTCACTGCTGAGCAGATCCACACCCTCTACCGTCTGGACCGGGACACCATAACCGCCATTGTGGACATGACACAGGCTGACCTTGTCAGCATGATAGATAGCCCAACCGCCATCCCACCCCTACTGAAGGTGGTGTCTGTACTCCACTTCCTGGCCACAGGCACCTACCAGCACACAGTCGGACAGTTGCATGGCATTTCACAGCCACTGTTCTCACGGACACTATTGCAAGTGCTCGATGCCCTCCTGAAGCACGCAGACGACTACATCTCTCTACCACGCTCGGAGCAGGAAATTACGAACACAAAAGTGGGATTCCATGCACTTGGCGGCATACCGGGTTGCATTGGTGCCATCGACTGCACCCATGTGGAATTGGTCGTCCCACATGCCATGGAGGCCCAGTACCCCAACCGAAAACAATATCATTCTCTTAATGTACAAATGGTGTGTGACTCCAACAGGATCATTACACATTGTTGTGCCCGATTCCCTGGATCAACCCATGATTCTATGGTCTTGAGGAACTCTACAATACCACGCTACATGGAGCGACACGCAGGGAACAGATCCTGGCTACTCGGTGAGTCTCATTTCATGCATGATAATGTGGGGTATGTGATGCGGCAATGACCTGGCAGGAAGGGGGGGGGTGCGTACGTAGCAATGTCATTCCACAAACGTCCTTTATTGTCCACATACAGGTGATGCCGGGTATCCACTGAAGAGATGGCTCCTTACACCACTCCGGAACCCACAGAACCAGCATGAGGAGGACTACAACCATGCCCACTCACGTACCCGTGTAGTCATAGAACAGGCATTCGGCCTACTGAAGACTCGTTTCCGCTGCCTCTGCAGGTCTGGCGGGGCACTCCTGTACCGCCATGAGAAGGTTGCAAAGATGGTCATGGCATGTGTCATGCTACACAACATGTGCGTACGTAGAAATGTGCCCATGCCCCCTGACGCAGAACTGCAAGCACCTGAAGATGGTCATGATGAGGCTGGGGATGTGGCAGCACCTCAAGGAGTCTGCGAGGCACAGGAGGGCCGTGACATTCGTCAGAGTATCATAGATTCATGCTTCTAGCACTCACGCCTGGTGGCTGATACATGGACACGGGACTTGTGGCACTGTGTGTGTCTGGAACATGCACAATATGGACTGTACGCCTATAAAGGCCTCGTACACAAAGATCAATGTCCACACATCTCATTGGATGATTGTGAAATGTTTATAGCATATGTGAAATTATGTTACACACCCCATCGACCCGCCACCCAAGTAAGCCCAACACCCCCCTCCACCCTCCTACCTCCCCCCCGAACACCAGTGTCCGCAGATGCTCATTGTCAGTGGGCAGACGCTATTGCAAGCCCCCTCTCCGGGTATCAGGGGCACCCCTGCCTGTGGAGCGCAGGTTCCTCCCAGATCTACGTTGGGGGCTGCCCTGGACGGAACTTGCAACGGATGATGTCTCTGCCTGCTCATGTCCATGCATGTCCCTAAGGGTTTGTGAGAGCTCAGTGAGCACACGGCGCACAGCGGCAAGTTCAGCACATACGTCTTTGGACGTCGCATGCAGTTCCCCCCTCAGGCTCTCGGTGCTTCTCTCCATTTGTACTCTCAGGCTCTCGTTGCTTCTCTCCATTTCTGCCCTAAGCGTCTCAGTTGATGTTTCTATGGCTGCCTTAGTACCCCCACATTCATCAGCATGGTCCTTGAGGAGCGTGGCCAGTTGCTGCTGTTGCACGATCACCTGGTCGAGGGACTGTTGCCTCTGCTGTGCCATGGCCATTTGCGGTGGTGTCACAGAGGGGCTGGTCACCTCATGTTGCCTTGCCACAGGGCTTGTGGGGGATGGCCAGTCGTCGTCTTGTGGGTGCCCCTGCGTGGTATCCTCATGGTGTACGGGATGAAACAAACAGGGGGATTGAGACAGGTCATGGATGGATCTTACTTCGACATCCCCGTCTTCTGTGTCGGAGCATGCTGCCATTAATGGGGTGTCACCTATGGTGCTGCTGCCACCAGAGGCAGTGCCTTCTGTGGCATCCATTGGGGGGACCTGTGGTGGTGCTGTTGTGGGCATGCTGGCTGCTGGGGTGCCTGTTGATGTTCCCTCCTGTGTGCTGCCACTTGATTTGTGCTGCTGCCGTGTCTTGATGCGTGCAGCTGAGGTGGAGGGTCTTTGGCCGTTGGTCTTGGCCCTCTTTGCAGGTGTGCTGGTAGGGGTGTCCTGAAGCTCGTCGTTTGAATCGGACCCTGTGGTGGAGTAAAGGAGGGCGAGCGTTATTTATGGGTCTGTGGAAATTGGAATGGCAATGTATCACATGCATTGGGGTGGTACCTGAGGGTGTTTTGAGTCGGGGCCTTGGAGGTGGTTTCATTTTTGTGTGGATTGAGGATGCAGTTGTTTTGCAGCCTGCAGTTAGGGTGTGCCTGCTGCATGTGTAAAGGGTGTTTTTAGGGTTTTTAATTATTTATGTATTTAATGTGAGTTTTAAAGTGCGCTGTCAGGCCAATGTATGTGGACGTTCTCCTGGACATGTGTTACTGTTGCACTATGTGGACACATGGTACTTCACATGATTGGACATTGTGGATCTGGCATTGTATTAGTTGGCCCACCTACCGGATTCTTCGGATGTCTGCACTCCTTTCTCCATCCCTCCGACTCCCTCTATACTCTCCATTCCAATGGTGGAGGCACAGATTTCTTCCCAGGGGGTCAACTTGATGGGTGATTCTGATCCTCCCCCGGTAGCTGTGGCAATGTTGCGATTGGCGGATAGTATGCTCCGTACGCGTATCCGCAGGTCGTCCCATCGCTTTCTGCATTGCAGTGGGTTGCGGGGTGCGGTCCCCACCGCACTTACCCGCTGTGCCACCAGGGCCCATATGGCCTTCTTGTTCGCAAGTGCCGTCCTGGTCATTTGCGTGGAGAAGACGACGGCAGCATTCTCCTGGAGGGTCTCTGTAAGCACGGTGAGTTCCTCACGGGAGAAGTGGACCTGCCGTTTGCGGTTGCACGCTTTTTTCGCTACTTTTCCCATTTCTATTGCTTTCACTGGGGTGGATGACGGGTTGGGATGTGTCTCAGGGTAGTATTTTTAATGGTTGGGTGGGAATTCTGATTTTATAGGTGTACGGCGTGCTGTTTCCCGTTCCGGGCCCATGTTTTTACTTCCGTTTCCGTATGTTTACGGTCACCGTACTTTCCGGTTGCCGCTCATTACGGTGACCGCTAAAATGGGTGGCGGAATTGCACCTAGGGCGCCGTACGACGGCGGTGAGGCGCGTTTTGGGGACATTTCCGCCATCGCGGACTTTGCACTTCCGCCATGGCGTAGTGCTCGTGCCCGATGGGTCGGAATTGGCCGCACTTTGCTCCGTCGTGTGATGGCGGAAACGCTATTTACGCTATGGCGGTCAGGTCAGTCACTTTCCGCCAGGGTCGTAATGAGGGCCAATGTCAAGTTGGTACCTGTTGATTTCAGCCTATAGGGATTGTATCAAAGGAGGGTGCATTAGGAATGTGACCCAAGAGGCACAACTCACAGTCCAATCCTCACCTGAGATGTCCGCCTATACTACTAGTACACTCCATTCTGTTTGGACGGCACGTTGTATCTGTCTTCCCTGTTGGAATTTGATGCTGCCTGACGGCACAGTTTTCATACTGGACTACAGCTCTTTTAATTGTTTTTCACACTCTGGTGCCTTTGGTCCTTGTTTTTCTTCCTGCTACTGTCCTTTTTGCAGATCTGTCCGTCTGTCTCTGGGGCAGTTATTTCTGCATATTCTTACACTGCCTCAGTTTGCCTCCATTCACTTCTTTTCAACAGCATCTCTCTGTCGCTCCTCCTGTCTTTCATCTATTATATACATCCCTTTATGTTGACTTTTGGCTTTTACCAACGCTATTCAATGTTGTTGTGGCTCTTAACTTGCTATCAGCTGTTTCCGGCACATTACCTGTGCCTTTCCAGACGTGTGCTGTGTCTGCCTTTCTTTGTTCACACTATCAAGGATTGATTGGGTTTCAGCTCAACCATCCAGTTGTGCCAGCCTCCTTGGTTATTTTCAACTCAAGTTCCAGCTCTACCTGTCAGGGTACAGACCCTGGGGTTGTGTGGGAAGAGTTCAGATATAGGTGTCAGACGTGGCCCAGTAACAAGCAGCATTAAGACACACACACAGAAGAGAGTCCAGCCTTATAAAAGCTTTGTATGCCCTTTCTGCAGGAAAAGGGGACTCCAGACTACCTTTCCCAGCAGACACCGGCCCAAGAACTACAAAACCCTACCAACGTTGTGTGGGGCACACGTGTGCATACGCGGGCGAGCCGAAGCACAGGGCTTGTGCTCAGACGTCCAACAGAAGCAGACATGTTTCCAGGAGCTCCGAGCAAGGGGAGCAGCACGACGGGGCCACGCCCCAGCCGACCTTCCTCCCGGCCCCTCGCACATGCAAGCTAAGTAGCACCAGTGCTGGGGAGCTTAGCCAGGCAGTGGGGAAGACACGCACAGTACAGCAAAGCCGTGCTGAGAAGAAAATGCCAAGAAGCTTTCCAAGTTGTCAGGGGCACACGCAGGGAGCGTCACCCAAATCCTCGAGTCCCCCCTGCTCCAGAGAAGCTAAGTTATTAGCGCAGTAGCGTTCCTAGCCACAAAATAATACGGCACAAGGGGGGGGCACCCAGCGACGCACAAACTCGGGTGCAGTGCATGTCATTAGCATATGTAATTAGCCACGTGCGCTGCCTATAGAAAGCCGCAGCTGGCAGAACGCGACTTGTACTGAAGTTGCAACTCACCACAAGCATCTAGCAGCACATCCAAGGCACATTCTATCATGTGTGATTCTTAACACATGGTCTTCTGTTTAACGCAGGGCCACGTGCGGCTACCTTACCACATTAACAGTGTATAAACCATCACGGGGCAAGCAAAACTATACGAACGAAGCAGCAGACAAGAGTGCTTCTTTGGGGAGGAGTCACTAAGTTCGAGGCATGAATGGTTTTATATGTGTGTGGGGAAAACACACACAGAATAGTAACTCACGCTCTCTTTGCAGCATTGAACTGCTCCTGTTACCGGATCTGAGAGTGCGCAGGAAGGAGGCCAGCACTCACCCCAAATATAAGTCTCTCTTTTGCTCACCTTTGAGTCATTTTGTACAATGTGCATGAAGTACATGGTTTCTCTGATTGAGTATGTGTAATTGTCAATAGTTGTATTTTGTATGTTCACTACTTTCCCTTGCCCATCCACCTCCCCTCTCCTGACCTTTTTCCGGTTATCCTAAATACTGATGCCTATCCAACCAACGGATCCCTAACCCTCTTTCCCCACCGGGGTCTCGGAGGCCTGTGTAAATTTTACCTTGCAGGTGCCCAGACCGCAGAGGGGGTGGTTGGTTCGTGCCACTCCTGCGCCTGGAGACTGGAGCTGTGACACTACCCATCAGTTGTTGCATCCTCATTGATTATTGTGTACTGAAATTGCTACCCATCCTGTTGAACCATTGTTCAACTGTGCTACCTTGGTAGTTATTCTATCATTCTGCTTGGACATGTGCTTGGCCATATTTAGCAACTTCGAGTAATCTACTGGAGACTCTTCCAGGGTTTTCTGGTGGCTACAGGCTTTTTCCCTGGTTTGGGGGTTTGGCTCCTTGGAGTTCTCTGTGATTTGATATTTTTACCAGTCAAGGTGGCCTCTGAGGGGGCTGGACCCTATTTACATGAAAGGTAGAACAAGGAAACCAAGGGGTAGCGGGATCCTGAAGCCAGGTGGACTAGAAGGAAGAAGCCAACAGACCCCAGACACAGTTCTTCTGAAGGTCATGGTGATGAGTAAATCAGGGAGGGCCTTTTGTTGTCGGACAGTACGCGTGGGCTACAGTGTTTGGGCACTCTCTGACATTCTCATTGTGGAGTACTATGTACATGATGTGTTCTGCTGGTCAATGGCTGTTCCTTTGTTGGGTTTACTTTTCAGGTGTCGGAGGATTGTTGTGGTTTGACATACTGGGATGTACACATGCCATTGTTCACATGTGATATGAGCAGGACACTGAAGGTCACTTGATTTCACATGTACGTATTGAGTGCATGTCCTTACTGACACACACACTCACACAATGCTCCACCACACATACAACCACCTTTCCATGCCCACACGTGCACACATATTGCCTTCTCTGGCATGCTGTGCCACTGCAGCTCATGATCACTTACCATTTGGGGATCGTGTACATGTGTCACTAGGTTATTTTTGTTGCTTGTCCTTTTTATATGATGCTCAAGGTGTATCCCCAACACAATGGCTGGGCACTGTGCTGCGTGCAGAGCGGTGTGTTGCAGGAGTAACACACAGCACACGGGTTTGGGATTTGCGGATTTGGATTGCCCAATGTGCATGCCAACAGGCATTCTATCTTTTGTTGATGGTACCGCTGGTGGCATGTATTTGTGTATGGCTTTGTATGTGTGGGAGGTTGTTGGTCAGTCATTTCATGTGATTCCATGTCAGGTGTGATTGTCTCAGGCCTCTTTCCATTTTTCACATGTCACTTCGTATCTAATTGGTCATGTGTTGCGCTTTTGGTTTACTCTTTTGCTGTTGCATGCCATGTCATTGTATGGCCGACAAGGGTGATGTGGGTTTGGAGGGTGTGGGTGACATATCACTGATTGTCATGGCCTGTTTTGCAGGGGGGTGGTGTGACATACACCTTGCATGTGTTCCTTTTGGTCACACAGGATTGGTTATGTTTAAGTAGCTAGGGATGCACACAATGTAGTACTTTCTGTGGCAACATTCTCAGGGTGGTAAGGTTGTGACAGTTGACTGTCTCTTTGTCATCATCGATTGTCACCTGGTATGTGCCAGGCCTGTGTGCACTCCGCAGGGGTGGGAGTTTAGGTGAAAAATGTGGCCACAAGCTGGGTCCGGGCTGTCTCGTTACGTGCCCTTTCCCCTCCCATGAGCAGCGCCTGTGCCTGTGATTGGGGATGTGGGGCACCACCATGTCCACCGGTACGCCCGCCATAATGCAACATTGTGCAGGACACATGCTGCCACAATGATCCTGCACACTACTGGGGGTCAAGGGAGCGTAAGCGTGACTTGAGGACTCCGAATGTGTGCTCTGCTATGCCCCTGGTTGCAATATGGGAAGCATTGTATCTTACCTGAGTTGGTGTGGTGGGGTTCTGTATTGGCGTCATCATATGGTTGCTCAGAGGGAAGGCACTGTCCCCTGGGGAGGTAGGGATGGTTGTCATTAGTTGGGTTTGTGTATTTGTCTGTGTGTGACATGCATGCATGTGCACAGACATTTGTACTCACCAATGAGCCATGTGTCACTATGCTTCCCAGCTTCCAGGTCCCGGCTCAAGGCACACATTCTGTATATGAAACTGTCATGGGTAGACCCATGATAGTTTGCATAGACAGAGGTGATGATTCCATGGACATCACATACAACCTGTACGTTGATGGAATGCCAGTGCTTGCGGTTTCGATAAATGTGATCAGTGGGGTGGACGTAGGGCCACATGGGTGCAATCTATGGCACCGAGCACTTTGGGGAAGTGTGACACCCTGTAAAAGTCCTGGACCACGGCCTGCCTTTCTGCGGGTGTTCTGGGCATGTATATTTGCCTGTGGACCGAGGGGTGCACAGTCATGATTGCCAACACCTGGTGTAGGTAGTGTCACTGCGTGGCCTGTGAGACACCCCCAACTATGGCAGTTGTCCGCTGAAATGACCCAGTGGCCAAAAAATGTAGGACATTGAGCAACTTTTCCAAGGGGCTCAGTACTTGGGAGCACAAGGTGGGTGATGTGAGGTTATCCTCCCACTCAGTGACCAGGTCTAGGATGATACGAGGTGGAAACCTGTACCTGCCATAGACCTGGTCATCAGGCATCCCAAAAAGGCTGGTCCTGGGCAAAAAAATGAGGGGCCTAGCTATTTTCCTCCTCCTGCGTTGTCCCACGATCAGTGCTGGGAGAAATGTGACATTCATCGTAGCTGTTTATACGTGTTTGTTGTTTGCGTGGACTTTTACACTTTGTGGGGACACTTCCGCCTGCCTTCGTGTGGTAGTTGTGTTTACACCTATGCGTTTCTATTGTCGTGCATGGTTTTCCGGCATTCGATTCCATGAATATGTGTTGTTTGCGCGCATGTGGGTGTTCCGTGTATTTCTCAGCAGTACTTCCCCAGTTTCCCCCTTTTTGGTGTGTGCGCAACACGTTGTGCACTTTCGATGTGCGCGTTGCGCACAGCGTTCGGGATGTTGCAGTGACATGTGCGCCCGTGTGTGCCACCTGCCGATTTGGCGCACATCCCGGGGAAAACACGCGCAGGTGTTCCATGAATTGCACGTGTGCGCGTGCGCTTGCTTTTTCAAGCTTGCGCCAGCTTGCGCCACAAATTTCGGCGCACATTTGTTCCATGAATCGGCCCCTTTGTCTCTCCACCCTTTTCTCTCCAAACCAATGCCTCTCATGTGCCGTGTCCCTCAGGACTGGGGTTTGTCCCTGATTCTTTAAAATGTGAACAGCCAGCACCTTGGCAGCTTGATACACTCCCACGGCCTCCGTTGCAACACCTATGCTGATGACACCCAAATTATCGTTTGGCTGGATCTTGTCCAGTCGAACACTGCTTCTCAACTGCGGGGTTGCTTGGAGGCTATGGGTTGTTGAATGACTGACAACTGGCTTAGCTTGAATGGTGCCAAGAATGAGGTACTGGTTATGGGCCTTCCTTCCCTCCCTTTCTCATCATTCTCTTCTCTCTGTACTGATGAGTTTTGGCCTGCTGATCTTGGCTCGTTTCCTAACCCTGTTATGGCAGCAAGGGGTCAAGTTAATTTTTTCTCTGTCTATGGAAGATCAGATAGCCTCTGTATGTCAGAGCAGTCATTGTAAGCTCAGGATGCTTCGCAAGGGCCTGCCCTTTATTCCTTCCCAATTTCATGCTCCTGTGGTGAATTCACTAGTGATGAGCAGGGTGGAATATTGCAATTCAATCTACCTGCTGCAGCCTATATATCTGAATCATTGGTTGCAACTATTACAGAATGTTGCCACCACTTTGGCATGTCTCGTGCACTGCACACATCTCGCCTATGCTGCACCAACTTCATTGGCTAACAGTTGATAAATGCATCAAGTTTAAGTCCATATTGCGCACTGAGCCTTCTACAAGATAGGGGCTGAGTACCTTCAACTTAATTTCTGTCCCTTTGTGCCACCTGCGCTCTTTCACATCCTGTGCGATTTTAGTCTCATGGGTTCATTGGACCTTGCTTTTTCTGTGGCAGCAGCCATGCTGTGGAATTCTCTCCCTACAGCACTCCTGCCACTGAGAATCACTTCACTTTCTGTTGCACCCTTAAGACTTTTTTGTTGTTGTCGTCTGTGGGTAGCTCCATTTCTCTCTGGACTAGCTCCAAGATGCCAATTGGTTGGTGAAAGCTGTGCTTAGTAAAGGCATATAACATAACATAACATAACACCTGTATGTTATAATTGTATGGACGCTTTTAAAATATTCCATTTTGACTGTTTATTGTACTCATAAGTACGTTCTAATTGTAAAGACATTTTTTGAATATGAAATGTGACTAATGGATAGCTGTTTAGCATTCACACTGGAGAAGTTATAGTGTCTGAAGCATGTAAAGTAAATAGTACGCTACTGCATACATTCATATTTGTATTTCATATATAGTGCTATATAGCATTACAATAGTAACTGAATTAAGAGTTTGCTCTCTCTCTGTTGCACTCTCTCTATCTCAAAAGTAGCCATCATTTTCAAGATAGCGTATGAAGTGTATCAACTCAGTGAACAACTAAACATTACACTCTATGGGCCTCATTACACGGATGGTGGTGATCCAGGGTGCTATTAGCACCCTGGACCATGCCGGTAAATTACCGGCACCGCCTTGGCGGTAAGGGGATTTACCGCCCCATTCCAAGGTCGGTGGGGCGGTAAATCCCCCTTCCGCCATTGCCCTTCCCCATTCCCATTTCTGCCCCATAGGGCTCTATGGGAATGGGGAAGGCGCTAATTACGGCACCGCAATTTTGCGGTGCCGTAATTAGCTCCGAGGTCCCTTAGCGGGTTGGTTTTTAACGCCTGCAAAAAGCAGGCGTTAAAGCACCAACCCGCTAAGGGACCTCGTAGTACGGCGGTAAGGGTTAACGGTCACCGTTGCCATTAACGGTGACCGTTAACCCTTACCGCCGTCCGTGTAATGAGGCCCTATATAGCGTTTTATTTGTAATTAAAATGTATTGTGATATTTCATTATTAAATAAGTAAATAAAAGGTTAGGTTTTATTGTTTAACAATGTTCACATTTAAGTAATGGTTGCATTCAATGGTAGATCTAGATTTTATAATAATTATTGCACTAATCTGGCTGCGTAGACGCCTCCAATGGAGTGGTTGACATTTTCAAATATTCTGCTTTCAATTTTGCTGTCAAAAATAAGCAACCGTGTGCTGGATTAGGGTATGGGTCCATAATCTGCGCCAGAATCGTCGTTTATGGTGTATGCTTGTTTTGATGGTCTGAATTTCATAGTTGATCCAAGGCTGAATATAGAGATGGGAATGTGCAAACAGGATAGCACTTGTCAAATGGATTCATAAGTACATAATGAAAGTCAGAACAAGCACAGTCAATAGAAGAAGCCTAAATAAAGGGAGAGAGATGGAGAAAGGTACTCACATCATTAAGGTAACGGGGAAGAGAGGCCTGCCTGAATATCCTTTTAGTAATTAAAGAGGGAAGAGGAGGAGTAGAAGGTGGAGGGACAGAGATGTCAAAGTGATCAATGGAGTAATAAGAGGGACAGGGGTCAATGGGGAGGTCAGCAGAGGAGAGTGAATTAAAGAGCATGATAAGGTTAACAGAGTTAGGCTAGTTGTTGAGGGAGTACAGGCAGTGGTCAGATAGGAGGGAGTTCAGTTCAAGGCAGATGACAGCAGAGGTCTTGTGAAGGTTAAAGTCCACCAAAATGAAAAGGGGTATATGTCAGTTATAAGTAAATCAAGAAGATGATTCAGACCAGGGCAGGATTATTGGAGAGGACCAGGGGGACAATAGAATGGCAGAAAAGTGAGAGGATTCTGCAACCAGAAACATCATTTACATCTCCTATGAAGGATATGCACATTTCAACTGAGACTGTCACATTGTAAGTTGCTCGGGAGAATAGCTCAGGGGTAACGGGCTCGCATTGGAAGCAAGACAGCACTGAGCACCACAGGTTCAATCACGGGTCCGCGCTTAGAAACCTCTGGGTATTAAGCGCATTCATATCATATCACTTCATAACTACTGAAACTTGGAAAAAAAATCTCTGACTTGAGCTCATACCCAACTTCCCCAGAATATCAGAATATGTACGTTATCAATGCTATAGGTATAAAATATCGTTCTCACTCTCTCCATCTTCCTCTTTCTTTCTCATTATCTTTCTCTCTTTCCCTCTCTATCTGAAATATAGCTCGCATGTTCACACATGTTCTACAATGTAGTCCCTGGAAGAGTTTGATAATTGAGTGTATAGTACTGTGTGTTATGTTCTTGCAAGTGTGTTCTTGTTCTTATGATTTCCTATTTGTGAGGATCCATTACATTAGGAGCATAGTCCTCGTCAGCAGGGACTTATTGGGGTACGCAAAATAGCTATGCGACCTCTATTGCCTCATAATATATACTGATAAAGGCTCAAATATTTGTTTTATTTAAGCATTGTTGCAGCCACAAAAAAATTCTTAAAACATTAATTTAACTACACACATTGCTTATTTCTAACTGCCAACTCCTTTTAAGGACCACTATTAAGGCCTTTTAGCATGGGCAATTATCCTGCAGTAAATGCCTCATAATGAATCCAAACCAAAACGCGATGATCACATTGATTAGCTCAGCCTTATTCTAGGATATAAGAACACACTTCATATTTCTATTGTGGTGACCCCATGCCATTTGATCAAATTTAAGTCCAAAGACTCAAGAAGGAGCCCACATTCAACAAAGGTGCTGTCTCAAAATCAATCCCTTCAGCCAAGATATGTTTTGGATCAGTTTCATGTATTACACTGTGCTTCCTGGTGTCCTGGAGGACAATGTGTTCTTGAAGAAATCTATGTCCATTACCCCACAAAGAATATTATGGCGAAAAGGGCTGTTCCTGGAAATGCCCCCTCATGTATTGATTTTCACTCTGAGCGTCAGGTGCGGTCTTGTGCACAGGCTTGTTGTTTTATGAATGACCATGCTGCATGCATGAAAATGCTTGACTCACTGAAGCATGCTGATGCTGCATGTGTGACCAGAAAAACATCGAAGTCTCACATGCCTAGAGGACATTTTGCTTGGACTACCTGCTTCTCCTTACATACATCAGATATCTTACATGACAACCTAAAATGTAACAGACACACAAGATGTGTCTACTGTACACGAAAAAACAATGCACATCAACATAACATGTAGGACTGGGTTTATACCCTCAGGTTAGAGTCCCATAGCTGTCCCAGATGCCTCAGTGCACCTAAACCCTGCTACTGCACCGCCCCAAAAACACACCCTGTTTAATGATACTGAATATAAACAATGAATATTAACACTGCACTCATTGTAAGGAAGGCTGCTTTTGTACGCCTGCTGTTACACTCTCCCCTGGTTTGCTAGATATGACAGAAATCAGAAGAATGATGATCTACTGCTCGCTTTCTGCAAAATAATACACAGGCATGAAAGGCCAAGTACAAGAAAAAAAAGCTAAGATCTGGCTAGAATTAGATTGTGTACCAATAGAGCAGGTCAATAGTTAGGATTACCTAGGGCTAATGGTAAAGGATGACTGCAGGTGGCATGCCCATATAGCGAGGTCTGGACTAACGTTGGCAAGATACAGTGGGGCCATAGCTAGATTCACAAAAGAACATGGAAATGGTGCTGTGAGAGTCTCAGTCGAATGGTTCTATGTGATTACTACGGTGCTCTTAATTTTCAGACGAAAATACTGACAACAATTACGGCGGCGCAGTGATCAGATAGATCACTTTTGCCTGCATGCACCGGCCTGCATTGCCCTACCTGCTCCCGCACCCACTACCTTTACAGCAGCACACTTCTATGCTCGATACTGACTCCCCACTATCCCTGCGACGTCAGTTGCTCCCACTTACATGGGTCTGAGCTGATGCCTCAGGGTCCTTTATCTTTTTTTTTTACTTTCTTGTCCCCTGCAGCCCCGAACTGCCATTACACTGACCAAGGGGAGCAGGGTAGACCCCTGCAAACTCTGCTTTGCTTGGTCGCAGTAATGGGATCCAGAATCTTTTATAATGCCAGCTCAGCAGTAAACATGCAGTCAACATTATAAAGGTGTAGTATTTAAATTACAGGCAAGGCAGGCAGCAATATATGGAGCTGAACTGTGGGGGATTGAAAATTGTAGCAGCATGTCAACAACTGAAAATACGTTTATCAAGAACATCCTAGGTTTACCGACCAGCACACCTAATTTGCCAAATTATCTGGAAATTGATCTCCAGAGAATAGATTCAATATGCAAATATAGACTTGTATACCATTGTGTTAGGGTCTGGACAGCCATGAGATTATTCGGATACAGAGAAGCTTTGGCCAATCTTATGGGCAGCCAGGAGACTCTTCATTGCCATGCCTTGCCAACTTTAAGAAAGTACTCAATGTTATTGGCCTAAGTGAGTTGTGAACCTCACCTGAGCAAATGGACAGCATGACAAACTTGAAATTGTTGAATTTGTTCAATAGAACAGAATTGTTAAAAAAAAAATTGTGAGTGTAAACAGGCTCTAAGGTACGAGGAGTACTTGGATGATGTGCGACCGAAATTGATGACATTATTATACACTAAGTTGCATATAGGCACTCTACCAGTGGCTCAGTGGTGTAATAAGTGGAACAGCAATTCCTCAGACACGTGTGTGTCTTGTGGTGATCGAACTGAAAGCATACTCCACTTTATGCTACTATGCCCAGCGTGCCTTGACCTGAAGAAGAGATATTTAAAACCGCTATTCTGCAAAAGATTGGCTAGAACCACTGACCAAGCCTTGGCCCTTTGCTGCCTATCAAGGGATAGCTTGAAGGTGCATTCAGTAGCCAACTACCTCTATAGGGCTTGGAAGAGAAGATCGGCTATAATTAGACTAATGCGGTAAAGAATCATCAGCCTCTCAAAATCATTGAGAGCTGCATATCATGTGCAACTAGGGAATAGAGGCCTGTTGTTCATGACCTCACATAATGATCTTCTGTTGTGGTCAATACGATATATTGCACTGCATTTTATCGCTCTTGGATTTTAAATGTTGCATGAAATATTGTACAGTATTGTATTTTTATTCTTTATGATGAATTTGCAATGGTGTCATAATGTACGGTGTTGATGTGTTATGACCAAATGAGTTTGATATGACATATGTATGAAGTGTGTTTGAAGCGTCTAGTGCCATAATAGCATCCCAATTTGAATCAAAAGTGGGGAGATTACTGTTTTAATAATTAGATGGAATCATGGGTATCCCTACATATTATCGCCACCAAAAATATTGCTGTACATATGGTCGTCTGTGTCGCCATGGGCAATATTCTTGGGGGGGAAAATTTGTGGGAGCGGGGGTTGCAGTGGTGTCCCGCGCACATTTACAAATTATGTGGGGGTTGCAGGGGTGTCCCCCGCAGTGTCCATGGCTCAATATCGCCGCAAACATATGGCAATATTTTTCTATCGCAATATTTTTCAATATTTTTGCCGGGATATGGAACCAGAATCATGTGCTATTTTTATCTTTGATAATGATGTTTGTTGTGTACTATTTGTCTTTTATGTAACAAGCTCTTAAAGTGTAATGCTGAAATAAAGCAATATTGAATTTAATTGAAAAGCTCTTTCAAATCAGTGCTCATTTCTGGACTGAAGATTATAGGCATCGTGTAATAGAAGAAAATGGGAGTGTACAAAAGGTGAAGTAGCTCACAACTTGGAAATCACAAGAAATTCATTTATGATAATCTTCAAAATGAGGTGAAGTAAAATAGATAGAAAAGGGGAAAAAATTGTACACAAGGGGCCTAATTTACTAAGGTATATACATTTTGTAAGTCCAATTTAGGCCTAAAATGATTCATAAGTTAGGTGGAGGTAACTTACACAAATTTACAAAAACGACCTATGATAAAAAAAACAATACAATAAAAGAATAAATAAATACCATAATCCCCACTAAGCCAACCAAGATGAGTATGGACTCCCAAAAGCCAACTCACAGCCCACAACACACCACAGAACACATAAAACACACATACTAAAACAGCAAATGGTGAACAAACAGAACTATCCTGAAAAAGGAACAGCCCCCCCATGCAATACAAACACACAACACCAGTAAACAATAAACACCTGAAAGCCACACACATAGTTGAAGCTACTCTCACACACCCACCGACAAGGCAAACCCTACAGCAAAGATGCATACCAGCATGCATGACACAACATAACCTGTCATAAAAGCACACAGCACCACTCTGCGACTCACATCAAAGGAAATGTATCCCTGCAAAATGGCGATATTGCGCTATGTACAAGGTTGGCATTGTACATAACATGGCAGTGAGCAAACGTGTACATGCCAAAATAGTAACTGATCTCATGATACAGCCAAACACGAGGCCGCTAGCCCGGGGGGGAGATCAGTGTGACTGCAGCATGAGTGATGGAGAGGCTGGTCAACAGCTTCATAACATGCACATCCATGCAGCTTGAGAGCAACATTGAACACACACAAGACAGTGTCCATGAAGAGAGGATGAAATGTCCAAGGTACTTTCTGCATACACTCAACTGCCTGAGCCACCCATATAACCAGATCTGTTGCCATGTCATTACATAGGAAACATGCATGCCTCCACACCCAGAGCCTCACACAGAAAGAAAAAGCGGTGGCCGCATACAAACAACAATTCCGCCACACCATTGCTGCACACTACCAAAATAACATAAAGGATGAGTATGGAGGAAAGGGGCAACCGCAGCAGAGACAAAGCACACAGCAGCAATCAAGCAACCATGCACCCCTCTGCACAACCACAATCTGCATTTATGTCCATACATACACTCACAATACCACACATGCAGGAAACAAGACATGTCGCACATCACCAATCATCTGCATGCTGTACCCACAACAATGACCAAAAGCGTGTGACACAATGACAGTGCAGTACAAACGCTCAACAATGCTGTAACAATGACATCACAATGGCAGACTGGCAAATCAACATTGGCTGTCTCGGCATGCCGGTAGTCATGTAGAGATTACGTCGTGCCTGGGAAAAACATCTGTAATCCTCCTGTTTGCAGTAGCTGACAATGAAAGCACTGCACCACACTCACTCACAAGGCACATGCACTTCAGGGGCAGAGGTTGAATGGCACACAAATAGAGTTCACATGGGGACAATACGCATTCTTAAGTTGCATGGATGTAGTGTCATTATGCATTGCCCGAGTCTTACCCACAATTACATCACATGCATGTATTTCCAACTATTGCCGACTACTACTGGACACTGCATTCAATAGGAGTAGGAGTCCCCAAGTGCCCGCATGGAGTGACCAAATCAATCCTCCCACCTCCCAAACCTAAACTGTCAAATGTATGACTGGAACACTGGGAGTGACTGGACCTTGCGATGCAAACATGATGGACCCCAGCCTGATGAAGTGACACACAGCATAAAACAATATGCCCTGGTCCGACAAGTAAAAACTGTGAAAGCATAAAACAGCATCATCTCTACACTGTGGTGTTGGGGCGCGGAACATATGTGTCCAAGTGTGGAACCCAAACGAAATTACAAGGAAGGTTCACATTATGATGCAACACGTCACATGCAGTGGCTCTACCACCTTACATACAACAGGGTCAAATGCCATGGACAACAACGGAGAGTGTGGGTCAACATGACTGAACTCACTGAAAGGAACATCATCAGGCAGGATAGGAACCAGTACAGACAACAATTCTGGAGATTCACTGATGACAAAAGTCTCTGTGACTGCAGTCTCCATCAAGCAGAACAATAGCAAGTTACAATGCATACAAATTCACATGTCAATCAGCTCATGATGTCACAACATCACTAGCATTGAGTGATCTGACAGTGTGGGCAGAAGGCGACATGAAAATGCTGATGCACACTGCATACCTGCACTGCCTGGCATGACACATTAGGGGGAGAGTGCACTACATGGAACAACGTTGACATATCTGAGAGTTTCAACCACACAGTGGTAACAACTCAACTTCACTCACATGAGGAAGAACAGTACCACCCCCACTGTGGATGGCATCAATTCATAAATATGAGTAACCCTCCACCCAACATGACAGCCCACATCCAACCCTGCACACGTGTGAACATGAGTTAATCATCATTAACTGACGTAAAACATTGCCACAGTTGACCCTTCTGAGAGCACCATGGCACAGTTTATAGAAGAATACAACATACTCCCTGCATGTCACCATGGAATGTCACTCGCCCCCACAATGCACCTTGCACACCCCTCCCTGCATTGCCACACAGCATGCACATGAACAAGCAGCAAATGCCCATCATACCACCCAGGTGATAGAGATCTTTTTGGGCTTTATATTTTGTCGCATTATCTTGTGGTATTTGGTATAGTGGTATTTTTGTTAGCTCTTGGTAATATAGTGTGGCAGAAAATGCCACGATGCCTATCAGTGTCTCAATGCCTATTGGCTGTATTGCGTTTTACACATATAAATAAATAATTAAATACATTTATTGGGGTATCATGTTAGTGGTGAGACTGGCGTCAGAATACTGCCTAATAGTTGGCGAGTACTGGCACACTAAACAAAGTGAAATATGGTGGCATTCACAGAGGCAGTCAGAGGGCCAAGCGGTCAAAAGCAACATGTAAAATGAACGCACTATACAGCACACACTTTGCAGGGAAAGTAAAATGGGATGTGCACAGAGTGGGTTACTGCCCCCCATGACTACCACTGCCACCTCCTCTTCCTTCACCTCGCCATGCAAGGGCCACTGGCTTGGCGAGATGGAGGAAAATGAGAAGGAAGAGCCCTCTGTGGGTCTCCGCTGGCCACCCCTGGGTTTAGGAGGAGTGAAAGTTGCTGAGAATGCAATGGACATGTTAGGTAAAGTGGCTGTCTGTGTCAGCAACAGATGTTCTTGGATGAGACAGACACCATCCTTAATCACCCTAATTTCCCCTCTGTCCACCCCATATTCTGTTCTCAGCCCTGAAACCTCCTGCCTCAAAGAGCTCTGTTCCTGTAACATTCTCTTCCATGCTTCCCCCACCACCCCTGCCACCTCTGCAGGGCCCACAACAACAATTGGTGGAAATCTTCACTGGCACCCACAGGTGTGGGGACCTTAGCAATGGTGACATCCAGCCGGTCCCCTAAAAGGTGCAGTGGAAGCAGTTGCTGGGGCAGTCACAATTGCCTCCAAGGGTGAGTGGCAGCCAGCACAGACGGACTGGGTAATGCAATGGGCAATATGGACTCCTCTCCTGCCGGTGTCACAGGACACATACATGCTTCATTCAGGCTGGAATGAGGGGTACACTCCCTGTGCGCTTGTACTGGCCCAAGCTCCGGAAGGTGTCAGGGGCTGCTTCCTGGGCCTCCGACATCACTGTTTGGCCTGCTGCTCAGACTATCAGGCCTGTGAGGCCATATTTGCTAGGGAGGCCATATGGCTTGACTGCCTCCAGGCTGAGTGGCACTCTGGTGGGTGGTTGGTCTGAGGGCAGGCTGTTGCACACGAGGCAGGCTGCCAGTCACCTGGATGGCCTCCTCTACCATCTCTGGTCTCATCCACTCTTCATTAGCTCATTTCAGGCATGTCTCCATGGTGGTGCTCAACCTGAAAATGTCTTGCTGTATTTATTTGACAGTGTTGTTCATGGCATCGAGACAGCGGAACATGCCTGTGAGATCCCATGTGATGTTACACCCTACCTCAGTCACTGCTGCTGAATGAATTATCTGAGTCACTCAGGATGCTCCACCTCTGATGGTCCCACAGGCTGCAATGGTGGTTGCGCAGCTTGAGAGTGGGGTCTGCCAGCAGCAATGGCTCAGCAAGATGTACTCGCTGCATGGGTGAGGTAATGTGGTGGGAGTGATGTTGCACGGATGTGAGGTGTGTGGAGTCTCTACTCCTCTTGTACTCTGCAAATTCCTCTGCCTGCACAAGGGGCATGCTGTTCTCAGCGAGCACTTCTAAAATGTACTCCTTGGCAGGCGGGGTGATTCGGATGCCCACACCCCTGTGTCCAAATGGTAATTTGACATAGCTGTCCTCCTGTGAGGGGGAGATGTGTTCCTCCCAGTCATTCTCCTCCTGAGCCTCATCGGTGTACACGCTCTGGACAGCCAGGTGTTGTACTCCTTCCTCACTGCTGTTGGAGCATTTTGCAGGAACCCATTCCTCTGTAGTCATGGCTGCAAAGTTCGAAAAAAAGGAGGCATGTCAGTCTGTGAAATAGAAATGATGTTTGCAAATAGGGAACATTACAGTTGTAACATGTTGCTTTATCTTGCAGGTATGTTGCCCTCATGCATCTTCCCATTGCACCTTGAACCCACGGTCACGTTTCATGTATGTATTACCCCAGTGGACATATTGGTGCTTGCATTGGCAATGAGTAGTGCATTTGATGGAAACTTGGCGATGTCTGAGGTGTTTATGTTTTTCGGTATGCTGGCAGTGCCATTACTCATTGCATGGCTGTTCATGTGGGGGAAGGTGCATTGCATGTGGTTGTCATGTCCTGTGTGTTCATTTGGCTTGAGGTTTGGGTGGTAATTACGTGTCAGGAGCGGATTGTTTGTGGCATGGCTTGATTGGTGGTGGTGGTGAGGCACATGTAGGGGTGATGTGAGACTTTGGTTGCTGGCAGTGCTAATGTGGCGTGGTGGTATGCTGTCATTGGATGTATCTGAGACGTCCATGTGACTGGAGTGTGTGTGTGTTTTGTGGAGCCAGAAATGCATGTGCCAGTGTTGGTGTTGTCTTCCTTTTAGTATACCTACTTGTGATTGGGATGGGAATGGGTTGTCTGTGTCCAGGTCCATGTGTGGGGAAGCAATGTTGCGTGTCCTTGGCACTGTAGGAAGATGTGGTGTTCTTGCTATAGATATGGGTCATGGCCTGCTTGCATACACATTGTGCTCACTTGGAGCCAGTTGTTATCATGTATCATGTGGTGCATGGGTGGCGGAGATGTGGATGTGAGTGGTTACGCAAATATGAGGTTCTTACCACACTGATGTGCCTAGTAGGCCAGTGCACACCATTTAGAATCATGCTTATGTTTTTCTCTTCCCTGCGTGTCAGTTGCAACCATCAGCCTTGGGTGGCGTTATACTCAGTGTATTTGAGTTTGACCCATTGCTTTTCATTCAACCACTTTTCTTTCACTTCCCTCACGTGCATTGTTCATCATGTCATTGGGTGCATTTTGTGTATTTTTGTCTTGGTATGTGTTAGAATGCATGTGTGTTGTTGTGCATTGTGTGTGTTCTGTGAGTGTTGAGTCTGTCTTTGCTTGTGTTGGGCATGTTGACATAGTGGGAGGAATTCCGGCATGGATGTGACAATTGTCGGATGTTCCGCAATTCCATTACATAGTGTCCGATTCAGGAAGTCCAACATGTAAATCTCAAATATCGGTGGCATGCTTTCCGCTGCCTTCCTGCCTCTGCGGGCCACATGGTATGGGTGTTTCTGTGGGCGTGTCCTGTGATTTGTGGACATGGCGATGAGTGTATCTCTATATTTATAGTTGGTGTTATGGTGTGGTGCCCAATCTTTTAGGGGTGTGTCAGTGGGTGTGTTCTGGTTTTATTGGGCATGTCAGAGTGCTCTGTGTCTCCTTGAATGTGACACCCCAGAGTGTACATTTGAGGATGTCTACTAAACAAACGCTGATCTTGGGAGTAGTGTGTGGAGGGTTGTGACTGAAAAAATGACACTGATGGTGTAGGTTGTAGGCTATATCGCTTCTTCTGTCAATAAAGGTACCTCCAGTAGCAAACAATGCAATGCACAGGATAAAAGATAAATCAAAACATGATTTATTGCAAAATCTGCTTAAGCATGGAATTATCCGCAAGCATTCAATTTGTAATGTGTGAGTGCAGGCTTATATCAAGTTTTACAGAAAGAAAAATCAACATTTTTAAGCAATGCATCTTCATGATTGGCCGGGGTAAAAAATTACATAAATGATTATTATATTCATTATACATGCACATGTTAGCTCATTTCTAATGAGGTAATTTTGCTTCACACAAGTTGAGATTGATCAAAAAACATTAGACATATGTATCTAATTGGATTGCAATTTCCATTGGTTGACTCAGTAGGTGTAAGAGTGGAGTGGTATGAATACAATTGTTACAAACAATTATCTGCGTGTGAGGTAATCCATATGACACATGAAATATAACTTTTTAGTTCCATCATGATTCCTCTCTAGGTTGGAACCACACACTATTGTTGACATTTAAAATCTATGTTACATTTTGTAACTCTGTTTGATGGAAACATTACTTGTACATTGTCTTCCTACTTTCATGAATCATCTTTTCCCTGTCCCTGACTTGCATGCAGGGTTTAGCTGCCAGGGAATTAGGTTCATTCATACACATACGACTTGTGCTAGTGAAATGCACATAATCCACAAATATCACTTCATTTTCCTAATGCATTCAAACAGTGGGCCTCATTATGAGTATGGTGGTCCGGAAACAAGGGTGCTGGTAAGCTTACCGGCACCCTTGTCTCAGAAGCACCACACTAAAGTCTGCCTTCGCCGGCTGCTGTGTCCAGCAGGTCTGACCCTTTTGGGCGCAGCGGCTCTGGTAGGCAGAGTTGTCATGGAAGCATTCCCATGGAGTCCTATGGTAACATGCCAGTGCTACCGGTGGGTTGCCGCTGACCTTGAAACATCGAATCCCTCACATGACTTCCCACTCTGCCAGGACTTGTAATGTCCCAGTGGCACTGGGAAGTCAGGCGGCAGATTTGATGTTTCGAGGTCAGTGGCAACCTGCTGGTAGCACTGGTGCATTACCGCCGACCTCCTAATTAGACTAGTGTGTCTTAAATGTGAATTATTGCATTGTCCTTTTGTATGGTGTGACATCACAGATTGTCTTTATTAATACGGCATTCATATGGAAGTGCTGTATTATTTTTGCATAACAATTTGTTAGAATAAAGAGCCCCTGCAGATGCTTATTTAGTCCATTGATGGCAGCGTGGTACTGTGCCCATTTGAACTCTATGATCATATTTGGTCAATCCCTTTGTATGGGAGGACTGGTCTTTAGGACGCCCCTCCCTCACATCCCTCCCCTACATGAGGCTTATGACTCGTCGGCAGCCACCTATGCACCTGGGCCCGGAATGCAGGATGGCTGCGGATTGACACGTGAGCCTCCACGGTTCACCTTAACAGCATAACATAGACTCCATTTTGTGATGCACGTAGACTTCATTTTGAGTATACTACACCCAGGCCTCTGTGAAACAGGCCGCCTGCAGAAGCTGCAGCTGACCCCTGCTTGATCGTGCACGGCAAGCCTGCACTTCCCCGCAGCCTCCTCCCCATGGCAGCTCCGCTGAAGGCCCGTTCTCACAAACAACTAGATGCAAACAAGTAACAGAACAAGCACTGTATGATTTACCGTCTGCAGTACATCATTGCCCTGGCGGTGACCTGACTTTTATTTGGGGTCTGTGAAAGAACAAAGTTTTCCCTATGAAAGATACCTTGACCCCCGATAGACCCCCACGTTCATGATATATGGTGTTCATGACCCCCCAACCCTGTTCCCCTGGCTGAAAATGTTAAACCTGAATGTTAAATCCCTCTGCCTCACAGTCTTATCTATGTTGCTAAGTAATTCGTGAAAAGGTTTAAAACCCATACTGCCGATTGCCCGTATTAAAATGGTACGACACTTGCCCACCCCAAGACATCTCCGTGCAAAGGTGTATGTACACTCTAATCTGCCATTTACTGACCCATGGTTGCTGCTATCGTAGACTGGTTAAAAAAGCAATGTATAAAATGCCTGTTTATGATATGATTATAAGTGACACATATGAACCATTTAAAGTATTGAGCCACACCTGCTGTTGACTGGAATGTTAGTTGAACTCGTTATCTGATCAGAAGCATAATGTAGTAATTTGTCACTGAGATCGATGCACCCACCAACCTGGTTCTACCTCACGTTTTATGTTAATTTTCCTCATATGCTCCAAGCAACAGAATGAAAAACGTTGTACGATGTAAATGATAACTTTCTCTCTATTGATCTTGTGAACATGAGCACACGCAAATCATAGCAATATGCAATTTAAATAATGCCCAAGTCTAAGCAACCCGTGTCTATAATAGTGTTCATGCTGTTCAGTAAACAGGGACCCGCGAAAAGTTACAAGGCAATCTCCCCCTCCTTCTAGAGAGCTGCACATGCAACTCCCCTCCTCCCCCCAAGGCTCGGCTGGGCTTGAAGGTCCTTAGTTTTCTGTTGAGGGAACATTACAGCTACACCTCCCTGCATTCTTGCTGGGCCTGCACCAAGTATTTACCTCCCCCCATGCCTCCGACACCACATGCCATCATAAAATCAATGTGTACTGCCATGACCAGGCCAAGAAGAATTATGAGCCACCCGGTCCCGAATCCCACCACCTTTTGAGGTGCCAGCTATGTGCCCCTACTGACCCAATAGTATTTCAGTTCACCCTAAGCTTAACGGGCCATGGAGACAGTTATTCACCCCTGTACTAACATACCGTAAAACTATCACTCACTACATCTAACAGAATAGAATAATAAATGTAGCCTAACCCGTGCCCCCTGATAAGACACCTGGACTCACGAGACTGGGTCCTTTGTTAATGCCAACTTTATGGTGATGTATTAAGGAGGCCTCGTATTACATACTGTTTTTCTATGTTTTCCCCCTGGTATTAGATTGATGTGTTGTAGGATTTATATTACATAGAAGTTTGTGATGAATGTGTACGAATGGCCACATGGGCAAATTGTTGGCACTGCAGCAATGTATCCACATGGACAGCTCGCACACTGACTCTCCACCCTGATGAGCCCAGTAGACCCAAGCACTCTGTGATGCCACCACGTGGATCTCCGCCAATCATGGAGCATCACACCTACATTATACATAGTAGCTAGTCATCACCATCCAATCCCCACGACTATGTGCCCCCTATAGCTTATCTTGCGCATGACGTGTTTTTGCAATAAATATGACTGTCTTTGCTATTGTCAGACAAAGCGCTCTCGGAGTTTGCAGAGTCCTTTGCATGCCCTATTCTATATCTCACCCACACTTGGTATTGGCATCATTCCCTGCTGAGGTGTGTCCATTATTGCCTCTCATTGAAAGGGGTTAACTGCCTTATTGGGGGAGGCTCACCTTCACCTTTTTCTGCTAGAACATGGTTTTCAAAGTTCTCCGTCTCAGAATGGAATTCATTTTAGTTACTATAATACTTGACTGTGTTTGTGTTTTGTTAATGATCTTTCATCTCAACTAATCAACGCACCCTGTCTTGTCCTTATCATTTTAAAGTTGCATTTATCGCTCACTGCTGGGAGCTAAACTCCTGTCGGAAAGGATTGTATTAGTTTATCTTTTGTCAGGATGTCAGATTCTTATAATGTTGCTCGAGAATGAATGAGTTTGATATCTTGCTCCTAGAAAGAATCCTGTGCTTTGATAGAAACTGGCTTAAAGCTGGCCTGTTTGTGTGTTGCATTTAACAAAAGTGAAATAATGCTTATAGATGTTTCTAACTAAAATGGTATGATGTTAATGGAGCTAAAGAACACATGATTATTTAGATATGCAATATATAATGTATATAATGTGCGTGTGTGCTTCCATGAAAGCCTGTCTGCTGTTTCATGCCCAGGAATGGGAGGATCCCATTGAGAAAGGCTGATTACATTTGGAGCTTTAATGTAATGCGCTTAGCTATGTGAACTGGCAGCATTCCTGCATTCTATCATTCTGAAACCCTTTTATATTTCTTAAGCTGTTGTAAACTACAGCAGGTTTCAGTTAAAAGCACATGGTTGTTTGCCTAAAAAAGATTTATTTTTGCAAAATTACTATGTAGCTTTCATTTTCTTTTTTTATGTTTATTTTTATTTTATTAAAATAATTATTAGGTTTTACAAAAAATAAATTTTCTACATACATGGGTTCATTAACTTATCTCAATTATGATTAATCAAAAACAGTAATATCTTATACTATCATAACTACAATACCATCTATCTAACTCTTTAACTATATCAAACCTACAATTTGAGATAACAATTTATTACACATCCCATGTAAAAAAAAGACGAGGTAACTCCACACATAGACACACAACAATAGACAGAAGAGAGAGAAAAAAAAGGTGGGGATCTCCTCTCCCCTTCCCCTTCCCCATCTCATATAAAGCATTGAATGGACCCCATAGTGAAAAATATACATCTTCTTTACCTCTGCCCTTCAAAGAAATGTTTTCATATTTAGAGAAGATCTCTAGCTCTCCTAGCTAATCATCCACACTGGGCTTCTTCCTAGTCTTCCAGACTCTAGGAATCATCTTAATTGCTACCACCATGCCCTTATCAATCCAATCATTTTATAGGGATTGGAGGCAAGGCCGGAGATCAGCAAACTGTTAGTCGGACGGGAATACAATGTACGTTCTTATATGTGATTTATGCCTATGGGGTTGGAGTATATAGGGGCATGGACTAAACTAAAATATACTTGGTCTAGGGACATTAAAATGAATATATCGGAGGAAGAATGAAAGGATATTCTAAGGGTTGGAGCGAGTGCAGGAATGGATTTTAGTTTATGTTTGATAAGGAAAAAAGCAGTTGGGCAGATTTATTGGACACCTATGAAGAGATTTAAGCTGAAGTTGAGTATAGATGAGGGATGTTGGAGCTATGGTGACTCTAAAGGAACCTTGTTGCATCTGCTTTGGAGTTGTACGAGAGTACATGGCTTTTGGAAAGAAGTTATAGACAAAATTCATATGATTTTTAGAATAACCATTTCGAGGTTGGTGGACAATGTAATTCTGCTCATGCATAAGGAGAGGTGCGTAGCTGTCAATTTCTGCTGGGCTTGCGTGTAAGTGCCTTTCAGTAAATGGGCTTGTTCATGTGTTTCTCTCTTCTCTCGTATGTCTATTTTTACAGAAGCTTCCACAGGTGGTATTTTCGTGTAGATTGGAAGTGCTGAATAGGTGGGTCCATAATTACATATTCCCCTACATTTTCTTATGGATGTTAAAGTTTAGCTCATGGATTAGCATGCTGACGGCAGGTATATATAGTATGAGTGTATGGGAAAAATGTTCTCTGGTGCAAAGTGAAGATGTTTGTCGTGTTTGGCTGAATGTTTGTTTTCCGTGTTCACTTGAGCTGGTGTGTGTGTTCCACTGACGGAAGTTCTATCTGCTATTTTGTGTCATTCATACTTTTTCTTAGTGAATGAGGTGTGACGTACATCTGAATTTGTGCCTGCTGTAAATTCTGCTGCTTTTTTATGTCTAACTTGGTAAATTTGCATTTTTGACATAAATTGCACTGCCCTTATAATTTACTCACAAAAAAGACATTGGGCCTCATTACGACCTTCGCGAAATGGGTTAACGGGCTCCGCTAATGGAGGTGGACCCGTTAAACCCCTTCCGCGGGCCAGGTGTCTTTACCGGGTCCCGCGAGGGGAAGAGGGAGCTAACAAAGGGCCGGCCCGTTGTTAGCTCCCTCTCCCATTCCCATTGAGCCCTATGGGGGCTCAGATGGGAATGGGGAAGGTCCAGCCCGGGTTCCCAGAAGGAGGAATTACTGGGCCCTCCGAACTGGGAATGGCCAGTAATTCCCCATTCTGGGAACCCGGTAAAGGAGCCCGGTTTGTCGGCAGCCATGGAGCTAATAGCTCCATGGCTTCCGCCAAACTCGTAATGACGCCAAGGTGTGTACAAGTCTGGAATTTTGTTGTTTCATAGAATGCTGTGTTGAGTACATCTATTAATGTCTGGTTATTTAATGAGGTGCTTTTGACCTTTCATGTTTAAAGGACATGTTTGTCTAGTGGACCAGGCTACGGCATATCACATTTGGAAAATGGGAGGTAGGGTTGGCAGGCACCACCTTAACATGCCCAGATAAGTCTACTGCTGCTTCATGACATTCTCTGTCTTGTCAGGCTGATCATCCCTTCCAGGGAGAGAACACATGGATTTATTGTCCTGATCCTGAATCCATCAGCATTATCATCAGAAAATAACAAAACCCATCAATGTACTTTCAATCCATTTACATTTTCCATTGTCCAGATAACCACTCTCCTTTAAGGTGCTAACATGAACACACGTATTGTTCCAAATCTCTTCAAATGGGATGTAATATGTGCAGGACAGGTTTGTGCATTCCAATTTGCAATGCTGTATGTCGTGGCCAAGCCACTTTATTCAGTATGTAGACTGATAATGAAATGACTGCATGTTTCAGATAAAGAGGATGGTGGCTGCAGCATTGACTGACAGGATTTTCTAAGCTACTATGTGCTTTCTTAATGTCACTGTGTTCCAGATTGGGCGCTCATTAGATTTGGGATTATTATGTTGTCTGAATTGCAACTGTATCCTTCCAAAGTTAGATTTCAAACAATAATCTTTGCCGTTTTTATCTTTTCTGTTGTCAACTTCAGGCAAACAAATTATCCACTTGCTTGGTATCTAAGAAAAAAACATGTTCACACTCTCAAAAACATAATGTGCTAAAAGGCTTGCTTTTCTTATTTTCTTCAAAAAGATTTCGGGAGAGTAGCTTTAACAATTCTTACAGTAGCTTAGGTGAAGGGTTGCCCTCATCCAATGATCTCCATATCCCTTCACCTTGCCTCTCCCCCCTCTTGTTGTCATCAGTGAATGTTATAATTGAAACCTAGCCTCAGGTGAAAGGTCTGTCCCTTCACTTACAGAATAGTGTCTCCTTCATTTCATGTACCCATGCTTCTGATAAAATGTATTTTATTTTGTTTAATTTCTAAGGCGCTAGATGCCACTGGTAACCAAGCACCATCATGTCATCATGTTTTATTTTGCATGGACCTTTCAATTAATCAATGTATTTGCTTGTCATTGGTTTGCTTATCAGGGATTGAATGTTTTTATGTTTATAGTGCCTGCATAGTCAGTGAACTCAGCAAAAGAAAACTCTCACATGCATGCAGACTTTATGAGAGTAACATAGACAATCACAACATCATGCGTCTGAGTGGTGTCCCTTATTGTGATCATATATATATATATATATATATATATATATATATATATATATATATATATATATATATATATTCAGTAAAAAAAACTTTGTTAAAGGGACGTTATGGTTAAGTTTTGCTACTAGAAACCTACGAAATTCAGTAAAAAAACTTTGTTAAAGGGACGTTATGGTTCAAAGTAAAACCGAAAAACCCCTGAAATTCGGCAGTTATGGTAAGATAAGCAACCATAACTCGCGCCACCGTGCACTGCTAACACTAACACCCAGGACATCAAAGATGACATCACAAATGTCATTAATGACATCACTGATGACATCACATGTGCATTTACTTTTCATGAAAACTCTGGACAAGGGATTCTTATAATGCTGACCAAAAACTGTCAAGGATCATTGGGATAAATATCATGAGCTAATTAGTGCATTAAGCAATGTATTGATATAAATAGCATTCTATTATGAAGTTCTATCCAGTATAGTAAGCTACTTATGCAGAAACATAGGCAGTGTGTGCAGCATACATGATGAAGGTGCAATATTCATAATCTTGCCATGTTGAATAGTGAAATGATAACTGCTTTCTTATTAGAGTTTTGCGTACTGTGAAGGTACCGTAATTAGCACAAAGGTCCCTTTGCGGGTCCAATCATTAACGGCTGGTAAAACCAGCCGTTAAGGTGGGAACCCGCAAAGGGACCTTGTAATCAGGCGCTAAGGGATTACCGGTATGTGATGTCATCTTTGATGTCCTGGGTGTTAGTGTTAGCAGTGCACGGTGGCACGAGTTATGGTTGCTTATCTTACCATAACTGCCGAATTTCAGGGGTTTTTCGGTTTTACTTTGAACCATAACGTCCCTTTAACAAAGTTTTTTTACTGAATTTCATAGGTTTTTAGTAGCGAAACTTAACCATAACATCCCTTTAACAAAGGTTTTTTTACTGAATTTCATAGGTTTTTAGTAGCGCAACTTAACCATAACGTCCCTTTGACAAAGTTTTTTTACTGAATTTCATAGGTTTTTAGTAGCGCAACTTAACCATACCGTCCCTTTAACACAGTTTTTTTACTGAATTTCATAGGTTTTTATTAGTGCAACTTAACTATAAAGTCACTTTAACACATTTTTTTTTACTGAATTTCATAGTTTTTTATTAGTGCAACGTAACCATAACGTCCTTTTCAATGGAGGAAGACCACTAGCATCCTAGGTTCTCAAAGTGGGAACCTGGGGTGGTAAAAAAAAGATTTTTCTTCCCAAACCAGGACACCGCACGCAGGCGTCCCGGTGTAGGAAGGAAAATCTTTTACCAAGATGGACACCAGGGAAAGGGAAGGCAGGGTGTATAAAGAGAACACAACAGGGCATCGGCAGAGGGTCGGGTACACCAGGAGAGAGACACGGGGCATGAGTGGGGGGTAACACGAGGGAGACACAGGGCATGAGCAGGGGGTGGAAAGAAGGGAGACACGGGGCATGAGCGGGAAAGAAGGGAGACACGGGGCATGAGCGGGGGTGGGCGGAGGGAGGGGTAGGCACACGAGGCATGAGCAGGGGGTGGGCGGCAGGAGGGAGAGACACAAGGGGCATGAGCGGTGGGTGGGCGGCGGGAGGGAGACACACACGGGGCATGAGCGGGGGGTGGGCAGCGGGGAGGATACACACACCGGGCATGAGCGGGGGGTGGGCGGCGGGAGGGAGAGACACACGGGGCATGAGCGGGGGGTAGGCATGAGCGGGGGTGGGCGGGAGGGGGAGAGAAACACGGGGCATGAGCGGGGGGTGGGCGGCGGGAGGGAGAGACACACGGGGCATGAGGCGGAGGGTGGGCAGCGGGAGGGGTAGACACACTGGGCATGAGCGGGGGGTGGGCGGCGGGAGAGGAGAGACACACGGGCCATGAGCGGGGGATGGGGGGGAGGGGAGAGACACACGGGACGTGAGCGGGGGATGGGGGGAGGGGAGAGACACACGGGACGTGAGCAGGGGGTGGGCGGCGGGTGGGGAGAGACACACAGGACATGAGCGGGGGGTGGGCGGCGGGTGGGGAGAGACACACCGGACATGAGCGGGGGTGGGCGGCGGGTGGGGAGAGACACACGGGACATGAGCAGGGGTGGGCGGCGGGTGGGGAGAGACACACGGGACATGAGCGGGGGGTGGGCAGCGGGTGGGGGGAGACACACGGACATGAGCGGGGGGTGGGCGGCGGGTGGGGAGAGACACACGGACATGAGCGGGGGGTGGGCGGCGACTGGGGAGAGACACACGGACATGAGCGGTGGGTGGGCGGCAGGTGGGGAGAGACACACGGACATGAGCGGGGGGTGGGCGGGAGGGGAGAGACACACAGACATGAGCGGGGGGTGGGAGAGACACACGGGGAGTGGGAGAGACACACGGGGGGTGGGAGAGACACACAGGGCATGAGTGGGTGGTGGTCGGGTGGGAGAGACGAGCGGGGCACGAGCGGGGCATGAGCGGGGCATAAGCGGGGGGTGAGCAGGAGGGAGAAAGACACACGGACATGATCGGGGGGTGGGTGGGAGGGAGAAAGACACACGGACATGAGCAAGGGGTGGGCGGCGGGTGGGGAGAGACACACGGACATGAGCGGGGGTGGACGGCGGGTGGGAGAGACACACAGACATGAGGGGGGGTGGGCGGCGGGTGGGGAGAGACACACGGACATGAGCGGGAGGTGGGGGGTGGGTGGTGGATGGGGAGAGACACACGGACATGAGCGGGGGGTGGGAGAGACACATGGGGGTGGGAGAGACACACTGGCATGAGCAGGGGGTGGGCGGGTGGGAGAGACGAGCGGGGCATGAGCGGGGCATAAGCGGGGGCTGGGTGGGAGGGAGAAAGACACACGGACATGAGCGGGGGGTGGGCAGGAGGGAGAAAGACACACGGACATGAGCGGGGGGTTGGCAGGAGGGAGAAAGACACACGGACATGAGCGAGGGGTGGGCAGGAGGGAGAAAGACACACAGACATGAGCGGGCGGTGGGCCGGAGGGAGAAAGACACACGGACATGAGCGGGGGGTGGGCGGGAGTTCGAAAAACACACAAACATGAGCGGGGGTGGGCGGGAGGGAGAAAGACAAACGGACATGAGCGGTGGGTGGGCGGGAGGGAGAAAGACACACGGACATGAGCGGGGGGTGGGCGGCGGGTGGGGAGAGACACACGGACATGAGCAGGGGTGGGCGGCGGGTGGGGAGAGACACACGGACATGAGCGGGGGGTGGGCGGTGGGAGGGGAGAGACACACGGACATGAGCGGGGGTGGGCGGGAGGGGAGAGACACACGGACATGAGCGGGGGTGGGAGAGACACACAGGGGGTGGGAGAGACACACGGGGCATGAGTGGGGGGTGGGCGGGTGGGAGAGACGAGCGGGGCACGAGCGGGGCATGAGCGGGGCATAAGCGGGGGGTGGGCGGGAGGGAGAAAGACACACGGACATGAGCGGGGGGTGGACGGGAGGGAGAAAGACACACGGACATGAGCGGGGGGTTGGCGGGAGGGAGAAAGACACACGGACATGAGTGGGGGGTGGGCGGGAGGAAGAAAGACACACGGACATGAGCGGGGGGTGGGCCGGAGGGAGAAAGACACACGGACATGAGCGGGGGGTGGGCAGGAGGGAGAAAGACACACGGACATGAGCGGGGCTGGGCGGGAGGGAGAAAGACACACGGACAAGAGCGGGGGGTGGGCGGGAGGGAGAAAGACACACAGACATGAGCGGGGGGTGGGCGGCGGTTGGGGAGAGACACACGGACATGAGCGGGGGTGGGCGACTGGTGGGGAGAGACACACGGACATGAGCGGGGGGTGGACGGTGGGTGGGGAGAGACACACGGACATAAGCGGGGGGTGGGCGGTGGGTGGGGAGAGACACACAGACATGAGTGGGTGAGAGACACATGGACATGAGCGGGGGGTGGGAGAGACACACGGGGGGTGGGAGAGACACACAGGGCATGATCGTGGGGTGGGCGGGTGTTAGAGACGAGCGGGGCACGAGCGGGGCATGAGCGGGGCATAAGCGGGGGGTGGGCGGGAGGGAGAAAGACACATGGACATGAGCAGGGGGTTGGCGGGAGGGAGAAAGACACACGGACATGAGCGGGGGGTGGGCGGGAGGGAGAAAGACACACAGACATGAGCGGGGGATGGGCGGGAGGGAGAAAGACACACGGACATGAGCGGGGGTGGGCCTGAGGGAGAAAGACACATGGACATGAGCAGGGGGTGGGCGGGAGGGAGTAAGTCACGCGGACATGAGCGGGGGTGGGCGGGAGGGAGAAAGACACACGGACATGAGCGAGGGTGGGCCGGAGGGAGAAAGACACACAGCGTTCGTGTGCAGGCAGCAGATCCCGCTCCTCGGCCCTCCGCTGGCCACCGTGTGCCGATGGCATGAGCGGGGGGCTGGAGGAAAAGGGAAGACACGGAGCATGAGTGGGGGTGACAAGAAGGACACACGGGGCATGAGCAGGGGGGGTGGGAGGAACAGGAGACAGACACGGGCATGAGCGGTGGTGGGGGACTTACTGTGCAGGCGGGATACAAAGCCTCTCATGCGAGGAACAAAAATGGCGGGCGTCTCTGAAGCCAGACGCACTGCACGCTTTCACCGCATCCAATGCGAGAGCACGTCAGATGTCCGCGGACATCACGCAAGCTGCTTGCCCAATCACCGTCCTGTCTGCGGAGCGAACAGGGAAGTGTGTCCGCGAAGCGAACACAGATATCACTAATTTTTTTCACTTACATTTTTGTCATTTTTTTAAAAACTATTGGACGGATTTACACCAAATAAAGCAAAGCACGCTTTTGGGACCAAGCCGCCGCTCCTGCCACAAATTTGTTGTAAATCCATCCAGCGGTTTGGGCTGTAGGCGTGAGCAAAGTTTTTTCCCATTATGTCTATGGGAAAAAAAAAAAATTGGGACCTCCCCTATAACTTTGTCCCCCCTGGACGAATCCTCACCAAACTTTGCAAAATTCAGAGTGACCCAAATACTTTTTTTGCAAAGTTTGGTGAGGATTCGTTCAGGGAGAGCAAAGTTATAAGCCGCCCAAAAAGTGCTCTTCCTATGGAAACAGCAACTTAACCATAACTACATGGCCACTACCGTGGCCATGTAGTAACTCAAAAATTGTGCCCCAGTACTTCGTGGAACATAAGACAACATGTAACTTAGACTTAAGTTATTCTTTACAATAATTTCCACAGAATGTACTACTGCATAATTATTCAATACTCACGTTAATTTGCATTCATCCCAAAACACTGCCACATAAATATCATAAAGAAATATTAAATGGCAGGTAACAGTAGCACTCGAAATGCCGATAACTCTCACCCTGAGCGGGCACAGGGATCTGCGTTGTGGATCTGCAAAACAACGCACTTACAGAGCAGATCGAAAACAAAGCGCTGTCTGCCAAATTATCAAAGTTTTGCAATTGTGAGAAGAAATACAGCAAATTAGTTTAGCACCAGTGTTCCTGCTTTGTTAACAGAACATGGTGCAAAACGCTTTACCCCAATCGATATGATCTTCTTTTCACCTGTGGAAAAATGGAGCAGGCTGTTTTATGTTCTTTGTGTGCAACGTAACATGACAAGAAATGTAGTAGACACCTTCCTGAGTTGTATGTTATGCATCAACCATAGTAAAAAAACAGCCTGATTCATGTTTTCCGAGTGCAAACGTTTTTAGATAATACGGATTGCTACATTTTGTATTATCAAAGCATTTGATCAGTTTTTAGCACCATTGCAAATGTTTGAAAATCTGGTCTATAGTGTGCTGCACGTGGACAGCTCGGATAATGCCTGCCAATGCACACATACAAAATGTAGTAAGAGGGATTGCAAAGTGGGTGGCCACCCAAACAACACCCTGACCAATATGCAAATCACATTGTAAACAACACCCTAACGCCAGAAATGATGGAAGCCCCAAATGGCACATATGGTACCAGACCCAGCAGATGCGCACACGATAGTCAGCTGCCATCAATCATGGGCACCTGCCATCATCCCCTGGAGTTGGTCATTTACCAACCCACATAAGCAACACACCATCCCTAAAAGTCCCACAACTACCATGCCCATGCCTACATCAAACCCACAAGCACCCACCTGTAGCTGTAGACCAAATATGCAGCAATTAACTGCCATCGTGAACACCAAATGAGACCACCAGCTTATTTCAATTTCGTGATCGCTAAAAATACAACAAATCGGCTGTTTAAAAAAATTAAAAAACTGCCATTTTCCAAAAACCTAAATTTAAAAGAAAATCTGTATTGTTCAACAAATTTACAAATAGACACAGTATGAGTGAGAACATGAGATAGAGCGGGAGAGAGAAAGAAAAAGAGAGAGAGAGAGAGAGAGAGAGAGAGAGAGAGAGAGAGAGAGAGAGAGAGAGAGAGAGAGAGATTGGTGGGCCAGAGGGGGAGCAGAGGGGCCAGAGCGGGAGTAATGTGCCAGAGGTGGTATGATGAGCAAGAGGGGTGGTGATGGGCAAGAAAGCACAGAGGGAACAGTGGGGCAAAGGGAGAGTGATCGGCCAGAGAGTGAAAGGTAGGCCAGAGGTGGCTTGTTGTGCATGAGGGGGTGCAGTGGTCAAGAAAGCAGGGGAGGCAGTGAGACAGAGAGGGAACAGTGGGTAAGTGTTTCAGAGTGGGAACATTGGAAAAGAAAACAGTGTGGGGAAGTATTCAAGAACGCAGTGGGGGTCTGTGGGCAAGAAAGCAAAAAGGCAGCAGCGAGCCAGAAAGAAGAAGGGGAGCGGTTTCCCAGAACACAGAGATAGAGCGGTGGACTAGAGAGGGGTTAGTGGTAAAAACAGAGAGCAGTCGGCAACATAGCAGTGAGGAAACGTGGGAAATAAAGGAAAGAGGAGGAGTGGGCCAAATTCCACAGAGGGGTGGTGTGCCAGAGGGGAGCAGTGGGTCAGAAAGAGGAATCATGTTGCCGGTTAGGAGAAAGGATGGGGGAAGAGCACAGTAAACTGGGGGAAAGGAGGATGGATGCAGAAGGAGTGAGCAATAATGAAAGGTTGTGGACTGAAGGAAGAAATGCAGAGAACAAGTTGAAAATACTGTTGGGGGTGTGGCAGACACTGAAGAGTCCTCATAGTGACTTGGCATTGTGACAGAGCAAGTGAGTATTTGCAGGGTGAAAGGTCTGGAAGTGTAAATTGTAACAGAATTGGTGCGAGTGAGTGATGTTGGTGAGTGGGGGTGTGAGTGCTTGGGGGTTATTTACACCATTAAAACTGATAAGTTAAGTTAATACCATAAAGTAGGTACACACATTGTACCAACATATAAAGCAAAACAAACACTGCTGTGTGAACCTGGAGTCATCTGGGACTCTTTTGATTAAATTAAATTAATAGCAGATTCCACACACAAAGGATCCAAATAGTGACAGCACAAACAGATGCACATACAGACACAGTGCACGTTCTATGCACAATCAACAAATGCACTGGACCCCACACCTTGTCAACACACTCTGCTCTCAAACACAACACACCAATACCATGCACACTGCTGAAGAAATACTTTGAATGGCTCACAGCGCCCATCCACATGCACATGGTAAAGTGCCACTTGAATATACTGCTCACCACAATTACCTCCCACATACAGACGACACACACCAAAACCATCCCAAACACTGCCCCTAAACATTCTGGCCTTGTGTACAGTACCCCTCACTGTCCTTCACACATTTTCCCCAACTTACACACTGCCTGCAGACACAGTGCCACAAAGCATACACATTCACCCACAACCACTTTGCCTGCCCATATGTAGACCATTTGCCCCACACACATGCAGCTACTTTCTCACACACAATGCCTCTGCACCACACAGAATTCCACATCCTCACACACACTTCCCCCACACATGCACTGTCCCACTATACATTGCCCCTGCACACGCACACTGCTTGCATCCACACACTGCCCAAACATGTTCTCCTCCCCCCACACACACACAGACTTCACTGTGATGAATGGGCAAGGGTGCAAAAGCCCTGGCTATTTTTGATTTTTATTAAATAATAAAAAGATTAAGGTAATTCCACCTCTTAAAGTGTAATCTGCTGATCAGATTCCCATTCCATAACCTCCATGCCAAAAGCAGTGTATCAATGTCCTGCTGTATCATTATCCTGATTTGCAGTGCATGCTTCACCAGTGGCATATAGCAGGTTCAGAGGTCACAGTTGCCCATTTGACAGCTGCAGTGAAAGCTAAGTCTCTGCAGTGCAGATACTGAATTTGAGATATGCACCCCTGTACCAAAACTATGATGATTGTAAATAGCCCATGATGCTGGCAGGATATACTCTAATAATAATGATATTGCCCGAGTTAAATCAAAGGGTATGGCACTACTTGTGATCATTGCAGCCACATCCAAATTGATATCACATGTGTTCCAGCTCTGTGGCCCCAGTTCAGCTGTGGAAGGGTTATGTGAATTCATCCCAGACAATGCTCTTCCTGTGCACTGGCAGGACTTCAGCCTTGGATGATTGCCTCTCTTTGTTCCTTTGTAAGGGCAGGAAAAACACACCCAGAGGGAGGTCTGTACACGTTTCTGCCATCTTGCTTTTCTCTGCCTCTCCTTCTCTTTCCTGCCCCCTCCACTTCCTGTAGCACAAAGCACTTTGGGTGTGATGTCAGAAGGGCAAAGGCCACTTCTTTTAAGAACAGGGATTGGACCAGTAAAACATTCTAGCTTTAGTCCCAAACAACTTCTTTGAATCATCCTTTGGGCTCCTATCCCAAAGAATATTTGTTGGACCCTGCAGGGAGAGCAGTACTTTCCAGAGTCCTCCATATGTGTGCTGGAGAAAGGTGATCCAAGGCAGAGGCAAGCTCAGAAATGTTCCTTTGAACATTGTGGTCTTTTGTTGATTTTTAACCCCCCCTTTCTTTACCCAAAGTGCTACAACTTTTCTAGCTTTTCTTATTCTGTATTAATTCTACTGGGTTTGGTTTTTACAGTGTTTTCAATGTAATTATTTTAGTTATTTAATGTGTTATATAATACATAATAAAATAAACAAAATGTCACATCACAAAATTAAAGTTATACATCAACATTTTTCATATTCATATATACAAATAAAATTGAATAGTATCGAACATCACCCTCCTAGCCATTCCCAAAAGTCTGTCTCAAAACATAATAAATTGATATTGCAATAAACTAATAGTAATCCTCTATCATCCTAACTACAGTCTCAGTAGCTATGGATTGTATTTAATGATTTACATAGTCAACTATGATCTTCTTCTCAATTAGGTTCCATAGTTTACCAAGTGATTTAACCTGCGATATTTGGGTACCCAGAAGGCATCGTGGCCAGAAATGTTCCTATTTATGTAGTTAGGATTATGTACAAACTTTCCCAAAGCAACAATTCATTCTCCAGCATTAAGCAGCAGGTAAACACGTATGTTTCAAGCAGTTAAGTAAACTTACGTAAACGACAATATGTTTATTCTTTAGTATAATTCTCAACAGAGGCCCCAATACCTCCAAGGTAGGTAATAATTAATTCTTAACTGCAATAGAAATCTTCTTTAGTAAAGAGAAGGCCACTTTACGAGACATTTTGAGGAATCATAAAATAGAAGGCCAATCTGGAGAATGTGTTTAAGGTTTTCAAGCTTGAAACATGCTCATGGTTTATATATGAGTCCCATTCCTTCACTTTTTTTGAGAATTTTAATTTCATCTGGTAACAATGTTCCCATACAGAGCTCCATCCAATTTCGTCATCGATCCATTCATTGCAGATTTTGAATTCTTCAAATGTATTATGGGTTTTCGTTTTCATAACGTTGCCAGCCGTTAAGTGTGAGTTTCAGTCTGGCAGTGAATCGTGTAGGACGCCCGGGGTGTTGGCGGTCAATTACTTTGGCCTGATTGACTCAGCAATTTACATTTAAACCTGCTGATGTACTACATCCTAAGCACCGTGCACAGCGTGGGCACCTGAAATGGCACAATGTGGCTAACTGTTATTTGCTGACTGGCAGTATAAGAATCGGCAAGCAAGGAGTGTGCAGGATTTGGTGAGAGCACATCTTTCTCTCTGCTCGAGGTGAATTGAGCCTCTCAGTTTTATAAACGGGTTAATTTGACTTGCAAATCAGATGCCTTCGAATAGCAAGACTACAACGCGAGAATACAATCTGCACTCCCATAGTACCGACCAGCAGGATGGTGCCATCCTGCTGGTCAGTACTATGGGTACATCCTGTCAGTCAGTACATCCTGCTAGCAAAACAAATAAACATAATGGGCCTTGTGGGGTTGCAGGCCAGGAGTACAAACACTGAAATAGTCCCAGATGGAATATCACCACCTACTCCCCTCGTGAGGGTCATAACACAGATGAGGAAGTACCTCCTAGAGAAACCAAAAATATTGACAGTAACACTTCTAAATTCACCCCAACTGATAATCATTCTTTATTGAATTTATGCTATTCTCTACAAAGCCGAAATAACTAACAATGTGACTGCTAAAAGCATAACCCTGGATGACACACCATTAATACAGCTTAGCAACAGTTTGCAAATCACAGAGGGGCAGCAGATAAATAACAGATTGGGCCTCAGAACGAGTCCGGCGGTAACCATGCCTGAAATTCTGGCAGGTTACCGCTGGATTTATTACCATTCTGCCTCCGTGATTCCCGGAATTACAGGGGCATTATGACCCCGGTGACCTGGGAATTCCGGAGGCGGAATACGGTAAATCCCCATTCCCATTGAGTCCCGTAGGGCTCAGTGGGAATGGGGAAGTGGAAACACCGGCACCATCTCGTGATGGTCCCGGTGTTTCCACATCCGCCTGCAGGCGGGTGGTGTTAAACCTGCCAGGTCAGACTGCCGTTATTTCCATACCAGGTGACTAGTAATGAGGCCCATTGTCTGCCTCTTTGGTTTGTTTGCAGACAAAGTATAGGAGTGTAGTACACTTAAACCATAAAAAGCCCTTCATCTGGAAATACTACTGCGGGTAAACTGCAATTTGCACTTGAAAAACTGTGAAAACTAAGTAATAAGATACCGTAGGATATATTGCATGACATTTCTGTATTGTAATGCATAGAAACTTCCCAAAACATGTTTACGGGCGCTAGTGTGTGTATTAAGCAGACAGTTCTGCCTGGCTAAATAATTATTACTGAAAAATTGCCATCTTCCAATAGAGGGAACAATCACTCCAAACCTAGTAAATTAGCAACCACCTCAGAGGATATACAACTCCAGCCACAGTCACTTGAAGTGGATGACAATCAAGATATGTATACCTCTCACAAGGGAGGACGTAGACAAAGAAAGATAAACATTCTCAAATCTAAAAAAGGAAAAAAGAAGTCTGTCCCATTTAATTAAGCCAACTTGCCTACTCGAAGGGGACTGCTTTGCCAAGTCATTCAAAACAAGCTAGAAAGACAGGTAACCAATGCATATGTCTGAGGGCATCTGGACAAGCTGGGTAATTAAGCAGACTAATGAGGCTCCTGTAAACTGGAAGAGCTCAAGAAGTGCCTGATATCTCAGATTCTTCAGTACCCGTTACTGCTGAATCTGAATCATACACTTATTTAGCTGCAACCCAAAGCCTATCTGCAGACTGGTGCTCTACACCTGAGGTGGACATTTTTGAGCTGTATGAGAACACAGTGCAGAATATGAAACTTCCAATAGCTAATACTTCAGTGTCTGACAAAGATGGAACTACATTGCCTGATTTGAAGTACTCTTTTACAATATGTAATTTATTTTCTGACAAGAAAGATGAATTTCTTAAGAGATCACACATATTGAATCTTTTTAACTTTATACCGCCGTTAAGGGTTTTAAACTCCAGTGATATTGATTTTATTGAATTTATGGAGCATGCAGCATTACTAATGATGAGAGCATACTGTTTTTCTAGGGATACAGTGACTTTGATACATACATATTTTGGAGCAATGCCGCAAGCAGGGCCTGGCTGGCCCTTTGTCTCGTTGTCTAATCTTCTTGATCGGCTGTTCCATGGCTCCACCACTGATCCAGGGAGCCGGCCCCCCTCCAATGACCCCCTTTAAGTAGTGCACAGAGTCCTGTCTGGCCTCATTTGCAGGAAAGAGATTGCACCATCAGCCCCCAAGCAGTCCCTGGGTCTGGGTACACATACGGAGCAAAGGAGCATCGGCTCCATGAAAAAAATGCCACTTCCACAGCCATGCCGCAAGCAGGGCCTTGATGGCCTTTTGTCCCACCTTCTTCTAATCATCTTGATTGGTCATACTATGCCTCATCCACCACTGGTCCAGTGAGCCAGCAGGTGTCGCTGGCCCCTCTCCAAGGACCCCCTTTAAGGACTGCACATAGTCCTTTCTGGCCTCACTTGCAGGAAGGATATTGCCCCACCTGCCCCCAAGAAGTCCAACGGGCTGGGCACACATACAGAGAAATGGAGCTTTGGCTCTGTGATAAAATGGCTGCCGCAACAGCAACCCCGCAAGTAGGGAAATTCGGGTGGTAACTTTCCACCCCTGGATCTCCCTCGGCCTGGCTCATACCCAAATGACAAGGGGGGCACTTCCTTCCCCTTTTCTTGCAATACTCCTCGCTTTCAGATATCTTAAACAGTTCTTTGGGCTTTGCCCTTGGTTGTCGGCTTCCCTCTTCCAGGTTCACTCTCCCCAACTTTCTATGAAACACAGTTCATGTGCTAGTTCTCTTTGCTTAACTTCATAGACATCTGTCGGTCAAAAACTTTTGACGGTACAGAGATTTTTACAAGACCCCTCTTTCACCACTTAGACCTTTCTTTGCTTCTTCCCAAGTCCTTCTGGTTACGGTAGTATTTTACCACTGGATAATTGACTAAAGATTCTTGAGTGAGCATCCACGTGGTGCCGGACTCCTCTACTGCTGGTTTTCCCCCTTCCAAAATATTAACAGTTCTTTGTTTGTTCAAAGTTCTAATAGCCACTTGCTACTTTTCGCTCAACACATTTCTGTTTCTCATTGGTTCTCATCTTGACTCACCGGCTGTGATGAACTGCTTGGCTTTCCTTCTCCTGGGAGACAAGGTTGGTACCACCGAGACAAGCATCTCTCCCCTGCTTGGCAATCAGCAGAGGAGGGACTTGCATACCGTAGAAATCTGCTGCAACACACGTTGGCTATTGTTTGCGGACTTATCATTCGCTCTGTGGAGGCTTCACAGGCCTTGGTCAGAAAGGACAAGGTCGGCTATTGCCTTGTCATCCTCTCGGTATGCGCCGTCTTTCTCCTCCTCTTGAACTGCTGTGATGAGTTAGCTCTTACGTTGTGCCATCTGCCTTGCTCGTAGTGTGCTGTCGTGCTCCACCTTTTATCCCTGTGTCGAAGGGAAAGGGCCATCAGGCGTTTGTGATTTTGATCAATTGCCTCACTTTGCCTGACCCTTGTATTGGGACATGTCAGGTAAAGGGCTCTGGTGTTAGTCCATTGTCTATCGTGTTGTGCAAAAGTGTTTGTTGCAGGAAAGGGGGGGAGGCAGTGTCCTGGAATATCCTGTGTGGTAGGGTGGGGAAAAGGTGATTAAAGAAAGAGGATACCGTGGCTCACCCGTCGGTGTCCTGCTCCCACTCCCCTAGCACCCCCCATCCAGGTGATCCTCCCACAGTGGTCCATCCCAAGGAACTGGATCCAAAAGCAATGGCCGTGTCCTGGCCTCCTGGATGACAGATCCCTGGGGACCTGGCAGGGAGACACCTTCAGGTTTCTCACACCGTCCTCCAAACAAAAAGCTCAACCTACAACGAGTGAATAGAAAAGGCCAATTCAGGCTCAAGAGAGCTCTTCGCATTCTGCGAGAACCCAAATCATCAGTCCCCCCACCAGAGCTGCCTCAAAGGCATTACCTGGTGTACCAATATCCACTGGAATACATCTCCTAACTGAACAATGAGAGTCTTCTCTTCCACCACAGCTGCCACTCCAGCCCCAGTCATCTGCAGAGTTCCTCAAGGCTTGTGTTTCTCCCTAATGCTGTACAATATATTTACCAAACCACTTTTAGACCTCCTCGATGACCTGGATAACTTCTACACTAACTACATGGATGATACCCAGATCCTCCTTCACATCTCGGGTAATCACAACACTGACTCTAACACACTAAGCAAAACATACCAAATCATCCAGGTCTGGATGGCTCAAAATGCCCTATGTTTAAATGATAAGACAACTGAGTTGTTCCTTGTGGGCACCCAATCATGACTAAACTAACTAAGCAAAAACTACAAATCCTTCATTATTGATGGAAATTCCATCCAAGTTTCTAAAGCGGTAAAAACCTTGCAGGTCTATCTGGATTCCTCGCTCTCATTATCCAGACAGGTAAAAGCTATCACCTCAGCGGCAGCTTACCCATCCAACCTCATCAATGCCTGTAGACCCTTCCTGACGTCCAAAAGCTGCAGCACTATTGCCATAGCCCTTATTCTCTCCAGGATAAATTATCACAATGCCCTCTTCACAGGACCCACTGACTGTAACATCAATACAGTGCAGATCATACAAAAGAACGCTCCCAGAGCAGCGCTCAATATCCCCCCAAAAATATATCTCTGCCGCCAGGTGGAATGCCCACTGGTTTCCCATTAGTGATCGCATTGTGTTCAAAACTCTATCACTCACGCACAACTGTCTGTCTAGCACCGCCCCAAATACCTGTCCAGCAAATTCACCTAACCACAACAGACGTTGCCCACCTGAACCGTCTTTCCTTCCTAGATACAAGTTGCAAAAGGCAGAGGGGCAGAGCAGAGCTTCCCAGTGGTGGCTGCAAAACACTGAAACACCCTCCTACCTTCGTTAAGATTGAATCCCTCCTTATGGTCCTTCCGCAAAAGCCTCAAAACATGGCTATTCAAGCAAGACCTTATACAACCTATGTAAACAAATTATTTTTGTGTATGTATTGCTCTTCTGAATGCTATCCTCAACAGTGCCGAACTGTATACCTCTGTACTTATATGTAAAAACCAACCTGGATTCAACTCTGTTAAATTACACCTGCTTCACTGTAACCAGTGCCCAGTTGCTTCTGGGTTTGGTGCGCTCTGAAAATGTAAAATAAATAAATACATATTTCGACAACTTCTTAAAATTAGGATATGATCTGGATCATCAATCCATGTGTCGTTCAATTGAACCACATAAAAACAATATAAAATGTATCAAAAATTGGCTCAAAAGGAGGGAGGGGGCGGCCAATAGGTGGCTCCCTATTTGGATTGTGTAACCACCTATATGGCACAGTAGTCAAAACACATGACCAAGATCTTGATATTTTGGCTATTTAGATATGTTGCTGTAACAATATAGGAAACAAATTGATGCCTGTGAATGTTTACGACTCCGAGGTGTATTAGAAACAGAAAACATTCAAACATCAATTTATGAGTTGTTGTTGAATTGGTATGACTGTAGTTGGAAGGAATTGATAATAATGTGTGGTGATCTAAATTCTTACTGTATAGCTAAGCAGGGAATAAATCCCAAAAATAAACTCTTGGTCAATATTGTTATGCTGCAGAAAATTGAAAACAAACAAGGAAGGTCCTGACTTGATTGTATGGACGATTGGGAAATGATCATGATGAATGGGAGACTAAAGGGTGACTAGCCTGATAATTATACAGCGGTTAGTGGAAACACAATGGCGACTTTAGATTATATATTTGGCAACACGCAAGTGGCTGATTGTGCCATTTCCCTCACGCACGCTGTTAATAACTTTAGTGACGATGCACTGCTGACCAACAATTTGAATTTAAAAACGCCTCCAATATGCCTCATGAGAATTGGGGATATTGAATTAAACTGTGTGACAAATACAAATAGATAAACAGTAAAATACATGAACATAATAGGCAATGAAGTGGAGGAGAAATAATCTTTTCTGCTGCATTATAACACTGCTAACCCGAACAAAATAGTTCAATGGATTCCATCCTTAACAACCGCCTCGTTGCCGACCAGCAGCATATATGCTACTATAGACCATAAGAAACAAAACAGTTGCTATGATCAAGCAATGAGGAATGCAGAGAGGGTTTTAAGGAAAAAAATAAGATATATAAATAAAAATATAAGCATCAGGAGTGAAAAATGACACTTCTACTCTACTTAAGGACTCCAGTTTTGCACATTCCATGCTTCTACTTAAGGACTCTGGAACAGCTCCAGGCAGACAGCATTGAGTAGGCTGCTAGTCTCCTGACTAGACCCTGGCACTCAGTTGTTCCACCCACCTCCAGTATTCACGCCTTCAAAGCCTCTACTTAAGGACTCTAGCACAGCTCCAGGCAGACAGCATTGAGTAGGCTGCTGGTCACATGACCAGACCCTGTGACTCAGTTGCTCTTCCCACCACCTATTTAATCAGTCCTCCATAGGCATCCTCATCACCAGCATCCTCAGTAAAGGATGGGCAAAGACGCAAAGACAAGGGCGTCACCTGTTTTTGCCTGTTCAGGCCTGATAGGACTAAGGACCTGGCAGGCTATCCTGCATTTTACCTACAAACAAATTGCTACTACTGCTGTTCACCAATCATCATGTGTCTCCTCCCTCCACAGCCCATCCCCACTCTCAGTAGGGTTGGCATGGCCAAGTGCCCTGGGCAGCCCCGGCGAAATTCCCTGACCTCATATCATAAAACAACCTTGATGCCCTACTCATCACTGAAACATGGTTTACCCCATCCTCTCACATGTTTTCGATGTCCTCCTACCCCAAGGCTACTGCATCCAACATGCCACCCGACCAGGAAGGGCAGATTACGGAGTGGCAATCATCCACAGGAGCATGACCATTTTCAACAATCGTAATGCCCTGCTTATCACTGAAACATGATTTACCCCATCCTCCCACATGTTTTCGATGTCCTCCTATCCCGCGGCTACTGCATGCAACATGCCAACTGACCAATATTTAGGGCAGGATACTGAGTGGCAATCATCCACAGGAGCGATTGGCCATGTTCCAGCATTTGCTCTTCCAGAACAAGCTCATTTGAATCACTTGCCTGCTGTTTCCCTCTACCACACAAGGAATCCATCACCTTCCACCTGATCTACAAACCACCTAACAGGAGTGACTCTTTCATTGCAGACATCTCCAACGTACTCTCCTCTGCCAAATTAGCACATTATAATAATGTCTTTCTCTGGATTGCAATGTTCCTGTGTCACAGGCTGATAACCAGACTCAAAACATGCTTTTTGCACTGGCTGCTTCCATGGACCTTAAGCAAATTGTGCTCTCCCCCATTCACAACAAAGGAAACACCCTAGACTTAGTCTTTACATCACCCCCCTGCATTACCTGTGCAGACTCTATCCCACTTGAATGGTCTGACTGCAGCCATCTCATGATCAGTCACCCACTTGACAATGGCTCACAAAGGTCAGGCTAAATATCCCCTCACTCAACGCTGCTCATTCAAAACCATCCAGGTCAATGAGCGAGAAGCAAACTTTGCAGACATCCCCACCACAGGGAATACCTCGGGCCTTCTAGAATTATTTAGCAACTCTACCATGAAACGGGTGGACACTCATGCCCACCTAAAATCCAGCTGGGCTAAAACCAAACCATCCTCCCCATGGCAACCCCGATATAGCCAACAACAAATGCTCAATCAGAGCCCTAGAGAAACAGTGATGCAAAAACCAAAACTCAAGAGATCTCACGAACTTTAAATCTCTCAGCGCAAACCGTAGGATTCTGAATACCGAGGCCAAAGCTGCTTACTACTCTACCATCATTGAGGCAGCCTCTAATAGGAGCAAAGCCCTCTTTTCAGTAGTAAAGCATTGTACCAAACCCTCACCCAACCCGAGGTCCAAGAAACTCAGGTAAAATGCGACAGAATCAACAAATTTGTATTGGAAAAACAGACACAATATGAGAAACCATTGAATCAACCTCTCATAGCAGCAGCATCCCAGTCACCCCAGCACGCACACAGCCCCTCTGGACTGAATTCTATCCTCTCTTTCCTCCAGATCCCCAAAAAATGACTGCCTCCCTGAAACCTACTGTTTACTCCGACAATATAATTCTGGCTTCCATCATTAAACAATTGACAGGCCTGGTGCTCAATATGCCTCTCAGCAATCAATTCCTCCCTTGCAGAAGTATCTTTCCCGGACACCCTCAAGACTGGTCTCCTAAGACCTCTTTTGAAAAAAAACAAACTTAGATCCAGATGACATGGCCAAGTACAGGCTCATTACAAATCTCCCGTATATTGTCAAAATCTAACCAACTCTATGTCTTTTGTGGAGTCCCCTAATGCTCCATCCTCTCACCAATCCTTTTAACCTTTAACAGGAGCCTCTGGGCACTCTACTAAAAGATTCCAATCTAGCCATCCACCAATACGCAGATGATACTCAGTTTGAACATGAGAGTGAATACCATGCAGGACATCATTTGTCTCCACGATTATCTAGCCATAATCCAGTCCTGGATGTCGACTGCCTACCTCAAACTAAACCCATCCAAGACTGAATTCATCCTTATGGTCCGTCTGCTTAAAACAGCTTGTTCAACACTGGCTCAATGATATGTGCCTAGAAGGATTTAATCATCAACTCTGAGACTCAGCAAAATCTTTACACTTCATCATTCCAAAAACTCATAGCCAAGATGGCCCAAACAGCCTCGCTCAGCATCTCTACCCTTTGAAAAATCAAACTCTTCATCCCGCAGCAGGACTTCCTGATCATAGTGCAGGCCTTTGTGGTTTTGCATATCAATGGGTTAATGCTCTCTTGACAGGGCTCGAAGCTACTCACTTGGCTCCCCTAAAAGCAGTCCCCACGCACTCTTATTATGGGAGCACTGAAATTTGACTGAATGACAACCATCATGTTCAGGAGGTCGCCTTGGAACTCCCCAGTAAACAATTACAAAATTGGTCAAAAAGGAGTGTACGCCAGGCAAGAAGTAACTCAGTTTTATTCAGGGCCCCAGATGCCGCTGCGACAGCAATATTAAAACAGAACGCGGAACAGAACTGCATGAAAAGGAGCTGTCAAAGAAACACCTGTAAATCAAAAGCTTTTATAATCGTCTAAGCTAATTAACATCAGTCACTTTGCAACATAAAAAGTCTCCCCACGAATAGCTGACTGGTGATTGCATATCAAATCCCTGTAGAGGGGCATACATTACTTTCTATGATTGGGTCCCGTAGACCTTACCACGCTACTGCTATTTTTTTTGTTTTTTTTTTAATTTATAATGTGCTGGAGCCTGCAGGGATCAGGTCGCAGACATAAACACGAGAGACAAGGAATTCAGAAATACAAAATAACACAAGACAGAAGTAAGGTGGTGAGGGGGCTGAAGAACATCCTAAACTCATAGAAACAGCCCATTTTTCAGTTGTTTCCTAAAGGCCACATGGCCTTTTTCCAATCATAACTTCAGAAGCAAACCATTCCAGGACATGGCTGTAAGGAAATCAAAAGAACGTCTGCTGCCTTTTGTCTTCCCAACCCGAGGGACCACTAGTTGTCCTTGGGCAATATGATGTCACAATCTAACCTCCAATTCCCACATCATATTGGCAATTCATTGAAACATTTCAGATGACCAGCGGAACTTTATTCATCTGTCCTGGTCATCTCATTTTTGTACCCATGAGAAAGCCTTCTACCATGACACTGTGAGAGCCTTGAACCAAGAACAAGTTACTGTGTAAATGTAGTACATTAAGAACTCTTCGACCTTCTTCCCAGGCGAAATGTATTCAGGGGCAATTTGAAAATGACATGGGCTTTCTGAAACTGCCAGTAGATCCGGATTTCATAAATGAAATATGCTGAAATATAAAATGGTTGTGCATTCAGTGCTTTCAGTGGGACCCGTGAGCTCTGGTTTATGACCTCAAAAGTAACAAACGTTTGCTTCCTACCGTGCGATCGTGGGATCGTGGGATTTTCAATGTGATACCCGCCGCTGCAGCTTCTAAGCAAATTGAAGGCCTGTTTTGCAAAACCTTGTTATACTTATCTGTCCCTCATCTTCATTATTTATATTGCTTTAAAAGTGAGGCACTGCTATTTAGGGCATTTTCCAGCATAATTCAAATTACTGTGTGGCTGTCAACAAAGGTCCCTGACTGTTTAGAGCGCTTTTCCCATAGCTCGTAAGTTTGCGCCTTTTCACTGCGCTGAATTTGCATTTTTACCACAATCATATGCAAATTATGTTGGCTTCCACTCCAAGCCAGGATATAAGCTCCACATATCTGGTGGTACACGCTCCTTGAACAGCAAATCGACCAACCAGTTTCAATCACAACTTGTCTGCAAAGAGATGACCCGCAAACAATACTTCTCTTGTCATGCATCCATCCTCTGGAACTTGATCCCGGGGTCAGCTCGGAACGTCCCCACAATTATCCAGTTTTGCAAATCTCTAAGACATGACTCTTTCAACAACACCGGAGCAAGGACTAACTCCAGTGGACACACATATCGACGCACAGACCTCACAGTACTGCACTACTGTTAACAGATGCTGCCCCAAATGTCAGCTACCCACACTCTGTACAGCGCTTTGTTGCTCTCAAGCTAGGTCTGGCTTAAACAATGAAATACAATAATATAATACTTATCAGTAAACACATGAATATGTATAATAACTGGGTTAACAAGTATTGATTCTCCTGTAAAAATGCTGAGTGGCAAGTGAAGTTTGATCACTTGAGGAACTGTGAATCAAATTAATTCTGGAGTTTGTTGAGTAAGTTCAAGGGTAATAAATCAACACTGGTCACCAACCCTATCAATGAAAAGGGGTGGATTAACCACATCATGATGATGTATGAGCTAAGTACGTAAAAGATTTACCTAATTACAAATACTTTGAGTGGTGGGAGCATCAAGTCGGGCCCGCATATCTGTCAAATGCTGTCCTCCTAAAAATCCATAGATATGGGCTGAAGTATTAACGGCCCTGTTGAATAACATTATAATGGAAGGCAATATCCCAGATTCTTGGTGGTAAAGCCCTATTGATTCCAGTTTATAAAAGACACTTGTGTCTTGATCCAATGAACTACAGGTTACTCTCACTCTTGGATGTGTCTAGCAAGGTATTTGCCTCTTTTTTGTTAAAAGAATTAGTAATTTGGACCATTAAAAAAAATATATTAAGTGGCGTCCAAGCAGGCTTTAGGGCAGGATCTTCTACCATACATAAGGTTTTGACATTGAATACCCTGATGAATACTGCTCATTTGTCGAATAACCCCCTCTGTTTGCTCTATATGTGGATTTTAAAGTGGCATTTGACTCTGTTGAGAGACCAACATTATGGAGAACAAACATGAAACAGAACATACCTTGGGGATTTCAGCCTCTTTTGATTCTACTACATGAAATTACGAGGTTGTAGGTGTGGTTGAGCAGCGTGTTTCATTATGCAAAAGAAATATGAACACAGGAAGGGATGAAATAAGGATGTGTGTTGGCTCTCATGCTATTCAACCTCTACGTTGCTGATTTCACTGCTCGATTGGCTTCCATCAAAATGCCCCTTCGAAGGTGCCATAGCTTGCATATGCCGACAATACTAAAATATTGGACCACATCTTCACTGGGCTCAGCATCAGTGCCTGCAAGCTTAACGTGTACTCTGAGGACAATGGCTTAAAGCTAAATCTAAATAAAACTAAGTACATGTATTTTGGTAAAAGCAAGATGATTATTAGGCAATTAGATATCTGAGGTTACCCCATTGACTGGGTTTATTCATATGTGTAGCTGGGACAGGTTATTACCTAAAAATGAAATGAGATTTCGCAGAACTGAAGCAAAGAAAGGCAATAACATTGATGATTATGATTACAAAATGTACAATACAGAAAGCGGGTTACAGTTTAAAAGATATTTTGCTAGCCTACAGGCAATGTTTTATGTAGGATTTTCTTTGTGGTTTGGAAACTTATTATGACAAGGATCTTCTTTGCTTAAATACCTTAAAAGACACTGGGCCTCATTACGAGTCCGGCAGTAACCTGCCGATTTTTCCGGCTCGGTTCCTGCCGGACACATATTACCATTCCCCCTCGGTGATTCCCGGAATTACTGGGGCATTACAACCCCGGTGACCTGGGAATTCCGGAGGCAGAATTCGGTAAATCCCCATTCCCATTGAGTCCCATACGATTCAATGGGAATGGGTACCATGGAAACACCGGCACCATCTCGTGATGGTGCCGGTGTTTCCACGTCCGCCTGCAGGCGGGCGGTGTTAAACCGGGCAGGTCTGACCTGGCGGGAATGACACCTCCGCCTGCAGGACTTGAGATCACCCGGTATGGAAACATTGGTGGCCGTGGGTTTACCGCCACCGTTATTTCCATACCGGGTGACTTTTAATGAGGCCCACTATCTGGTTAAAACTTCTTAGACCCCCACAAAGTATAACAGTGGAGGCTATTTGTTTAGAGGTAGGGCTGCTTTCCCTATTGGGACAAGTCTTACTTAGATGGGGGCTATTGGACATAAAGGCAATGACAGATCTAATATACCCACGTTTAGCTATCGTTGGAAAGGTTTTTAAGAATTCAAAATTCACAATTAAAGGTTCAATCAAGAGATAGGATTGAGCCCTGTATGGGGAAAAAATGCTGGTTAGTTATTATTCTTTTTATTTATTTTTTATTTTTTATTTTATACAGTTGTACAAAGCAACTTTTAGAATAATTATTATTGTACATGGAGTGTTTGATTAAAGTATATCATTTTATAGGACCTTCATTGGACATTACTTTATTTTTGACTGTTATACTTTGATGTTTGGGTTGCTACTGAAGCACATTCACACCACTGTTGTGAGTATAGTCTTCCCTGGGCCCAGGTTACCACAAATGTCGAAGGAGGTATCTCTCATAACTGTGCCTATTTTACCCGTATGATTGTGTTGGCTCTTGGTTTGTGGAGGTGCGAGGGCAGAGTGGGCACTGTGGCCTCTACTCACCTTTGTACTGCTGCAAGGCAGAAGTCAATAAGTCATACTTACCCACACTGAACACACAGACTGCACCCCAACTGGCAACATGCACAAATACTAGGGTGTGCCGATATTCGTCTTCAAGTAAGTATTTGGCAAAATTACGAATTAAAAAGTGATATTCGGTTTGGCTGAATACTTAATTAGTTTTGCAATCAAAGCCGAATGTCAGTACATGGGGCTGCCTGTATTCTTTCTGCTTCTTCCAGGCGGTGTCATATCCCAAGCCCTTGTTAAGACAAATACCCGCTCCCAGATTTAAACTCTGTAAAATCTCTGCTAGAGTAAAGAAAATGTTAAGCAGTCTTCAAAGGGTCCACAGAGTCTGCATGCCATGGGGGGTGGGAGGTGGGCACTGGTATTTGTCAAAAGATGGCCCATTTAGAAGACCATTGTTTTGGGCAAGAACACCCTTCACCTTTCTTAACACGGAAATGTTAAGGACATCTTGCCACAAGACGTTCTTAACATTTCAGTGTTAACAAATGCAAAGGGTGATTTTTATTTTGAAAGCACACACAAATCGCCAGTTCCCTACACAACCATGCTAGCCACAAAAGGGGATTAAACTAATGCAAGTTCAGAGTTTTACATTTGTGCTACAGAAAGGGGTGGGTGGGTTATACTGGGCCCAACAGACCAAACCCCCTCTGGGTAGAAGGCATGAGAGAGAGGGAATAGGAGCCTGGGGTGACAGACAGTAGGCATGGGTATGTATCAGGCGTTGCCGCATACAACTCACCAAAAAATTACAAAAGTAATCAAAAAGGAGTGTACGCTGGTACAAGAAGTAACACAATTTTATTCAGGGCCCCATACGCAGCTAGGACAGCGAAATCAAACAGATCGCGGAACAGAACTGCATGAAAAGGCTCTGTCAAAGCAACGCCCTCCAAATGAAAACCTTTGTAGAGAGCAAAATAATTAGCATATTTGATTGTGCAACATATAAAACATTATTGGACCTTGCATTTTGGACCCTTATTGGAATACATACATTGCAATTAATCTTTGGGTCCATAAACCTTCCCACACCGCCCTCAATTACAGAGTTGTGATGTCACAATCCATCCCCAATTCCCACAACACACAACTATGTGATTAAAACATTTGAGACCACCAGCAAAACGTTTTCTTTGTACCCTGATCACATCTTCCTGACTCTTATGGGAAGAGCTACCCACCATGACACCATCAGAGCCTTGAACCACGAGCATACTGCTGAATAATTCTTGCATATTGGGAACATTCTAACCCTCTTCCTAGGGAAAATAGTCCGCGGGCGATTTGAAACTGCTGTGGTTCTTGCCGGCTTCACTCGTAAATCACATTTCATTCATGATTTTGAATTATAAAATGGGCATATATTAGTCTTTCACTGGCAAACCCTGTAAGCTCTAATCAGTTAAACCTGAAAATAAAAACCTCTGTGTGCTCTGTGTGCTTCTCTTAATGCTGTCCTGGGATCTCACGCTCTGTGCTAATACATCAGCTTCAGCAGCTTTTACCACAAACAAAATGCTTGCACACGTTTAAAGCAGAAGCAGGCGATTGGGGATGATTTACTGCAGTGCAGTTCAAGTTTGATTACACTTACCTGTGCCCCAGGATTCATTTTATTAAGCTTTTAATTTCACAGTTAACAGAAAGAGTCACCCTCCCCTTTTATGGTGCTACTCCCGCTGCAGATAAGTGTGTTCCTTCATACTATGCGGAACTTGCATTTTTATTACAGGGACAAGCAGCAAGACAATGCCCTCAGTGAGCACCACTCACCGTAGGTCTAAGAAGATCCTCTGACAGCAGAGACAGTGGAAGGAGAGAAGCAGTGGATCTGGGAGACCCTTAAAATGCTGTTAGGACCTTCATAGACCGTGTCATTGGTCACCCGGACCAGGCCAAGGAAGATATAGCAGATGTGAAAGAAGCTGGCAAGATAGCTCTAGGAACCTTCTGCTGGGCTCTGATGTCATAGGCTGGCATCCTGCTGGGTGGAACAACCAGGACCGATATCTAGTGCAGTGCATTACCATGAGGCCTCAAAATCTGTGCTCACCACCAGCCATTGGCGAATGAGAATAGGTGACCTGCCCTGCATACGAGATGAGGGTAGGGGAGAGAGTGCCCATGTTTCGCTAATACTTTGCAGTGTGACATTATTGACCTGGTCGCTCTTGTTTCTCCTGAGCTTGAGAACAGAGCACCCTTAGGGTGAGAAAACATCATTTAACAGAAGCCTGTGAAAGGGGCCAGATGTTTGAGTGGTACTTGTGTGCCACTCCCACACAAGAGTACTCATATACACAAACCTCACCTCCACAATACTCACATTCTTCACACACTACTCAGTGCTTTCAACTGCAAAACCTACTCTATCTGCCGAGCTTGGTGAAGCTACAAGGCCACGGAAAGCAGCTCATGCTAGGGATTTTGTATGTCTTTCACAGCCTTAGCACGGTGCCACAGTCAGGAAACAGATGTTGATAAGAATTAATAGTATCAGGCAGCAGTGTCTGTAAGGGTTAGTAAGAAGTGGGTTTGACAGTATAGCCTGCTAGCTCACAGCTGGGATACCAGGTGCATAGGGCAAAGCCTGCCTGTGCATAGCTCTAGTTATCCACCCATTCCTGAGTGTTCCTCCTCCAGCAGATATGCCTGCCATTAGGGGTGGCCTCCAATATCCCTCACTTAGCTCCACTGAAACCTTCTCATTGCCCCCAACCTCTGACATGAAAAGACGTGTCTCTTCTGATATGATATGATAAGGCATTTTTAACAACCTATACACAAGTAATTCAAGGCACAATGAGGCAAGGGAGGGGGAACAGAGGGAAGACAGACACCGATCCTACTTGGGCAGGTGTCATTCAGATCGTGCAAGTGCATGGGAATGGGGAGTGTGAAAGTGCGGGGGATGGGGAGCGGGCAGTGCAGTATAAGGGATAGTAAAATAAATAAGCAATAAGTAAAAGTACAGCCACCAGGTGGCAAGTGCAAGGGTAAGTGCAGACATCGGGTGTCAAGTGTTGGTAGTGGGACTGTAGGGATACAGAAACAGTCCCCAAGTGCTGGAGTTGCCAGGAAGGCAGGGCAGGTGTGGGACTGGCAGGGGAGGGGACCTGGGTCCGAGATCAGGAGGTGGCCAGGTAACCAGTACAGTTTCAGCCAGGAGGTCAGCAGGGGAGAGGAGGAGAAAAAGCAGAAGAAAAGAGAAAGGTTTTGAGGTGCTCCCAGAACCAAAGATGATTCTCCTCAAGTTTCAGGGAGGCAGGGAGGCTGTTCCAGCGGGAAGCCCCAGCCAAAGAAAGAGATCTACCACCAACTTGTTGCTTGGAGAAGCGGCTGACCCAGAGGGAATTGGAGGCAGATGAGCGAAGAGCCCGAGAAGGAAGATATTTAGGAAGAGAGAGTTGAAGGTATTGAGGCCCCAGGCCCCAGAAGGCCTTGTGGACAATGCAGAGGGTCCTTGTAGTCACTTGGAGCCAATGGAGAGATTTCAGTCCTGGAGAGATACGATCCCTGGGCTTGAGGTCAAGGACAAGTCTTGCAGTCCTGTTCTGGATGAGTTGCAGAGGGCGGAGAGTTGAAGCAGGCAGATCTAGAAAGAGGCTGTTGCAGTAGTCCAGCCTAGAGAGAACCAGAGCTCTGGAGACAGTGTGCTTCTGTGGGAGGGAGAAGAAAGGAAGAATACCTATGAGAAAGTTCAGCTGGTAGTGTGACTTCTGAGCAATGTCAGAGATGTGAGCAGAGAAGGAGAGTGTGTAGTCGAAGAGGACCCCGAGGATTTTAGTCTCACAGGTGGGAGCATGAAGAGGGCCAAGAGAGGCCGGCGAGAGAGAGAGAGAGACAGGAAAGGAGGGAGCTGGTGTGCCGATGAGGAGAATCTCGGTCTTACTGGGATTAAGGTAGAGATCATTGGAGGCACACCACTCCTAGATGGTGGACAGACAGTCAGAGATAAGAGAGGAAGAAGAGGTGGCTGAAGATAGCCTGAAAATGAGCTGAGTGTCATCCGCATAGCACTGGACGTGGGGGCAGAGCACGGCAATACGGTGGGCAAGAAGTGCCAGGTATTGGTTGAACAGCCAGGGAGAAAGGTTAGACCCCTGGGGAACACTACAGGTTCCCAATGTATCTCACTCTCCTCATACTGGCCCACACTTCAGGGATGCTCCCCCCACAGGCAGCCACTTCCGCAACCTGTTGCTGTTGTAATTATTACAGTTTGTGTTGCTGAACAGCGCAGAGGACTCTATGTTTAAATGTTCAATTTTTGAAAATAATGTAAATCCCAAATGCTTTAAAGAGTCAAGGTACAGCCAACCGAGTAGGTGAAAAGTGGTTTATTCTCGTTACAGCTGACACGTGTTTCAACCATGCGGTCATCTTCAAGGCAACAAAATTCTGTAAAGAATCGCCCCTGGCAAGATAAATATGACGCACTCCTTGTGAGGAATTTAATGCGTATAATTCTTTTCAAAGCAACGTTCCAGACCTTAATGGGTGAACAAAGCGGCAATCATAAAATGGACCTGATATTTCGTCAGTTAATGGAGATAAGTGGATGAAATATGGTCAAGAATGGACGGGCATACACGCGGGATTCACCCCGATTCTTGCTGCAACAGGTATTGGGACCTTGAATTCTTGGCGTTTGCAATAATGCAGACCATATTTCATCCACATATCTCCATTAACTGACCAAATATCAATTAAAAAAAAGAGAAATAAAATGCAGAATCGGGATGCATATTTATAAGTGTGGTTTTAATTTACAAAGTATTTTTTATGTCAACACTGTATGTTATGTTATAGGGTGCTGTACCATTCTGCTGCCATTTAGTTTAGTTTAGTTTAGTTTCTTTATTTGTACCGCACACCAAACCCTTAGGTAACTGGGTGCCAGAGACTGAAACGAGTTTCGACAGGTTACAAGCATTTTTAGAAATATACAATATAGTGAACGTAAGTGCAGTTGACCAGGTTACATATTGGTCACAACAGAGGGTTACAGGCATAACAAACAGACAGTAGTGCATTTATTGTTGGTGAGTCAAGATTTAGTTTTTGCTCTGAACATCCAGAACGAGGGTTCGTTTCTGAGGTTGAGCAGGATATCATTCCATTGTTTGACTGCTAGAACTGGGAAGCTTGACCTCCTGCTTTTTTTAAGGTGAATTTGGGAATGTTGAGGCAGTGAGAGTATTTGGTTCAGGTAGGTGTGGCTGATGACCGTTTGTTAAATCTGTCTGCCGTGTACTTAGGAGCGTCATTTGAGAGACATTTATAATAATAATTATGAATGATGACCAAAGATCTGAGAGTGATTCTGTCCTGGACTGGGAGCCAGTGTGCATTTTGTCTGAAGGTGGAGATGTGAGCATGTCGCGGGATGCTCAATGCTGCTCTGAGCGCATTATTCTGTAGAACCTTGAGTTTGTACAAGTTGCGTTCCGAGGTGCCCAAGAACAAGGTGTTGCAGTAGTCAATTTTTGAGAGCACAAGTGCCCTGGCTAGGGTGATGCAGCTAGTAGGTGAGAGGAATGCTTTGCAAGCATTGATGAGCTTGTTGGTGTAGGCTGTGAAGGAAGCTAGGGCATTTACTTGCTTTTTGAGTGAAAGAGTGGAGTCCAAGTGGACCCCTAAGGTTTTGATATTCTTGGCCACTTTGATCAGGTTACCATCTATGTTGATAGATGTATAACAGGGGTCGAGCTTGTTTAGGCGAGGTTGTGATCCGACAAGAAGAAGCTCAGTTTTCTCATTGTTGAGGCATAAGCTATGTTCAGCCATCCAAGCCTGGATCTCCAGGTAGAGGTCATTGATTAGTTTGGAGTCCGTTTTGTAGCATCCAGACAATGTGATGAGAACCTCACTGTCATCTGTGTAATTAGTGTATGTGACCCCCAGGTTGTCAAGGCGGTCAAACAAGAGCTTAGTAAAAATGTTGTATAGAGTTGGTGATGTGGAGAAGCCTTGCGGGACGCCACAGTGGATGAGGATGGGGTGCACTGAAGCAGAAGGTGAGAAAACTCTAGTGGTCTGGTTGGATAGGAATGATTGTACCCACGCAGATGCCTCACTCGAGAAGGCAGCAGCTGAGGTCAGATGTTCCGTGACGATTTGGTGGTCGACGAGGTCGAAGGCTGCCGAGAGGTCGAGTAGCAGGAGCATGGCTTGTTTGCTGCAGGCTTTTGCCTCATCCATCTGGATTTTAAGATCAAGGAGGGCTGTTTCCATTCTGTGCCTGGGTCTAAGGCCTGACTGTCTGAGGCCCAGAAGGTTGTTATCTTCAAGATGTTTCTGGATTTGAAGATAGGCAACTCTATCTAGGATCTTTAGAATGTAAGGGACAGTAGTAATGGGCCTGTAGATTGTAGAGTTATTGGGGTCTAAACTGTTTTTTCTTTTAGTAGAGTCATGACCCATGCCTCTTTTAGGCTGTTAGGGACTGGATTAGTTATGAAGGAGGTGTTGATTAAGGTTGTAATGAATGGAGCCAGTTCCTTGGCTGCTTCTTGGATGATGCTAGCTGGGGATACGTCTCCTTGGCATCTAGATGGTTTTAGGCCTTTGATGATGTTCTCTTCTTCTTTGGCAGAGACTGGGGTGAAGAAGAAAGAGAGGCAGGTAGCAGTCTTATGTGAGGGAGGTGGGTTGGAATCTAGGCATGTTTTTTTTGTTCAATTCTAGATTGAAGTATGTTCATTTTTTCTGCCAGCGCTTTTTGGAATTTTTCGCACCAATCTTCATCTTTCACACAAAATTCTGTTGAAGTCGGTGGTGACTCCAGTTCCCTGAGGATATTGAAGAGTTGTTTTGTCTTAGAGTTGGCATTGGCTATTCTGTTGTCATGGGTATCTTTCTTGGCAGTGAGGATGGCTGTTTTATAAGAGGCAGCCTCTGAAGTGAAGAGAGCTTTATTGGATGGAATGGGCATTTTCCTCCAAGCGGATTCGGCCGCCCGTTTGGTGTTCCACAGGAGTTTCAGTCAGTTCAGGCATGAACCATTTGTTGAGGTGGGCTAATGGTTTGGCTTTGATGAGTTTGATTGGCTCTATGTTGTCAACAGCTTCTTTAAGGGTCTTGTTATATAGGTCGACTAATTCGTTTGCATCTAGGTTTGCATAGGTTACTAGTTTGAGAATGTTATGGATAAGTGGGCGCAGGTTTTGTAAAGTTATGTTGCAGTTGTTTCTAGAGACGGTTTGTGGTGCCGTGGGTGGTGTAGCTAAGGGGTGCGAGTTACTGTTATAGTTGGCAAACCAATCGAGAGTTCTGCTTTTGTTGTGCGTTGGAGCTGAGATCCTATGTACAAGGCCAAGTTGGGCGATGGTGTTTACTAGAGAGGCAGTGTTTGCATCTTTAGGATCGCTTTGGCCGAGGTTAATGTCCCCTAGCAAAATAATTTGTGAACCAGTTTTTGTATTGTTGGTGTGGAGGTCTGAGAGATCTTCAAATGATGAGATGTGTCCGGGATGTCTATATATAAGGTGCATGAGGATTGCCTGTGTTAGGGAGAATTCTCTGTTTAGGCTGAATTTCCCTACCTAGTGAGTCCCCCAGCAGCTTTGCTGGATTTCTGGGGTTTATTTTTTTCTCCTGCCAGGAGTGAGACTCTTTTACCCTCACTCTTGGGCATGTTGAAGTGTGTTCTTGGTTAAACCTTGTGTTGGATGGGCTATGGGGTCTTTTACTCCATAGGGCCTCATGTATTTTTGTGATGTGGGTTACACAGCACCCTCTGTGCCGTGACCCAGGGGTGTCCTAGGGACTCCCCAACATAGACTCCATACCCTGGGACTGACTACTGTCTCCCAGGGCATGTAAAGTCACCAAAGACTTTGCTAGTCTTGAATCCTGAACAGAACCAGTACAAACCATCATATTGTGGACGTACTGGCTGGGGCAATTCGATTGCCCCAGGGTCTGTTAGTCGAGGGGGCACGTCTCCGTCCCCCCTGATCGAGTTTTGGCTGGTGGCAGTGGAAACTACGTTTTATATTCGACCGCGAATATTTTCCTATGGGATTTCCCATTGTTTTAGGCTAACACATTTAATTATTTATTTACGGTAGCCTTAAACATACCGCCGGTTTATATATTTATTATTATAACTCCGGTTGGGATTTTTTGCCAAAACTTGATGCTAAAATGGCGTTGGCATTCGCCTCTGTAACTCTGACCCAAAGTGGAGCCCTTTGTCCCACTTTTGGCGGGCTTCTCCACAGAAGCCCTCCCAAGTGGTGCCACTCTGTCTGGGGTACTTAGGAGGGGTGGAGGGGGATTTAGGCACCCTGGACTGGGTTACCTAGGTAACTCAAGTCGCACTCCGTCCTGATTGGCCCAAGTGGTGAGCCGGCCGGCTCACCACTTAGCATGTTTGAGTGACAGCTAGGCTGGGTGAATGGGGGTTTGCTGCATAAAAGCAGGGCTTTGGGGACTGGAACTTCAGAAGTCGCCACAGGACCTAAGAATCCGACGAGGGAGGAGCTGAGCTGATCTGCTACGACGACACCGCCGGTGGAGCCCTGCTGAACCATCTCACCACTTTTCCCGACGACCGAGGAGAACTCTTAACGGAGTGGCTCCTTCCCTTGACTGGTGGGGACAACCAGTTTTCACCTTCTTTCCGCTCTTCGAGGTTTCTCGTGGCCGCCTTGCCAGTGCCAAGCACCCCGGCAACTGGAATACCCACCACTTTTACCCCAACCGCGAAAGTCGGTACAACCCTTTAACCAGAGGACTCCGCGGCTGGTTTCTTCCCGGGCAGTGCAACGATCTTCTTCTTCTGCTCTTCAGCGAGATCTTCTTCTCCCCTGACCGACGTCGAGCCTTGCTGCCACTGCCTGGAACCACTGCCCCCGCTGGAGGATCCTTTCCGTTAAGGTACCGTGTTCCGCCTGGCTTCCCTTGCCACCGACTGTACGGGGTAGTTTTAGCCCCCGGCTTTCGATCCTGGGATTGCCTGGGACACTTTGGCTAAACTTTCTAAGCCTCTCTAACTCTTTTCTGAACTATCTTGCAAGACTCTGAATCCCTACCAACTGTGTGATCTTGGGCACTTTTTCGCTCTGTCTGCTCTAAGAGTGGGCCCTGCTTAGTGACTTTTGCTCACCTGTGACTTTGTGCTTCTTTGAGCTTACAAAAAGTGTTCTTAACCTTAGAGTGGTGTGTTTATCCTAATTCTGCTCCTTCTCCCTTCTTTTTACCTACTAGAGTGTCATCTAACGTTAATCGCTCACCTCTGTTTGAATTATGTGGTGTTAACTTAGAGTTGTCTAGATAGGAATAAGGATTGAGACTGCTTTCCATATAACTGTGTTTAGAGTGTTTTACTATATTTTGCTAGAGTGTTTTCAACTTATGTGTTCTTGAAAATAAATAACTATACTTTTGAAACCAAGCTCTGGTCAGTGTTTGCTTGTGCTATTGTGTCTGAGTACATATTGTGTATACTTTACATACTGCCTAACTCTTCTTGAGGGAAGTCTGACTGCTCAGCCACAGCTACCAGGTAAATCTGGGTGGTGCAGACTGCTACCAAGTGGGTTTACTGCTATACCTGTAGTCTTAAATCTTTTGCAGTGTTCCCCAAGGGAACTGCACAGGTTTCTGCCTAACACTGGTGTACAGCGGTGGGATTTGTATTGAGTATACATTTTATTGTGCTTTAGATACCTTAGTGCAACTAACCACAAAGCTTAGCACTGTAAAAGTGATCCTCTAACATGTCAGTTATAGAAAGCTATAGTCAAGAGTCCCTTGCAGCCAAAACTGCTGATTGTTTAAGAGTGCTCTGTAAACATAAGGATCTCCTGACTAAGGGCAAGAAAATGGAGCTGATTGAAAGATTGTTAGCTAACCAAAGTCTGGGTGATGGTTCAGAGGAACCTACCACTCCAGTAACTGTAGATGACAGTATTGAAATTAACATGGAGCAAAATCTTGATGATTCTGAGGAAGAGTCAGAAGAGGAGGGTGAGGCTGTTGTGACTGTCCCCCCTAGGCCTCTGCCTGCTCTACCTGCTGTACCTACTGGACCTTTAGCAGGTCCCCCATTTAGTCCTCAGTACTTTGAACTGGAGAAAATGAAACTAGAATTGGAGTATAAGAAACTTAATGCTCAAACTGACAAAGAACTAAGGCTAAGGGAAATGGAGCTCAAGTATGACTTAGAAATGAAGAAATTATCTGTTGAGAATGCTTCTCTCTCTGGCTCCTCTAGAAGTTCCAGTCCTAAAAGACCCCGGATGCCTAAAGAATTGGTTGGTATGTATGAGCCTAAGTTGGATGTGTTGGATTGGTTGTCTCTGTTTGAATATAATCATTGGCTCCAGAACATCACAGGAAATGACTTACTCACCTGGTTGTTCTCTAGGCTTCCCCCTGTTGCAACTGATGTGGTAATGGAGATGGGGGAGGAGGATAGGAAGGATTATGAATGTGTGAAACTAGCCTTGATAGCTAGATTTGGGAAGACCCCTTCCCAGTATCTTAAGAGGTTTAGGAGCCTCAAAAAGCATGATGGTACCCCTTGGGCTACCTGGGTGAGTGAAGGGTTGAAAAACTTAGAGGGATGGATTAAGGGTTACAAGGTGAACACCTATGAAGGTATGAAGAATTTGTTTATGTTGGAGACTATTTATGATGCCTGCTCTCCTGAGCTCAGACAACACTTGGCTGATTCCAGGGAATTAGATTCCCGGAAGCTAGCTAAGGCTGCTGACTTGTGGGTTGCCAACAGGGCCACTCACAAGGATTCTGGGGTAACTCAGAAGAAGGATGGGGAGAAACAGCCTAAAAAGGACTCCAAAGAGAATTCTAATACTACAAATTCCAAAGAGGGCCCCAAACAAAACTATAAGGGTAAGCCACAAGGGAAACCAAATCCGGCTAGTGTACCTTCTGGCCTCCATTCCAGCGAGCCTTTGGCTCATGCTTTGTTTGTAAGGCTACTGACCATGTGAAAGGAGATCCCAGATGTAAGGGTAAACCTTCAGGGGTCCAGCTTGCCTCCTTAGCCTTCGCTCCAGAAGAGGAAGTACATATGGCAAGTGGAAACTTTCTATTACTAGCTGATGAACCCACTGGAGTCTCAGCTAGTGTTTCTTTAGTCTCTCTGGGGTTGTGGGAACAACAGAATTTAGATGTCTATAACTCTATCCCAGATAATACTAAAGAGTATTATAAGGACAGTGTCCAGGTGAATGGTCAGGAGACTCCTGCCATTAGGGACACTGGAGCCAGCATAACTGTGGTGGATGAATCATTTTTCAAGGCAGAGGATGTTGCTAAGGCACCCAAATGCCTCACCAAGTTAGCTGGTGGGCCTGTGCAGATGTGTCCCCAGTTACCAGTTCTCATCCAATGTAATGATATGGCTGTAAAAATACCTGTCAGTGTACAATGTGAAGTGCCAGGTAGGGTTCTGTTGGGTAATGACCTCAAAGCTCTTGGGGTTGTGTCACATACCCCCAGACCACCTAGCAAAAGGTTACAGGAGCTCACAAAACCTGCAAGAGAGAAAACCCTGCGAGGGTTATCTCAGGAGATGATGACAGAAATCACTCCTCTCCCACTGGAGCAACTTACTGCAGTAATTACCAGATCAGGAGCAAAGGGGCAACCCAAGACTCCTAGGAAAAAGCCAGCAGCAAGCACTCCAGTGCTTCCAACAAGGACTTCCCCTAGGTTGTCCAAAGTTACACCTGTAACTCCACCTCCAGCTGAGGCTGAGAGGGAGGTACAACCCTGTGTGGTTGAGCTAGACTCTGAGGAAGAGCTAGAAGGAGGCCCCAACCTTATTGGAGATTTGGACCCTGAGGACCATCCTGAGCTGCAGTCTTTACTGGCAGAAGGTGGGCCTAGCAGGGCAGCTTTTCGAAAAGGGCAAAGAGAATGTCCAACTCTGGAAGGTCTCCGCCACCAGGCAGCTTCTCAGGCTGATGGGCAAGAGCCTGGGAAGTATAGGTTACACTGGGAAGATGGCCTCTTCTACAGTGAACCGACTGAGTCTGAACCTGGAGACTACAAACGCCTTGTAGTCCCACAAGAGAACAGACAACAGTTCTTACAACTAGCCCATGAGATACCTTTGGCTGGTCACTTGAGTTTCAAGAAGACCAAGGAAAGGCTCTCTCTCTACTTTTATTGGCCAAAGATGTGGGCTGAAGTAGATAGATATTGTAAGAGCTGCCACACCTGCCAGACTTCTGGTAAGGTTGGTTCCAAGAATGTGGCACCTTTAGTGCCCCTCCCAGTTGTGGGAGTCCCATTTGAGAGGGTAGGGATTGACATTGTTGGTCCCCTTGATCCCCCAACCTCCTCAGGCAACAGGTTTATCCTTGTTGTAGTAGACCATGCTACTAGGTACCCTGAGGCAATTCCTATGAGGACTGTTACAGCTCCGGCTGTGGCTAAGGCCCTCCTTGGTATTTTTACCAGGGTTGGGTTTCCTAAGGAGGTAATCTCTGACAGGGGGTCAAACTTTATGTCCCACTACATGAAAGCCATGTGGAAAACCTGTGGAGTTACCTACAAGTTCTCAACCGCATACCACCCTCAGACAAACGGGTTGGTTGAAAGGTTTAACAGAACCATGAAGAGCATGATAGGTGCTTTAGAAGAACCCCTTAAGAAAAAGTGGGACCTTCTACTGCCATGCCTTCTCTTTGCTTATAGAGAAGTCCCTCAGGAGGGAGTAGGTTATTCTCCCTTTGAGCTTCTCTATGGCCATCCAGTCAGAGGTCCATTGGCCCTGATTAAGGAGGGATTGGAAGGTGCTCCTCCCCTCAAGCCAGTCAGAGTGACTGACTATGTGATAGGTCTCCGGAGGAGAATGTCACACATGATGGCAGAAGCAAGTGACAACTTGAAAGCTGGTCAAGCTCTGGTCAAACATTGGCACGACCAGAAGGCTAACATGGTTGAGTTTACTCAAGACCAGCTAGTTCTAGTTATGCTCCCAACAAGGCAGAGGGCCTTGCAAGACAAATGGATGGGACCCTTCAAGATTGTGGGAAAACTTGGAGAGGTCAACTATCTGGTGGATCTGGGCAGACCCAGGGAAGCTCCTAGAGTCTTCCACACCAACCGACTAAAAGCATACATCTCCAGACCTGATGTAGGAGCCTTGCTTCTAGCTTCAGCTGCAGAGGAAGAAGAGAGTGAATCTCTCCCTGATCTCCTCAGAGGTGTGCCTTTAGATGAAAAAGTTGAAGGAGTCAATCTCTCTTCAGACCTGACACCTGAGCAACAAGAGGAGTGCAAATCTATGTTAAATCAGTTTGCCTCCCTGTTCTCACTGTCACCAGGCTTGACCCCTTGGGGCCAGCATGAGATACTCACTGGTGACTGTCTGCCAGTCAAAAGCAGAGGATACAGAATGTCAGAACATATCAGAACCCACATCAAAGGAGAGGTCAAGAAGATACTTGATCTCGGGGTAATAGAGCCCTCTACTAGTCCATGGTCTAGCCCCGTTGTGTTAGTACCAAAGGCAGGATCCAAAGACTTGAGATTCTGTGTGCACTATAGAGCTCTAAATGCAGTCACCAAGACTGATGCCCACCCTTTGCCCAGGACAGATGAGTTGGTGGATAAACTTGGTGCAGCCAAGTACCTCAGCACATTTGACCTGACGTCAGGCTATTGGCAAATAGCCCTGACAGACCATGCCAAGGAGAAAACTGCATTTTCAACCCCAGTTGGCTTGTACCAGTTTAAGGTCATGCCTTTTGGACTAAAAAATGCACCGGCCACATTCCAAAGGATGGTGAACCAAGTTCTAGCTGGGATGGAAGACTTCTGCATGGCATACTTGGATGACATTGCAGTCTTCAGCCACTCCTGGGAGGAGCATGTGAACCACCTAGGACATGTGTTGCAGGCCCTTGAACAGGCCCATTTGACAGTCAAAGCCAGTAAGTGCCAGATCGGTCAAAGTAAGGTGGTCTACCTTGGACATGAGGTAGGAGGTGGAGAAATAAGGCCTTTGCTCAGCAAGATTGAAGCTGTGCAAAATTGGACAACACCAACTACTCAAACCCAAGTGAGAGCTTTCCTAGGCCTCACTGGGTATTACAGGAATTTCATTGAGAACTATGGGACCATAGCTTCTCCACTGAATGTAATCTCCTCTCCCAAATTCCCTAAAAAGGTAAAATGGAATGAGGAGTGCAATCAGGCCTTTGAAAAACTGAAGAGAGCTCTTTGCCAAGCTCCAGTGTTAAGAGCTCCTGACTACCACCAAACTTTCATTGTACAAACTGATGCTTCCAATGTAGGTATAGGTGCAGTTCTAAGCCAACTGGATGAGAAGGGTAGGGAGCACCCCATTTGCTTCATCAGTAGGAAACTGAAGGATCCTGAGACAAGGTGGGCAACTATCGAAAGAGAATGCTTTGCTATTGTGTGGGCACTGAAGAAGTTTAGGCCATACTTGTATGGTTCTACTTTTGTTATTCAGACTGACCACCAACCCTTGAGATGGTTAATGCAAATGAAAGGGGAAAATCCAAAACTATTGAGATGGTCAATCTGCCTGCAAGGGTTTGATTTCACCATTGAGCACAGGTCAGGGTGTCACCATCAAAATGCTGATGGACTCTCTAGGATGTATATCATCGACTAGAGGTATGAGGTTCATCCAGGAGTGGATTAAATCCTCCTGTCCCTTAGTCTGGGGGGGCGAGTGTTAGGGAGAATTCTCTGTTTAGGCTGAATTTCCCTACCTAGTGAGTCCCCCAGCAGCTTTGCTGGATTTCTGGGGTTTATTTTTTTCTCCTGCCAGGAGTGAGACTCTTTTACCCTCACTCTTGGGCATGTTGAAGTGTGTTCTTGGTTAAACCTTGTGTTGGATGGGCTATGGGGTCTTTTACTCCATAGGGCCTCATGTATTTTTGTGATGTGGGTTACACAGCACCCTCTGTGCCGTGACCCAGGGGTGTCCTAGGGACTCCCCAACATAGACTCCATACCCTGGGACTGACTACTGTCTCCCAGGGCATGCAAAGTCACCAAAGACTTTGCTAGTCTTGAATCCTGAACAGAACCAGTACAAACCATCATATTGTGGACGTACTGGCTGGGGCAATTCGATTGCCCCAGGGTCTGTTAGTCGAGGGGGCACGTCTCCGTCCCCCCTGATCGAGTTTTGGCTGGTGGCAGTGGAAACTACGTTTTATATTCGACCGCGAATATTTTCCTATGGGATTTCCCATTGTTTTAGGCTAACACATTTAATTATTTATTTACGGTAGCCTTAAACATACCGCCGGTTTATATATTTATTATTATAACTCCGGTTGGGATTTTTTGCCAAAACTTGATGCTAAAATGGCGTTGGCATTCGCCTCTGTAACTCTGACCCAAAGTGGAGCCCTTTGTCCCACTTTTGGCGGGCTTCTCCACAGAAGCCCTCCCAAGTGGTGCCACTCTGTCTGGGGTACTTAGGAGGGGTGGAGGGGGATTTAGGCACCCTGGACTGGGTTACCTAGGTAACTCAAGTCGCACTCCGTCCTGATTGGCCCAAGTGGTGAGCCGGCCGGCTCACCACTTAGCATGTTTGAGAGACAGCTAGGCTGGGTGAATGGGGGTTTGCTGCATAAAAGCAGGGCTTTGGGGACTGGAACTTCAGAAGTCGCCACAGGACCTAAGAATCCGACGAGGGACGAGCTGAGCTGATCTGCTACGACGACACCGCCGGTGGAGCCCTGCTGAACCATCTCACCACTTTTCCCGACGACCGAGGAGAACTCTTAACGGAGTGGCTCCTTCCCTTGACTGGTGGGGACAACCAGTTTTCACCTTCTTTCCGCTCTTCGAGGTTTCTCGTGGCCGCCTTGCCAGTGCCAAGCACCCCGGCAACCGGAATACCCACCACTTTTACCCCAACCGCGAAAGTCGGTACAACCCTTTAACCGGAGGACTCCGCGGCTGGTTTCTTCCCGGGCAGTGCAACGACCTTCTTCTTCTGCTCTTCAGCGAGATCTTCTTCTCCCCTGACCGACGTCGAGCCTTGCTGCCACTGCCTGGAACCACTGCCCCCGCTGGAGGATCCTTTCCGTTAAGGTACCGTGTTCCGCCTGGCTTCCCTTGCCACCGACTGTACGGGGTAGTTTTAGCCCCCGGCTTTCGATCCTGGGATTGCCTGGGACACTTTGGCTAAACTTTCTAAGCCTCTCTAACTCTTTTCCGAACTCTCTTGCAAGACTCTGAATCCCTACCAACTGTGTGATCTTGGGCACGTTTTCGCTCTGTCTGCTCTAAGAGTGGGCCCTGCTTAGTGACTTTTGCTCACCTGTGACTTTGTGCTTCTTTGAGCTTACAAAAAGTGTTCTTAACCTTAGAGTGGTGTGTTTATCCTAATTCTGCTCCTTCTCCCTTCTTTTTACCTACTAGAGTGTCATCTAACGTTAATCGCTCACCTCTGTTTGAATTATGTGGTGTTAACTTAGAGTTGTCTAGATAGGAATAAGGATTGAGACTGCTTTCCATATAACTGTGTTTAGAGTGTTTTACTATATTTTGCTAGAGTGTTTTCAACTTATGTGTTCTTGAAAATAAATAACTATACTTTTGAAACCAAGCTCTGGTCAGTGTTTGCTTGTGCTATTGTGTCTGAGTACATATTGTGTATACTTTACATACTGCCTAACTCTTCTTGAGGGAAGTCTGACTGCTCAGCCACAGCTACCAGGTAAATCTGGGTGGTGCAGACTGCTACCAAGTGGGTTTACTGCTATACCTGTAGTCTTAAATCTTTTGCAGTGTTCCCCAAGGGAACTGCACAGGTTTCTGCCTAACAGCCTGTGAAGCTGAGAGAGGGATTTTTACTTTCAGGAGTTCAGCAGACTGAAAGCTGACTGAAGGTGTGGCTCTGAGACCTAGGGAATTTTTTCGTGATAAAGACTAATCTACCTCCTTTGCCAGTGTTCGTATCTTTTCTGAGTATTGAGAATCCATCCGGGAGGGCAATAGAGAGAGCTGGGCCTGCGGCTTGGTGCAGCCAGGTTTTGGTGACAGCCAAGAAGTGGAGATCGTTGGACGACCAGAGACCTAGCGTTGAAAAGGGCTCCTCTGATCGTTGGGCATTTAGTTGGGTTTACTGAAGTCTTTGTAGTTTTGGCAGAGTTGGGTTTTGGGCGTAATGGTTGGTGACTAGGTGAAGGGGATGGCTGGTGATGGACTTTACTTATTTGTGTCGAGATCCAAGTCTCAGGTTTCTGTCTTTCACTGAACATGGGTAACATGGGGTAGGTGGAAGGGCAAAGTGGTGAATCAATTCTAGGGGCTAAATGGCCTGTCAGTTATGCCATATAGGGTATGGTTTTTAAGATCCATCATAGTAGGTTGAGGTATGTGGGGGCAGCCAGAGGGATTGCAGAGGCTAAATAGTGGTAGAGGCGAAGCTAAGATTAGAGTGGTTCTGTAGAAGGCTGCCATGGGCACACTGAGTGAAAGGGTGAAGGCTGTCTTTGTTGGCGCTTTAGGATGGCTCCTAGCTAGTTAGTCCCAGTTGGTGAGTACTAGGAGGCTCACTTGTGATTATAATACGTGGTCTCTTATTAAAAAGGGAACAATTTAGCTCTGGCCAAACAATTTGGCCAACTATTCCATTGAATACTAAATGTAATATTTGCTGCATTATCCGGGAACCAGTTTCTAAGTGTGAGCCCGGGATTCAAACCTGTGTTGCTATGCACTGTCTTTCTTCCAAGACAAATGTGTTGCCTATGAGCTATCCGCCCTCACATGCACACAGACACATAACTATATTGTTAGTACCTGCCCATTTCGGGGAAAACCATGCCAATGGTTTGTGTACATACACATTCGAAGTCAATCGCTTCGGATGATGCAAGTACTTGGGCATATGTGGCCAATACCTGCTAAAAGGTGTGTGTAGCTGTGCCTATGATGGCAACAATTGACAAATACTAATAAGGTGGCTATTCAAAAGGCAAACACTTTTCCAATGCTTGCCATATTATATCTCTGGTAAAATGGTACACTGGAATTAACTGAAAGATCTCTCTCAGTAAAAATAAAAAATAAAAAAATAAAAAAATAAAAAAATAAAAAAACAATCTGGCCAGTAAAGAAACAGCTGTTAGGATAAATAAAACAAAGTAGACACTCCACAACCATCCACGATGTTCTTCAATTGGTCAGTTCCCAGAGTAGGCAGATATTGCAATACTCCTGTATAAATGTCTCTGGAACAAATGAGAACGTTACTGTCTACATGAGTATGTTGTCTGTCTGTGTAACCTTCAAAGGTACAAGTGTAAAATAAAGTAGTGGAACAATGATCCCCTCTAGCCTGTCCCTTCCCAAGCAGCTCGCCCACACCTCCTTTGCTTCCCACCAACTGTGTACTTGCAACACTGTTTAATATCAGTAATGTAAGTCCCCGTTCCCATGGAGTCCGATAGGCCCCAATGGAATGGGGACATGGAAGCACTGGCACTATTGCTAGCGATGCTGGTGCTTCTGTGACAACGCCTCCTAACGGGGCCGTTGCGCCCGGCAGGCAGAGGTGGAGTGTGGCGGTCCGGAAAGGGTGCAGGTACGATGCAACCAGCACCCTTACTTCCAGACCGCCACACTTGGAATGAGGCCCAATAACAGAAATGCATCATATGCGCCCATCATTGTTTTCAGTCATCGTCACCTAAGGCATGCAGTTCTATGAACCCTCCCCTTTCTAATTACTCACAATGACATCATCTCAAGGGACATGCCAAGGGCTATAACAACGTCCCCACCAACTAATTACCTGCAAACAGCTGTGTCTTTAGCAATTTGATATTAATCGTGCTTAAATGCAGAATACATATGCTGAACACTGAGGGGCATGGCTATGGGCCAGCTCAGGAATGGGGAAAATTGCCAAAGCAGGTTGTTGAAATAAACAAACAGCAATTCGACATCTTCACGTTAGCTCAATAAGCGTTGACATTGTAGCCTTCACAGCAGGTCCATATTTCTAACCCAAAGTCCATCAAAACGAAGGGAACAATAACAGATTTTCCAAAAAGGAGAGGAACGTACTCTTTAGTGTCCGACCTCTGATATCCATCCACTATCCGAATGCATTTGAGCAGACTCACACATGTTGACGCTTCTTTCCACTCTTTCAGTCCTACAAAGCAAAACTTATCAGGCCTTCATCTCCTCCTCCTGTGAGTGTAAACCACGTCAACATGCAAAACATTCATATGGACTGCTATTGATTTGTATGTAACAGGGACAAATAAACTGTGTCTCCATGTTACTGCATGAGGCACAGATAGTGGGAAACTGAGAGCATGTCTGTCTATTCCGAAGAACAGTATTATACACTAGAGGCCCGATACATGGAATTATTTGCGTGGAAAATCAGGGATTTGCGCGCCATTTTTCGTTCGAAACCCCATTTGTCCATTCATGGAATCGACTGTGCAGCACTTTGTTGACTTTGCGCAGGCTCAGCACTTCTCTGCAAGCAGTCGAGTGCCTTGCGCGAGACACCACGCAGAGCGTGGGTGAGGCGTGAGCAGAGGGCAGAGGCCTCGAGGCGTTACGAGGCATATTCATGAATGTGACTGCACAACCTCTCTTCTGCAAAATGCCCACGCAAATCCTGCCATCTCTTCTCCACCCGAAGGCAGGCGTAAGAAAAATGTCAGTGCACAGTCGGATTAGCATATTGAGGTGTTGCAGGCAGCACGGGTGTGCGTACGCAGTGTAGTGTGATGCAGCAATGGTTTGTGGGGTTCACATGCAGATATTCAGAGGTTTACCCGAGTTGCGATACATTGTACACCTGTTGTCAGGGTGCCAGGAACAGTTACGGGGGACCCAGCGCAGGGTCCTCGAGATGCAGGCCCGCTTGCGGGGACCCAACGCACTTTTTGAAGGGTGTGGTTATTCCCACCAAAGGGAGAACGCAAAGGTAGCTGTTCTTGCTGTTTTTCGTTTGCATGGGGGCGTGTTTGGGGGAGTTCCGGACTCGACTTGCGTGAACGGTTACTATGAGAAGAAAATTACATGAATATGTGGACCCTGCATTTTCTAATCTGTGCGCAGGCTTGCGCAATGTCATTCTCGGCACGCCACCTTTGCATGAATAATGTACACTTTTCCATGAATCGGGCTCTATGTGTACAGCAGTCTTTTTTTTAGCGGTATCAAGAGCTGTGTTGTTTCCGGAGTTGTGTCAATGCGGTAGAAAATGGTGGAAGAATGGCACAGAGGTCTCCAATAAGCTATTCCGTGTTCCACATTGTGAAAGCAGGATTGGGGGGACACCAAGTCCCACTTGCTTCTGAGGCAAGTCCAGTGTATTTCATGTTTACACTTTAATAACCCAAGACTTGTTAAATCCATGATACATATCACTATCTAATGCATCATTTCCCAAAGACACATGTATCTGAAGAATGTACCTGTGATCTGGATTGTTTACCTACCAGGTACCCAAGAAACACCATGTGGGTCAAGAAAGATAGAGTGACCATGAATTTTTATAAGGATTCAAGTCATTACTATAAGTAGTTGATGGCTCTTCAATTTCTCCTTTCACAGGTGAAAGAGCCACTACCAGATCCAGCTGCTGGACCCTGACACTCTATGCAACTTTAGGAGAATGTGAATGTGAATATGCAACAGAGAAAGTGAGCTCTACAGCCCACTTGGCGTGGACCCTACCACATGCTGCTAACCACCCATATGGCTCTGAACTGTCAGGGGCTGTGGGGGTCGGGTCTGACTTGGCTCATGAATCCCACTGCCCACAGATCAAACCTCCATCCAAAGCATGTAGAACAACTGTAACACCGTCTGCGTCCCTTCTTTCAGTCCACACTGGAACTGAGATGCCTTTCAACTCCTCCACAGCCTCGTCTTCTACTCAATAGGAAGCTTTACAGGCAACTTGATGAATTTGTGGAATCGTACTGCAAGTAAGTAAAGATACAAGCGCCACAGGAGAAGAGCCAAGGACGTCACTTAGGGGTTGCGACCCCTGAGATCTCCCTTGCTACCGCTGATATCTCACTTGCTACCCCTGTGGTCTCCCTTGCTACCCATAAAATATATATATATATTTTTTTTTTAACAAATTGAAGCTCCTGGGCTGTGGCCAATGCCATGTGCTTCTTTGTTTCTAGAGTCGCTGGCTTTCTTTTGCAGGGTTCTTTTAAAAAGGAGGGGGTTCCACAAGTGTAACACTTTGAGTAGTGACCCTAAATAAGAAAGAATAGAACTGACAAATAAGATGTCTTTCTGGAATTCTAAACAATAATTGCTAGACTCATTAAAGGTTTATTTCAGGCACACTACAAGGTGTGAGTAACTGATTTAGTTTATTTTCAAACACCTCTAATTCACAATGCAGCCAAAATCCTCCAAAAAACATTTAGAGTAGAATAAGCATTGATTTTGAACTATGTATTTTGATTTTCGCAAGTTGCAGTTATAGCATGCTTTTTTCTGTTGATACATATAGTGTCCGTTCTTGTACGAAATGTATATCAAGTTACAGTGATATTGTAACCATATCTTTCTTAATGTACTTAGAAACAATGCTATGTGATGCCACTTACTGTTTTATCAAGGGGTAAATGATCATGTTCCATCGCTTCCTGTGATGTCACTTTGGGGTGGGGTCAAATGACATCACGTCCTGGGATGTCATCAGATGGCAAGGGTCACGTGATGTCACTTCCACTACCCCTGGCATTTTGGTGAAATGTCATCCCGGAAAAGAGCCACAACCGGCTTCCACTCTCCAAATATCTATTTTACCTGTTCGCGTTCCCTAAAATCTTAGTGTACGAAAATAACAATACCCAACAGTGTATTGCGAAAAGAGGCTTGGCTGGCTGTCAGTTCCACACTCATATACGTTATGACTCCTTCCTGCTGTGAAGAAACTGGAGGGAACTTCCGAAATAACTACAAAAACATTGCTTAATGGAAAACCTTCCGCTATTCCATGGACCGCTTGGTCACAGGACTGTTAGAATTACCCATTGGCATTCTTACTTTCACGCAAGTAATTCATAATGTGTCCTACTGAAGAGTCTGTGCTCACCTCCCCCAAGATGTGCCTTTAGAATTTCCTACAGCTCCTTGTCCTTTTCCACTGATTCGACATGTTGGACTGATTCCCGGACCTAAAATTCCTTAGCCCTGTTTTGCTGATATACTCTCAGCCAGGATTGTTATGTCATCTCATTTTTCCATCCTCAAATCAATTTCTGAAGAAACCCGCTGCAATACATGTATCCTCTCCTGCTACTGGTCTTCCACCAATACGTGTTCTATGTTCATGGGTATAAATTGATGCACATACTACATGACCTTTGTCAATTCCGGATATGTTACCTACCACAGAATATATTGAGTCTCAGTTGGACCTCCATCTAGAGGTCCCCAAGTACCTCTCCTTTGGGCCTCAGTCTCCTCTGCAGCCTTATGTGAATTAGGCTCATTAGAGACCCCAGGCCCGGCTATGGGTTCCTCTACTCTTGCTGCATATCATGAAAGACTAAATGAGTCAAAAGCATAAATACGATTTAAATAAATCCTCTTGCTGCAGCCTCATGTGTGCCGCCTTGCCAGCACCTTTGTCCTAGATCCTGTGCATTATCTCCTGCCTTCCAAACCTGACTGGGCCTTCATAACTGGCTGCCACAATTTGGTCAGACTTCGCAGATGCAAATCATCCCCCTGGCTGGCAATCCATCTCTGAGTCTGGTTCTCAATCCGCAAAGATGATCTGCTGGGAAGCGCGACACTCATCCTGGCACTGTCATCGATCGAGTGCATGATCACCACAGCCTGTCCTGTGACTCCTATACCCATCCGCAGCTTTCCAGCCTGTGAGCTCTCTGTTAGGGAGAATTCTCATAAATGGCTGATGTCCCTTACCAAATGAGTCCCTCAGCAGCTTTGCTGGATTTCTAGGATTTATCTTTCTCACCTGGTAAGAGTGTGAGCCTTTTTCCCACTCTTACATGTGTTTTGCTGTGTGTGTTTTCACTTTTTGTGTGATCTTGAGCACTGAAGCCTCACCTACTCCATGGCCTCATATTTTCATGTGTGTTACACAGCACCTTCAGTGCAGTGACACAGGGTTGTCTTTGAGACTTCCCCCTGACTCCATTTTTTGGGGTGATTACTGTCCCCCAGAAAAAAAGGTAAAGTTGCCATTAACTTTATTTTAGTCACTTTAAACCACAGACCCAGTACACCCCATCTTACATGGAGTATTGGAAAGGGTTAATTCTTATCCCTTTGTGTCTCTTGGAGCCTTGTTTTGCTCCCTTTACATCAAGACTTGGCTGGTGGCAGTGCTAACTACCCTAACCTTTCTACCGCGGTTATCTTATATAAACATGGTAATGTTTTAGGCTATTATATTAACCTCCAACATAAACCCACTTGACCAAATACATTTTATTTTTGCTCCAGCTGGGTTTATTCACCATTTCTTTTTGTTAAAGTCTTTTTCGTGTTTTTCTCTGTGTGCCATACCGGGGATGATTCCTTTGTTCGCGGTCTTTTCGCTGGCTTCTGCCCAGAAGCCCTCCTTAAGGTGCCTGAAAGTCTGGGTAGGCAGGATGTGAGGGAGGGATCTTCGGACCCCTGCCATGGGTTCCCTTGGTAACCCAAGTCTCACTCCTGTTTGATTGGCTAATGGGACTGTCCTTGCCAGGACATCCACCCTGCTGTGTGATTGACAGCCAGGCTGTATGAATGGGGGGAAAACTGCATAAAAAGCAAGTCTCTGGGACTGTAAAGGCAGAGTCGCCACTGGAACGAAAGAACCTATGAGGAGCTGATAGAAGAGGACCCCTACAATGACTGAACCACTCAGTAAAGCCCTGCTGCAGGTCCGAATCTTCAGAATCCGACGACAGAGAAGATCCTCCAGGAAACTTCTTCCCTTGAGCTGGTGGGACCAACCAGTTCACCCAAACTGCAAGCCAGGACCCCTCCTCTGGTTGAATGTTCTGTACAGAGCTACAGTGTGCTGGATAGCTAGGAAGGTCGGACCCTGCTTGGATTTTAAGGAGAGCACCTTTTATTTGTTGCTTTACTCTGCTGCTGGTTTCTTCCCTGGGTAGTGCAGGACCCTCCAGTCTTCCTACTTCTTGTCAGTCCAACAGTCACTTCAGGAACTATGAGCCTGCAGGAACTACCAGGAACGTCCACCTCAGCTACAGCTCCCTCTCCATTTTAAAGTACTGTGTAAATCCGGTTGCTCGTTTCGTTCAGCCGCAGTGAAAGTGTTTGAAATCTTTCTCCAATCTGAAGGCTTGTCTGTCATGATCTCTGCTTCCAAAAGGTCAGGGTTTTCCCAACTCCCTTGGAAGCAGATCCATAACCCAGGTTCTGAGTGCCAACCAGTCCCAATTGGGACCTTTTGGACCCAGTCCTGGCGCCAGTGGCACCAGGCTCATAAATATGCCCAGTCCCAGCGCTGGAAGCGCCGGGCTCATAATGCTTGGGTGGACTTACCTTCAGCAGACCATGCTGCTTACTTGCCTGCCAGTTGAGCCTCTGATCCTCTTCTGTTTGGAACTACTTTTCCTGTTGGGTGGGGCTGGAGCCACTCCCTAGATTCAGAACACTGGAACTCTTCTGGAAGGCAGGAACTCTTTTCTTACCAGGAACTCTTTTCTTACTTAGGCGTGGCTGTGGAAGGAGACACCTAAGCACTACAGGAGGCTATTTAAACCACACCCGGTGGATGAATCTTGCTTTGCGTTATTCTGCAACCTCTGCAGCAGAACGCTCATCGTGTCTTCTGCATCCGGTCCTGGGCCTAAGGAAAAAGGCTTACCATCCTGAATCCAGTCTTCAGCAACACCTATAAAGACAAGAAAGAACAGGTTAGCATTCCGGCATCTGAAAGGCAAAGGCTTACCATCCTGAATCCAGTCTTCAGCAACACCTATAAAGACAAGAAAGAACAGGTTAGCATTCCGGCATCTGAAAGGCAAAGGCTTACCTACTCTTCGTGCGCTCCGGAGGTCTTCACACTGCATTCCGGCATCTGAAAGACAAAAGTTTACCAACTCTTTGCACGCTCCGGAGGCCTTCAGCGCTGCATCCCGCATCTGAAAGACAAAACAAGGTGCGTTTAAAGACATTGGGGAACTTTAATACTCACGTGCCATTACTCCTTTCCACATCTAATCCAGTGGGTATTCCGGCACCCTGCAGCCGCTCCGAACTCGTACCTGCAAAATAAAAAGACAGTTAGAGCGCATAGTGAAGCAGGCAACAAGCGCTTACTTACGTGCTTCCAGGCGCTTCTATTCATCACACGGGCTCCATCTTCAACTCACTTCAGCCCGCCATCGCCGGAACCCTGCAAAACAAGAGACATCATTACTAAAGACTTTAAAGACATTTGAATGACTCGAAACTTACCGTTCGTGCAGTAAACGACGGACAGCAATCCTCTGAAGTCAAGAGGCCTGCACTACCTATCCAGTGAAGAAACTGGTTACAGCACCCTGCCCCGAGGCAGATGGAGAGCTCGGCATTCACTTACCTAAGGTGAGAGCGTTAACCTTTGGGGGTCTACAGGAGAGGAGAAGAGGAAAGAGATAGGGACACCCCAATAACCCCAGTTCATTAACCCCATATTTTCTATCTGCAGACATCTTACTCTACACGTCAGGCATACAGTGCACAGAGGTCCAGCCCAAAGAGCAAACCGGGTGCTACACATCACCTTTGAAGATACGGTAGTCGCCCAGTCAAGACCGGCGCCTCTGCGAGAATCAGGTGAGCGTTACAGAACGCAAAGCCTACCGCAAAACTCTCGCCCAGGCGCTATGGAAACCTCGGATACTGACCCCCTAGCCCGGTTACTTGGGGAACTAAGGGCAGAAGTGCATGCAGCTCGTCAGGAAACGAATGCTCTAAGAAGGGAACTAATTATTTCCAAGGAGAGAACAGACAATCTTGCTAGACAAGTGCTACAGTCACAAGCCGGACAGACCCCGTTACCCGCATCAGGGGCAAATCTTCCTTCAACATCCTCTATGAATCCAGTGCAGATCAACCTACCTGGGAATGTACCTCTGGCTCCGCCCGAACGATTTTCTGGTGACCCAAAGAGGTTTGCAGTATTTATCAATCAGTGCCGGTTGCACTTCTTATGCCGGCCAGCAGCCTTTCCAACTGATCAAGCAAAAGTAGCTTTTGTACTTTCGTACCTTAGTGGCAATGCGGCAGACTGGTCGATCCCTCTAGTTAATCAAGATGATCCGGTTCTCCATGATTTTCAAGCCTTTCAGCTTAGTATGGAAAAACTGTTCGCAAGACATTCACAGGGGCAGGCCTTGGACAATGAGCTTCTTTCGTTGCGACAGGGTAATCAAGACCTTTTGGCTTATATTGCATCTTTCAATAGACTAATAGTGGAAACTCAATGGCCTGAGGACAAAAGGATTACGCTGTTTTATAGAGGTCTACGTGGAGAGCTCAAAGACGTTTTAGCCCAAGTAGTGAATCCCCCACAAGACTGTTCGGATTATATAGACTTGGTCGTTCAAATAGATCACAGGCTGCAGAACAGGAAGGCCGATCGTTCCAAGTTTGATGCTCGAGTATTTTCCAAACCGCCAACTCCTTCCAAAGGAGTAGACTCCGGGGAACCCATGCAAATAGGGGGTCTGAAAGGTCCTCTAACACAAAGGGAGCGGGAAAGGAGGAAACAGTTGCAATTATGCCTATATTGCGGAAACTCAGGGCACTTTCTTCGAGACTGTCCGGTGAAACCTGCCAAGAAGGCAGTAGGAGCTGCAGTTACCAAAGTTACAAACTCTGAGCAGGGAAACGACCTCGCCCGACAAGAATAGAGGTCCTCTTGCCGAGCGTGAAAACCAGTTCCGTGACCTCGCATTTCGTGATACCTATGGTCCTCATTAGCCCTGATAATCCAGATCGATTACATGCAATTGAAGCTTACGTCGACAGCGGTGCCATCGGCAATTATGTGGATCATGAAATGGTTTTGAGGATGAATCTAACTCTTTGTCCCAAGGCTGTAAAGGACGTCATTACTACGGTGGATGGTACGGAGATAGCCTCCGGGCCAGTAACGCATACCACTCAAGAGGTGACGCTAGTAAGTCAAGATGGACACCATGAGAAGATCGTGTTCGATGTGATCAAGGCCCCTCAGTTTCAGATTATTCTAGGAATACCTTGGTTAGAGAAACACAATCCTCTGATCGATTGGCGAGCAAGAACGGTCCAGTTTCCAGAATGTGTCTCTACTTGTCACCCTCCACCTGGTGTTGCACTGGCCGCAATTTCTTCAGAGACTCCCCAGTTACCTCCCGAATACCTAGAATACCAAGATGTTTTCCGGAAGGATCAGGCTAACTCTCTACCTCCTCATAGGTCTTATGACTGCCAGATAGACCTGATACCTGTATCTACTCCTCCTTGTAGTAGAATTTATGCCCTCACCGAGCCTGAGAACCTTCACCTTCGACAATACCTGGATCAATACCTGGCAAATGGGTTTATTCGTCCTTCCAAGTCCCCTGCTTCTTCAGCTTTGTTCTTCGTTCCAAAAAAGGAAGGAGACCTTAGAACTTGTATCGATTATCGCTCCCTGAACCAGATCACCGTTAAGAATAGATATCCGTTACCTTTGATCCCTGAACTCCTGGACCAAGTCAGAAAAGCATGCATATATACAAAGCTGGATCTTAGAGGAGCTTACCACTTGGTACGAGTAAAAGAGGGCGATGAATGGAAGACGGCCTTCCGCACCAAGTATGGGCTATGTGAATATCAGGTCATGCCCTTCGGACTTTGCAATGCCCCGGCCGCCTTTCAATATTTTATGAACGATGTCCTCAGAGAGCTCATAGATGTATGTGTTGTTGTTTACATTGACGACATCCTCGTTTATTCTTCATCGGAATCTGAACATCGGAAACACGTGAAAATGGTCCTCGAAAGATTGCGTCAACACAAACTTTTCGCTAAGTTGGAAAAATGTGTTTTCAACGTGACTGAAGTTGAATTCTTGGGATTCATATTATCCCCTGGCGGAGTGCGTATGGATTCAAAGAAGGTCGATGCAGTTCTCAAATGGCCATCACCATCCTCCGTAAAAGGTGTGCAAAGCATGTTAGGCTTCGCTAACTTTTACCGCAGGTTTATCCCCGAATTCTCTCGAATAGTCCAGCCCATCACTGTCTTGTTAAAGAAAAACAAACGTTTTGAATGGTCTACCGAGGCGGAACAAGCTTTCCAGGATTTGAAGACTAAATTTATCTCTGCACCAATCTTAAAACACCCTCGCCCCCGAACTCCCCTACATCGTGGAAACTGATGCTTCAAGCCTTGCCATGGGGGCAGTTCTATCACAAAAGGACCCGGTAACCAATCAGTTGCATCCCGTGGCATTTTGGTCCCGCAAATTCTCGCCTCCTGAAATCAATTACACGATTACTGACAAGGAACTTCTGGCTATCAAGTCTGCCTTTAAGGCTTGGCGGCATTATCTGCTGGGGGCCCGACACACCGTTACTGTGATTACGGATCACCGAAACCTGCAATATTTGAAGACCGCAAAAGCCCAATCCTCTAGACAACTCAGTTGGGCATTATTCCTTGCCGAGTTTGACTTCATAATTACCTATCGACCTGGTACAAAGAACGGTAAAGCCGATGCCCTTTCTCGGATGGGAGTGGAAGAACACTTGGTCAACCCTAAACCTGTACCAATCATTCCCGAACAAAGAATTCTGGGTGTAATCGCCACAGAATCCATAGAGGAAGTTAAGGATAAAGCCAGGCAACTTGTAACTCCAGCAGACATACAGAATTGGCATCTGCAGGGAAAGGACTTTGCAGTAAAGGACAACTTATTGTATTTCCAAGAACGATTATACCTACCCAGCACAGATTTACAGAAAAAAGTAATCTCTTGTTATCACGACTCTTTAATGGAAGGTCATCCCGGTATAGCCAAGACCTCAGAAAAGATCAAGCGCTACTTCTGGTGGCCGTCTTGGAAAAAAGATATCAGAGACTTTATAATGTCCTGTGGAGTATGCGCCCAAAACAAGAGTCAAAAGGAAAGACCAGCAGGCCTCTTACGCCCTATTGACATCCCACCTCGCCCTTGGCATACGCTTTCTATGGACTTCATCACCGATCTACCTCCATGCTCCGGATACAATACGATTCTAGTAATCGTGGACTTATTCTCCAAGATGGCGCATTTCATTCCGCTCAAAGGCTTGCCAACAGCAGCAACTCTGGCCCGAGAATTTCTCGAAAACATCGTCCGACTGCACGGTTTTCCTTCGGTTCTAATTTCGGATCGAGGTAGTCAATTTATTTCTCATTTTTGGCGAAGTTGCTGTCGGTCGGCTCAAATTGATGTGAGACTATCGACCAGTCACCACCCTCAGACCGACGGACAAACCGAGAGGACCAATCAAACTCTGGAACAGTATTTACGGTGCATGCTGCAACAAACTGAAAAAACTTGGAAAGATATCCTTTGGATAGCCGAGTATGCCTACAATAACTCTGTCCATTCGGGAACTGGGAAAACCCCGTTCTTTCTTTTGTACGGCAGTCACCCTCGCACCTCGGAGTTGGATCCCCTCCAAGATCTTGAAACACCAGCAGTAGACTACCTGCATTCTACAATCACCCAAGCCTTTAAGGAAGCTGTTTCTCACCTTCAAAGGGCTAAAGAACAATACAAGAAAGGAGCAGATCAACATCGGAAGGAAGCCCCTCACTATCAAGTAGGGGATCAAGTAAGTCTGGTTATCCACCAAATATCTATCTCTAAAAGGGCCACGCACATTCAACCCAAGATACCTTGGTCCCTATTCCATCACTACCATAGTAAACCCAGTAGCGGTCAAGTTGGACTTGCCCCCGCACATGAAGATACATCCGGTCTTCCACGTCTCTCTATTAAAACCCGTGCAACCTCAAACCCGACTAACCAAATCTCCAAAACCTATCCTAGTGGATGGAGAACTCGAGTTTGAAGTCAAAAGCATTCTGGACTCCAAGATCTCCAAATCTAAACTATTCTACCTAATTGACTGGAAAGGCTACGGCCCCCAAGAGAGATCCTGGGAACCTGCTGAATATGTCCACGCTCCTCGCCTAATCAAAAGATTTCACCGAACATTTCCTGACAAGCCAAAACCCCCGGAGAAGCCCGGTTTGGGAGGGGCCTTGAGGGGGGGTACTGTCATGATCTCTGCTTCCAAAAGGTCAGGGTTTTCCCAACTCCCTTGGAAGCAGATCCATAACCCAGGTTCCGAGTGCCAACCAGTCCCAATTGGGACCTTTTGGACCCAGTCCTGGCGCCAGTGGCACCAGGCTCATAAATATGCCCAGTCCCAGCGCTGGAAGCGCCGGGCTCATAATGCTTGGGTGGACTTACCTTCAGCAGACCATGCTGCTTACTTGCCTGCCAGTTGAGCCTCTGATCCTCTTCTGTTTGGAACTACTTTTCCTGTTGGGTGGGGCTGGAGCCACTCCCTAGATTCAGAACACTGGAACTCTTCTGGAAGGCAGGAACTCTTTTCTTACCAGGAACTCTTTTCTTACTTAGGCGTGGCTGTGGAAGGAGACACCTAAGCACTACAGGAGGCTATTTAAACCACACCCGGTGGATGAATCTTGCTTTGCGTTATTCTGCAACCTCTGCAGCAGAACGCTCATCGTGTCTTCTGCATCCGGTCCTGGGCCTAAGGAAAAAGGCTTACCATCCTGAATCCAGTCTTCAGCAACACCTATAAAGACAAGAAAGAACAGGTTAGCATTCCGGCATCTGAAAGGCAAAGGCTTACCATCCTGAATCCAGTCTTCAGCAACACCTATAAAGACAAGAAAGAACAGGTTAGCATTCCGGCATCTGAAAGGCAAAGGCTTACCTACTCTTCGTGCGCTCCGGAGGTCTTCACACTGCATTCCGGCATCTGAAAGACAAAAGTTTACCAACTCTTCGCACGCTCCGGAGGCCTTCAGCGCTGCATCCCGCATCTGAAAGACAAAACAAGGTGCGTTTAAAGACATTGGGGAACTTTAATACTCACGTGCCATTACTCCTTTCCACATCTAATCCAGTGGGTATTCCGGCACCCTGCAGCCGCTCCGAACTCGTACCTGCAAAATAAAAAGACAGTTAGAGCGCATAGTGAAGCAGGCAACAAGCGCTTACTTACGTGCTTCCAGGCGCTTCTATTCTTCACACGGGCTCCATCTTCAACTCACTTCAGCCCGCCATCGCCGGAACCCTGAAAAACAAGAGACATCATTACTAAAGACTTTAAAGACATTTGAATGACTCGAAACTTACCGTTCGTGCAGTAAACGACGGACAGCAGTCCTCTGAAGTCAAGAGGCCTGCGCTACCTATCCAGTGAAGAAACTGGTTACAGCACTCTGCCCCGAGGCAGATGGAGAGCTCGGCATTCACTTACCTAAGGTGAGAGCGTTAACCTTTGGGGGTCTACAGGAGAGGAGAAGAGGAAAGAGATAGGGACACCCCAATAACCCCAGTTCATTAACCCCATATTTTCTATCTGCAGACATCTTACTCTACACGTCAGGCATACAGTGCACAGAGGTCCAGCCCAAAGAGCCAACCGGGTGCTACACATCACCTTTGAAGATACGGTAGTCGCCCAGTCAAGACCGGCGCCTCTGCGAGAATCAGGTGAGCGTTACATTGTCCTTGTCTTCTCTTTGAACTAACTTTTCTCTCAACAAACCTCGTCCATAAACCAGGCCACGAACTTAACCGCAAACTACCCTGAACTGTGTGATCTTGAGCAAAGGACTTGGGACCCATTGACTTTGGCCTTACGCCTTTTATAACTGATCTCCTCACTGCAGTTCCTCTTGTTCAATTGCCCTGAGTACTTACCTGTTGGTTCTAATAACTTTGTCTTTCCCTCCCTTTTAAATTGCTGGAGTTCCATTTTGCTCCCACTTCATTTTGAGAGCTTAACTTGTCTGGAATTTAACGGAAGTGGTGTGGTGTATTAAGATTGTGATTTTTAACTTGCTTATAATAGTGGAATGTTATACAACTGAGTGAAATAAATGTATATTCTTTTACTTGAAAACCTTGAGTCAGTGTTTGCCTGAATCATAATAATTGCTGTCCTTTGTGTGACTATCTGATACTGCTCACTTACTCTTGAGATAGGTCTGGCTGCTCCGCTACTGCTACCACTTTAACTATGTAGTACATGCTTGTACCAAAGGTGAATATGTACTGTCACTTGTAGTGTTAATAGTGTGTCGTGTTCCCAAAGGGTACTGCATATAATTCTGCCTAACACTCTCCCATCACTGGCTCATGGTATGTTGACTTCTATGTCTCCATATCGACCTCCACCTCAGCCAGTGATGCTTGGCAGCCTGCTGTTGACTGCCCCAGCTCAGCGTCTGCTAACCCCCGCCCTCCAGCTCCTTTGCCGTTGCTCGGCTTCTCCTGGCATTTAACGGCTGGCGGTCTGCAGCTAGGATTGGAACACAGACGCAGACTCTTGATTTCCTCCTGAGCACATCTTCAGCTACCTGCTCAAGTGCCTAGTTGGCACAGCGTCGCTTCAGCGGGTAAGCTGCTAATGCCGATGTGCTTCTTTATAGGGACATAACTGCGATTTTGTTCCAGAGTGTCATGTCTGTTACAAGGCTTCAGTCAGTGTCAGGTATGAATAAGGGAATAGACCTGACGATTGAAGGGGAAACCTGCCTTATCCAAGGACTGGGTTTTTCTAGCCCCCTTTCCATCACTTTGAGTAGGGATAAAACCCTTCCACAATCATCACTACTGACACCCCTTAGGAAGAACAATTGTTTATCGGATGCTATTGCTACTAGTGCCAAACACATATTGAAGGTTCAACAAGAGCAGCTTGCCTGCTCTAATCCTTTGTTGATTAGTAAAGAGCTTCAGAGTAATCTCAATTTCGAAGATAAGGTTGTGGATCCTATAATACAAAAGTGCATGTCCTCACAGCATATTACAGCCAGCCCCCAAGTCAATAAAGGAGGGATAAATGGGTGTGATGACAAGAATAACGAAGTGGATTATTCAGAGGGGTACTTGGGAGCCCAATTTGTATCAATGCAGCCAAAATCAATGAGGGTTCAGTTAGGACATAATGCAGGGGTACATATGGTTAGTGGGATGGCAGACCTCAAGACCTTAGAGCCCTGGCATCTTCACCAAAAGCAGCTGTTGGGGGACCTTTTGGCATGTTCAAACATCAGAGATTTCCATAGATGGGTGGCATCTGTAGGTTCCAACACTCTTACCACATTCCCACCCAACTCGAAGAAGTTCAATCATTCAGAAATTGAGAGAATGGAAAACATTTTGCAAACCTCCCCTTCTAAGAATGGCCATCAAAAGGGCTGCCAAACAGACACTATAGAGTCCTGACACATAGGTGTATCCTCTCAGGCGAATATAGTCACTCCCTCTTTGGGTTGGGGGATAATACATTACGATTAGTCACCACGTCAGCTTCTTTTGCTGCCCTTCCACCTTGCAAGGACATTTGACAAAGGAAATCCAAAATGGCTTGTATTGTGGATCCCAGTCTACGGAGCTTTGTCCTGAATTCGAGAAACTTTATCATCACCAATGTTGCCAAGCCAAACAAATTTAAATCCAGGGAGGCCCTGAAAAAACAAAATCTTGGCTTGGCTCAATTCCAAACTGGGTCTTAACTGTGTGAGAATGCACAATCTAAGAGTTCTCAGTAGAACTCACATTGCAAACAATACTGACTGCATTATTGTGGAATGTGGATCTAGCAGTTTACTGGTATATTTGAATAGATACTCCCTCTCACAGCATATATGCTCCTTCACCCCACTTAGAAGGTTTTGAATTAATCAGCCAAGTGTGGTAGTGCTCATAATAGCTTGGTTTTCACCTTTAACCTCACTATTCATCTATTTGTTTCTCTTTTGAAACGTTTGGCCCGTCTCAACCATGTTATTGATTTGACTGTTAAGTATTTGTTTTGGTTTTGTGCTTAGTTTTTTCGTGTTTATGTTCTCTCTTTTGTTTGTCACTGTATGATTTATGTTATGCGCCTTGATGTCTGCAGGCGTGCAGAGCTATATAAGCATAAAATAAAATAAAATAAACATAGCACCATCAACAGCATTGGGTCTGTGCAATCCAGCCTCCAGCAGTGGCTGCACTGTCACCTGCATGGAGTCATCAGGTAACGAGGAAGAGGAAGTCTTGTTGTAGACATTAGAGCTTGGGGGTAGAGGGCAGTAGATGTGGGGCAGGAGCATGCACACTGTAAGTCAATTCTAATGAGAAAAAACCCTTGGTGAATAACTTGAGCTCACACGGCACATGCTACATAACTCATTATGGAAACTTTTCCGGGGAAGGGCCCATGTAGGAAGAAGAGATTCACTAAGGAGGAGATTGTGATCCAGACTGAATTTGTTTGAGGAACATCATGTTGACCATTATTCTTGGGCTGGAAGCACACTTTTAGTGATACAACATGGTGAGCTTTGGTAGCAGGTGACAGATCAGATCAATGCTTGTGGAGTGAATTATCAAATTTCCAAGCAGGGAAAGAAGCAAAGTAAAGATCTGTATCATGGCCATTGGTGTTTATGCATGGCAGGCCAACATCACTATAATCAGATGGTGACAAGTGTGGTGTACACATTTCATGTCAGGTTACACAGGTCTGGAGCTTATGCCATGGACCATAACTGACTTGATCTATCTTCCCGCATGAGCCATGTCCACCAATGACTGAGACTCATGAGGGTTTTCAATAGAGGAGAAACATTCATGGTAACAGTGAGGTTGATGTATGTGCTTTAATTGGAAGTGAGGGGGAAAGTATGCCATGGGTGTATGATTGTTGGATGTGTCCTTCCCATATGTGCAGATAGTGTGACCGAACATTCTTTGGCTACTGCTTACAGGTGAATTGAACATTGCAGGTATGAATTCATTGCATGGCATCCATATTGGTACATTTCTTTAGTGTATGCTAAAATCACATGGATTAGATATAATAATGATGGTCTGCAGATGATCACATTGTACCTGCTGTAATTCCAAGGCAGAAGACACAAATATATTCCTGTTTGCACTTGATTTTGCAATGCATTTATGGCGCTTTTGTACGTATTCTGGTATGAAATATTATCTGTGTGGATACCATATGTGATGTTTTCACAGGCCGGGTAGCATTATTTTGCACTTAAAGTATAGGCTTCATATGCTACAGGGATGTATGATTTAGATCTGTGAGCTTCAGTGGAGCTTTGTATTAAACCTGTTCTGTCATCATGTACAGATAAAGAACCACTGACAGGAGGGGGTTGAGGCATGTGTCTCAAAAGGCACGGGATGGCACAAGCAGTTGTTGGGAGATTTCACAATGCTTTTAGTCAGGCATCAGCAGGCCTGACAAATATTCGTCCTCTGACAATATTCCCAGTGATGTTTGTGATATCTCTTCTTGGAACTACTGTATGGTCCAGAGCTTGCAAACCTGGAGGAGGCAGAATACATGCTCATGTCTCAGATTGCATCAGCACCAGACCCGCAGAACACCTCATCACCTGCTAATGAATCTGTGCAAATCCAATCTACATCTATTATGTGTAGCCAAAGCACTGGTTTAGATAAAACCCATCAGGAAAATGTGGCTGGATCTAGTGTGTCTGCAACTGTGCTGTAACACAGGCCCTCAGGGTGTCAGCACCTTTCATAGTCAGCAGTGCCTTATGAGGCTTCTGAAGTTGTGATTGTGCCACCTGCAGTTGACCTTATGGAAGGATCCTGTCCTGCCCATTTGGCTGATGCCTATTTAGGGTCTTCGAATTGACAGGCATAAATAGTTCACACTCACAGCCATATTTATCTAGCTCCATTTTGACACACCAGGGGCCTATGTCTTCCAGTCTGTGCACAAATCTAGGTTGACCTGGAGGTTAAGATACACAATTCAAGCAGTAGGCAACATTGGTTCTTGGGGGAGTTGTCTGAGAACATCACCCATATGTTGCTAAACATTGTGCATGCCATTGGGGACCTTCAACAGGAGGCAGACACATGGAGGAAGGATATGCATCAGGATTCAATTTCTGGTATTGTCAATACATCTCTCTCACGCCTTTCTGTGATTTTAAAGGGTCAGACATTGCCAAAGGGTGTGTTGTATTGTTTTGCTAGGCAGCACCCTGTTGATGAGGGTGAGCCCAAGTGGCATTATGGGGAGTGGCAGGGGGGCCTTCAAATACATGTTTTGGGCTGTTTTTACCTCAAATCCATTCATAATGTGCCTTTTGGTGTCCTTTGCATGTGGTTTTTATGCAATTTGGTTGGCCCTAACCAGGTGTTTTCTTATGGTGGTAGGTGGGATTGATTTTTGTATATCATTTTTGGGAAGTTTCTCTGCTTTGCAATTTTTTTGTTGGCCCTTCTCAGTTTGTATTAGGATGTCTATGTCCAACCATGTCTTATTTTTTGATTCGTTGAGAGTTCTGAAATGAGGTGTTTCACTTCATGTGTGTTCTGGGTTCCACTCCACATGCATTGGTCTGATGCATCACCTGCTGGCAGTAGGCCACATGTTCTGTTACAGTGAATGTGCTGTCAAACCAGGTATATGGGTTGACATGATGTGGCTGTGAGCTGCTTTTGACCTGGTAGATCACCAAACCCTCACCACCCACCTCACCCATGCAGCCCATTTCTCTAATCAAGCAGCATCCTGGATCACTTCCTTCCTTGAAGGAAGAGCCATGAAGGTCTACTCCGACACAGCTAACGCAGATCCTACCACTATAAACTGTGGTGTCCCCCAAGGATCTTGTACAGCCCCCACCCTCTATAACCTCTTCAAAAAACCCTCTTCGACCTACTTGACTCCATGGGTGTTGCATATACAAACTATGCAGACGACACTCAAGTACTTTTACCCCTATCTGGACTCGATCTCCAAGACGCCACAGCCTTCACAATATCTATGCCACTATCCAAGCTTGGATGGCAACCAATGGCCTCTCTTTTAACGGGGAGAAGACTTCTCAACCTGGGACAGACAAAAACGTTATCGAAACTAAGCCCCCAATACAACAACTTCAACATAGACAACTCAGCCATCTCCGTCTCATCTTCTGTCAAGACTCTAGGTGTTCACATTGATGCAAATCTATCAATGAACAAACAAGTCAGCGCCATAGCCTCTGCATCAGCGTTCAGCACCAAACTCATCAATGCCATTAAACCCTACTTATCCACCCCCAACCGCTTGGCCATAGCTAGAGCAACTATAGGAGCCAAACTCGATTATTGCAACACCCTTCTAGCTGGCACCTCCGCCAAAAACATTCACAGACTGCAAACCACACAAAACAATGCCCTCAGAGCCGCCATGAGCATCCCTAGAAGAGACCATATATCCCACGCCAGACGTGAAGCACGGTGGCTCCAGGTCAAAGACTGTATTACTCTGAAAATCCTCACCATCACTCACGGGTGCATCAACAAAACCGCTCCAGCATACCTATCTGAAGCAATATCAAGGATCACATCCACTCGCCCCACCAGAGCTCAGTACACCAACCCACATACCACGAATAAAGAGAGCTGCAGCGGGAGGGCCAGGCTTCTCCTATAGTGCACCGAAACTCTGGAACTCACTCCCTGCCACCCTTAGAGCTGAAAATTCTATCTCTGTCTTCCGCAACAACCCCACGGCCACTCTCCTCAACTAGCAAGTAGAGGACCGCCTCCTCCACTTCTGCCATGTATATTGTAATATAACACAAATGTAATATACCTATATTGTAACCTGTATATATACTGCTAATGACTATGTAATTATATTGCAACCTGTATATATATTGCTAATGAACATGTAACTAAGTAACTAAGCTTTGTACTGTAACAAGTGCCACAATGTCCTCGGGCTGTTGTGCGCTATATAAATAGGAATAAAACAAAACAAACAAACACAACAAACAATGTACATGATCTGTCTGGATAACCAGCTCCCCTCAATTGTTCATCAACATAAATCTCTTTGGGATGTGTTGTCTTGTCTATTTCTTTGTCAATCACCTTGCTTGAGGTAATGGTGCATTGTTGACTGAGTCTTTCCAGTGATGGTTGTAGTGTGAGGTGTCTTGGTATATGCATGCTTCTGTTGTGTGTGCATCCAATTTGGTATTGTGCATATTGCTTTTATTTTTGATGCTGTGTTCACAGGTCCAGATGCATTTGTTGTGTCTGAGTTGTTTTGTGATGAATGCATACATGTGGCATTGCTGTTATGTGTTTCTTGCTGTTTGCGTTTGGTGTGTATGAGAATACAACTTTCCAATATCTTACTTTTCACATTGTGGCATGACTCATTCCCCCTCCTAGACAGGCATTCTCAGGGTGTTTTGCTGGCCGCATAGGTGTCCCATTGGGGTTGAGATTTTTGTGTTATGTCACAACATGTAGTGGAGTACATGTGAAGAAGGTATGTATGTACTTTCGTGTGAGGTAATTAAACTTCTGGTGCTCTTGGTAACAATATCCCTTTAAAGGGATATGATCAATCAAATAGCACACAATAGTTCCTTGACGCTAATCAAGGAAGAACCAAGGCACTCCAATGCGAGAATGTCCAATGTGTTATAAATCATGAATGCATATATAAATACTCTGTGATCAAGAACACAAATTCAACACAATTAATAAACATATGGTGATGTATTGAATAAGATAGTTCATCACACTTGTATGTGAGTGTTAAATAATCGAAAGAATCAATATGTCATCAATTAAACATAAACATTTCAACCATTTCATTTGTTTAAACATTCAAAAAGAAAATTCCAATAGATTGAATTGAAGTCTACCTTAACTTGTATCTTATTTTTAAAAAAAAATAGACTTTCAAAGAAACAAACCTTGCACTGAGGCAAGTTGTAAGATCATGACATTTACTGATAAATATATTTTATATGCAATGAAAAAACTTTGTTAAAGGGACGTTATGGTTAAGTTGCAGTAATGAAAACCTATGAAATTCAATGAAAAAACGTTGTTAAAGGGACGTTATTGTTAAGTTGCACTAATAAAAGCCTATCAAATTCAGTGATAAAACTTTGTTAACGGGACGTTATGGTTACAAGCAAAACCAAAAAACCTCAGAAATTCACCAGTTATGGTAACCTAAGCAACCATAACTCGTGCCACCACTGTGCACTGCTAAGACTAACACCCAGGACATCAAAGATGACATCACAAATGTCATTGACTTCACACTTGTGCTAGTACAAACAATACATATGAAGACCCACAATGCATACAAATCAGAGGCACATACAGGGAAACTAAAGTAAGGAAGAAAGAAACAGCATCATCAGAAAATGTTAATTGCATTAATGTTTATCTTCATGTATGCAAATGAATTGTGTGTTTGAGGCCTGCCTATTGCCCCATGTACATGCACCATGAGCTAAAACCAAACCCTAAGGAAAGTACTTTAATAACATATGACAAGGTTAATGTCTAGATATACAGCACCTTTTGAATTTTAATATTCTGACTGCAAACAAGTGGGCCAGATATGTGATGTCATCAGTGATGTCATCTTTGTTACCCTGGGTGTTAGTCTTAGCAGTGCACGGGTCCCAGATTTATAAAATAACTTTCTTATGCTTGTATGGGGTGGGTGGAAAGTTCTCCTGTATTAGATGTCAGCTGATTAAAACATTCTACAGTCTCATCTGTGAGAGTGCTTCTTTATTGAGTGAAGCTTAACAAAAGTATATGTTGTGGTGTACTTCAAAATCACTCAAGGCAGGACAATGTGTCAGTAAAAAGGGCATAGGCTGATGTCACTGCAAATATTTAAAAAAATACATAACTCCTGCAATATGACATTAAGCACACTAGTCTAATAAACATATGGAAGAACCGAAGCCATATTGGAGACGAAAACTAGAAATGTAATACCCCTGTCTCCACCCTCCATCTGGCAAGAGTGTAAAAGCCTGTGGCCTTTTTGATTTTTATAAATTAATAAAATGATGCAGGTAATTCTATCTATGGAAATGAAATCTGCTGATCGGGAGGATAGCTGAGGGGCAACTTGCTCACCTTGGAAGCAAGACGTCACGGAGCAACACAGGTTCAATCCCAGGGTCCGCGCTTAGAAACCTCTAGGTATTAAGCGTGTTATAAATAACCTATCATATCATATCTCTGGAAGGGATATCTGGTGATCAGATTCTGCTTTCTTAAGCTCCATTCCAAAAGCATAGTGTACACCTTTAAACCTGCTGAATCAGTATCCCGATCTCCAGTGCCTTTTTGCCAGTGGCACATAGCAGGTGTGTAGGTCACAGGTGCCCATCTGACAGTTGCAGTGACATCCAAGCCTGTGCAGCGCAGAGTCAGCATTTAAGACTTGCACCTCAGTATTAAAACCGTATAATTATGGGTTACTGCCCTGATGGAAGATACATTTTTAAATATAAATCATACCTGAGCTACGGTATGGTGGATTGTTTTTCTCATAATAATTACAGCCACAACAGTTTGATATCACAAACGTGCCAGTCCTGTCGGCCAAGCAGTGCCTTATGAGGCTTCTGAAGTTGTGATTGTGCCACCTGCAGTTGACCTTATGGAAGGATCCTGTCCTGCCCATTTGGCTGATGCCTATTTAGGGTCTTCGAATTGACAGGCATAAATAGTTCACACTCACAGCCATATTTATCTAGCTCCATTTTGACACACCAGGGGCCTATGTCTTCCAGTCTGTGCACAAATCTAGGTTGACCTGGAGGTTAAGATACACAATTCAAGCAGTAGGCAACATTGGTTCTTGGGGGAGTTGTCTGAGAACATCACCCATATGTTGCTAAACATTGTGCATGCCATTGGGGACCTTCAACAGGAGGCAGACACATGGAGGAAGGATATGCATCAGGATTCAATTTCTGGTATTGTCAATACATCTCTCTCACGCCTTTCTGTGATTTTAAAGGGTCAGACATTGCCAAAGGGTGTGTTGTATTGTTTTGCTAGGCAGCACCCTGTTGATGAGGGTGAGCCCAAGTGGCATTATGGGGAGTGGCAGGGGGGCCTTCAAATACATGTTTTGGGCTGTTTTTACCTCAAATCCATTCATAATGTGCCTTTTGGTGTCCTTTGCATGTGGTTTTTATGCAATTTGGTTGGCCCTAACCAGGTGTTTTCTTATGGTGGTAGGTAGGATTGATTTTTGTATATCATTTTTGGGAAGTTTCTCTGCTTTGCAATTTTTTTGTTGGCCCTTCTCAGTTTGTATTAGGATGTCTATGTCCAACCATGTCTTATTTTTTGATTCGTTGAGAGTTCTGAAATGAGGTGTTTCACTTCATGTGTGTTCTGGGTTCCACTCCACATGCATTGGTCTGATGCATCACCTGCTGGCAGTAGGCCACATGTTCTGTTACAGTGAATGTGCTGTCAAACCAGGTATATGGGTTGACATGATGTGGCTGTGAGCTGCTTTTGACCTGGTAGATCACCAAACCCACACCACCCACCTCACCCATGCAGCCCATTTCTCTAATCAAGCAGCATCCTGGATCACTTCCTTCCTTGAAGGAAGAGCCATGAAGGTCTACTCCGACACAGCTAACGCAGATCCTACCACTATAAACTGTGGTGTCCCCCAAGGATCTTGTACAGCCCCCACCCTCTATAACCTCTTCAAAAAACCCTCTTCGACCTACTTGACTCCATGGGTGTTGCATATACAAACTATGCAGACGACACTCAAGTACTTTTACCCCTATCTGGACTCGATCTCCAAGACGCCACAGCCTTCACAATATCTATGCCACTATCCAAGCTTGGATGGCAACCAATGGCCTCTCTTTTAACGGGGAGAAGACTTCTCAACCTGGGCCAGACAAAAACGTTATCGAAACTAAGCCCCCAATACAACAACTTCAACATAGACAACTCAGCCATCTCCGTCTCATCTTCTGTCAAGACTCTAGGTGTTCACATTGATGCAAATCTATCAATGAACAAACAAGTCAGCGCCATAGCCTCTGCATCAGCGTTCAGCACCAAACTCATCAATGCCATTAAACCCTACTTATCCACCCCCAACCGCTTGGCCATAGCTAGAGCAACTATAGGAGCCAAACTCGATTATTGCAACACCCTTCTAGCTGGCACCTCCGCCAAAAACATTCACAGACTGCAAACCACACAAAACAATGCCCTCAGAGCCGCCATGAGCATCCCTAGAAGAGACCATATATCCCACGCCAGACGTGAAGCACGGTGGCTCCAGGTCAAAGACTGTATTACTCTGAAAATCCTCACCATCACTCACGGGTGCATCAACAAAACCGCTCCAGCATACCTATCTGAAGCAATATCAAGGATCACATCCACTCGCCCCACCAGAGCTCAGTACACCAACCCACATACCACGAATAAAGAGAGCTGCAGCGGGAGGGCCAGGCTTCTCCTATAGTGCACCGAAACTCTGGAACTCACTCCCTGCCACCCTTAGAGCTGAAAATTATATCTCTGTCTTCCGCAACAACCCCACGGCCACTCTCCTCAACTAGCAAGTAGAGGACCGCCTCCTCCACTTCTGCCATGTATATTGTAATATAACACAAATGTAATATACCTATATTGTAACCTGTATATATACTGCTAATGACTATGTAATTATATTGCAACCTGTATATATATTGCTAATGAACATGTAACTAAGTAACTAAGCTTTGTACTGTAACAAGTGCCACAATGTCCTCGGGCTGTTGTGCGCTATATAAATAGGAATAAAACAAAACAAACAAACACAACAAACAATGTACATGATCTGTCTGGATAACCAGCTCCCCTCAATTGTTCATCAACATAAATCTCTTTGGGATGTGTTGTCTTGTCTATTTCTTTGTCAATCACCTTGCTTGAGGTAATGGTGCATTGTTGACTGAGTCTTTCCAGTGATGGTTGTAGTGTGAGGTGTCTTGGTATATGCATGCTTCTGTTGTGTGTGCATCCAATTTGGTATTGTGCATATTGCTTTTATTTTTGATGCTGTGTTCACAGGTCCAGATGCATTTGTTGTGTCTGAGTTGTTTTGTGATGAATGCATACATGTGGCATTGCTGTTATGTGTTTCTTGCTGTTTGCGTTTGGTGTGTATGAGAATACAACTTTCCAATATCTTACTTTTCACATTGTGGCATGACTAATTCCCCCTCCTAGACAGGCATTCTCAGGGTGTTTTGCTGGCCGCATAGGTGTCCCATTGGGGTTGAGATTTTTGTGTTATGTCACAACATGTAGTGGAGTACATGTGAAGAAGGTATGTATGTACTTTCGTGTGAGGTAATTAAACTTCTGGTGCTCTTGGTAACAATATCCCTTTAAAGGGATATGATCAATCAAATAGCACAAAATAGTTCCTTGACGCTAATCAAGGAAGAACCAAGGCACTCCAATGCGAGAATGTCCAATGTGTTATAAATCATGAATGCATATATAAATACTCTGTGATCAAGAACACAAATTCAACACAATTAATAAACATATGGTGATGTATTGAATAAGATAGTTCATCACACTTGTATGTGAGTGTTAAATAATCGAAAGAATCAATATGTCATCAATTAAACATAAACATTTCAACCATTTCATTTGTTTAAACATTCAAAAAGAAAATTCCAATAGATTGAATTGAAGTCTACCTTAACTTGTATCTTATTTTTAAAAAAAAATAGACTTTCAAAGAAACAAACCTTGCACTGAGGCAAGTTGTAAGATCATGACATTTACTGATAAATATATTTTATATGCAATGAAAAAACTTTGTTAAAGGGACGTTATGGTTAAGTTGCAGTAATGAAAACCTATGAAATTCAATGAAAAAACGTTGTTAAAGGGACGTTATTGTTAAGTTGCACTAATAAAAGCCTATCAAATTCAGTGATAAAACTTTGTTAACGGGACGTTATGGTTACAAGCAAAACCAAAAAACCTCAGAAATTCACCAGTTATGGTAACCTAAGCAACCATAACTCGTGCCACCACTGTGCACTGCTAAGACTAACACCCAGGACATCAAAGATGACATCACAAATGTCATTGACTTCACACTTGTGCTAGTACAAACAATCCATATGAAGACCCACAATGCATACAAATCAGAGGCACATACAGGGAAACTAAAGTAAGGAAGAAAGAAACAGCATCATCAGAAAATGTTAATTGCATTAATGTTTATCTTCATGTATGCAAATGAATTGTGTGTTTGAGGCCTGCCTATTGCCCCATGTACATGCACCATGAGCTAAAACCAAACCCTAAGGAAAGTACTTTAATAACATATGACAAGGTTAATGTCTAGATATACAGCACCTTTTGAATTTTAATATTCTGACTGCAAACAAGTGGGCCAGATATGTGATGTCATCAGTGATGTCATCTTTGTTACCCTGGGTGTTAGTCTTAGCAGTGCACGGGTCCCAGATTTATAAAATAACTTTCTTATGCTTGTATGGGGTGGGTGGAAAGTTCTCCTGTATTAGATGTCAGCTGATTAAAACATTCTACAGTCTCATCTGTGAGAGTGCTTCTTTATTGAGTGAAGCTTAACAAAAGTATATGTTGTGGTGTACTTCAAAATCACTCAAGGCAGGACAATGTGTCAGTAAAAAGGGCATAGGCTGATGTCACTGCAAATATTTAAAAAAATACATAACTCCTGCAATATGACATTAAGCACACTAGTCTAATAAACATATGGAAGAACCGAAGCCATATTGGAGACGAAAACTAGAAATGTAATACCCCTGTCTCCACCCTCCATCTGGCAAGAGTGTAAAAGCCTGTGGCCTTTTTGATTTTTATAAATTAATAAAATGATGCAGGTAATTCTATCTATGGAAATGAAATCTGCTGATCGGGAGGATAGCTGAGGGGCAACTTGCTCACCTTGGAAGCAAGACGTCACGGAGCAACACAGGTTCAATCCCAGGGTCCGCGCTTAGAAACCTCTAGGTATTAAGCGTGTTATAAATAACCTATCATATCATATCTCTGGAAGGGATATCTGGTGATCAGATTCTGCTTTCTTAAGCTCCATTCCAAAAGCATAGTGTACACCTTTAAACCTGCTGAATCAGTATCCCGATCTCCAGTGCCTTTTTGCCAGTGGCACATAGCAGGTGTGTAGGTCACAGGTGCCCATCTGACAGTTGCAGTGACATCCAAGCCTGTGCAGCGCAGAGTCAGCATTTAAGACTTGCACCTCAGTATTAAAACCGTATAATTATGGGTTACTGCCCTGATGGAAGATACATTTTTAAATATAAATCATACCTGAGCTACGGTATGGTGGATTGTTTTTCTCATAATAATTACAGCCACAACAGTTTGATATCACAAACGTGCCAGTCCTGTCGGCCAAGCTCAGGTGTGAAATGATTATGTATATTCTCCCCAGAGAGGCTGTATTTGCTACTTCAAGCATGACTGTATCTTTGGGAATTGCCTCTCTTTGTTCCTTTTTTATGGCAGGTAAAACAATCCCCAAATAAACAGCCACTCCACTGGAAGCTATCTTGGGAACAAGAATCAAAGGAGCACATCCATTCACAACAGTAGTAGCCTCACTGGTTCCATCTATCTAAAGGCCTTTGATTCTATTGTGATGCAAGAAGGTGGTGTTAGTGTAGACAAAGGGAGCTCTTTACAGCTGGAGGAAGGTTCCATCATCTTGTTTCTCTCTGTCACTATTGTTCCATCCTATCCCCTCCACTTCCTGTAGCACAAAGCGTGAGTATGTCGGAGGCAAAGATCACTTGTTCTAAGAACAGGGATTGGAATACTAAAGCAGGCCAGCTTGGAGGGGAAAAAGTAGAAAGAGAATGCTGGTGGTCACCCTGATGAAAATGTCTCCAATAATGGACAAATGCCGTTAAGCTTTTTGCGGGGTGAGTCTCAGGTATGGCATTGCATGCTTTTTGATGTGACAGTGCTGGTGACAGCATCTAGAGAGGGATGTGTCCATGTGTGTCTGATGGCCCATGCACAGGCTTATGTCACTGTCACATTTGTGGTCCATCATCATGCTTTGGATTCCAGTGGTTTGTGTGGACACTCCCTTCCATCTGCCGATGACGGTGCTCCACGCTCCATGTCTCCGACTCCCTCAATGGCCTCCATGCCAATCATACTGGCGCATGGTGAGCTTGATGGGGGAGTTGGACCCGCCGCCTGTTGCCAGACCCTGGCTCTGATTGGCCGATAGAATGTTCCGCACACGGAGACTCAGGTCATCTCACCTCTTTTTCACATCTTTGACGGTGCGGGGGGTGGTGCCGACCGCACTGACCTTTCCGGCCACTTCCTCCCATAATTCTGTTTTTTTTTAATCTGAGCAGGTCGCCTGAGGTCTGCTGCGAAGACCACATCACCATTCTGGGCCACACTATCTGCCAACATATTCAATTCATCCTCCAAAAAGCGCACCTTGTGCTGACGGGAGGCACCTTTCTTGATGGCCTTAGGCATTGTGCTGTAGATGTAAGTGGTGGTTTGTGGATCCAGGTCCTGTGTCTGGAGGATTGCAATGGATTGTGTTTTTCAAGATGGCCACCGCTGCATTTCCTGTTCCGGCGTGATGACATTACTTCCGGTTCTGGTATTGCCAGCCCGGTTCTGCCGGACCCATTATTGCTGGTGCCCGTTATTGCCAGTGCCCATTATTTAGGGGTGGGCGAAGGTGGTGGAGGTGTCAGCACTTTGCGTGATGGCTCTAACAGGGGTGTTAGGGTTGTTATGGGAATGCTGGTGCAGACGTTACCAGCATGCCGCTATGCGCCTGCATGCATTCTCGTAATCAGCCGCTGTTAGCAGCATCAGTGCTAACCAGACGCGGTATTGTCTCCATGCCCGTAAGGTTTGTTTTTTACAGCAAACCTCGAAAAGGAGGCCCATTGCCTTTTATGACTAATTCTCTTATATGGGGAATGGTCACTATATTAGTGAAAAAGTAGTCTAATGTGACAGATTTATTTCCACTTTTCATGTTGATTAGCCTGGAATATCACCAATAGTGCATCCATTAAGCATATAGCAATCATACTCCTGCGGCAGCTCAATCCAAGCAGTACCTTTATCATTAACCTTGGAGACCTGAAGGTGTCTCCCTGGCTAAACCCAAGGAACTGTCACCGAGGTGGCCAGGACATGGCCATTGCTATTGGACCCAGTTACTGGGGTTGGACCAGTGAGGGAGGATTACCTGGATGGGGGGTCCTCAGGGAGTGGAAGTGAGACACTGATGGGTATTGTGTGGTATGCCCCTTCTTTGCACACCTTTTCTCCATCCTCTTCCGAAGGACATTCAAAAACATTGCACCCCCACTTTTCTTACATGAACCCTTTTGCACAACATGAAGGACAACTGACTAACACCAGAGCCGTTTACCTGACGTGTCCCAATACCAGGGTCAGGCACAGTCAGGCAATCGACCAAAATCACACACACCTGACGGCCCTTTCCTTTCCCCACAGGGATAAAAAGTGGAGCAAAAGAGCACAGTACGAGCAAGGCAGACTGCACAATGAGACAGCTAGCAGGTCCCGGCAGTTCAAGAGGAGGAGAAAGGTGGTGAACAGCAAGAGGTGAACATGAGAGAGAGACACAACCTTGTCCTTTTCAACTAAGACTCGGAAAACCTCAACAGAAGGAATTGTAAGGCCGAGGACAATAGCCCAAGAGTGTTGCAACAGATGCCGACGGTACACAGAGCGTGCCTACGCTGATAAGCAGGAGCGAGGGAAACTCCATCACAGCCGGTGAGTCTAAGGGAAAGCTGATAAGAACCAAACTGTGTTGAATGAAAGTCGCCATTTGAAGAAAGTTAAAAAAACTGTGAATTGTAAAAAGGAAAACTAGCTGCAGAGGTAACCGGCACCTCATGGGTGCTGACTAGAGAGACTCTGATAAATCCCCTATTGAGTAAAACTGCAGATACCAGAAGGCTGTAGAAGAGCCGCCAAGATAGTTCAAAGTGGTCATACAGGAGGTCAAGCAAAATCCCTGCACAGTTGAATCCCCTTTGACCTAAGAACTGGATTGAAAGCTGAGGGAAGTTAATCCTACATGTTAAAAAATAGCACATGAACTGTGTTTCGTGGAGATTAGCAAGAGTGAACCCGGCCGAGGGATGCTAATGGAAAGGGGCCATGTCTAAAAGGCCATGAGGAATTGTTGGTGAAGATTTGTGAAAGCAAGAAGCATGCAATTGGAGGTTTTAGCCCGACCGATAGAGATCCAGGGGTGGAAAGACACCACCCAAACTCATTGAGAAGGGAACTGTTTTGATATTTGAGAAGGATCTGTGCCCAGAAGTGGGGGCCGGGGATGTAACCAACACCTCAAGCGTAATCAGAAAGGAACTTTAGTTTGGTGTTCTTTTTAAAACCTATCAGGCCCTCCGAACTAGGAGAAGCAACCACAGAAGGTCCTGATATCGAGAAGAATGTTTTTGAGATTCAAGCTCAGAAGAGGGAGATACAGGGTGTGAAAGCTATCACCCAACATCGCCAGAAAAAAAAGGGTCAGCGCCCTGAAGAGGGGAACCCAGGGGTTAACCATAAGCACCCTAATCAAGAGCCATGGTGAACCCGGCGGAGGGAGGCTGAGAATCCAGAAGGGTCAGCGCCCGGAAGAGGGGGACCTAGGGGTGAGCTACTATCCCCCAAATATCATATAAAAGAAACTTTTTTAGTTGTTATTTTCTGACACTCGAAGGCAAGAGACTTTTAAGTAAAAGAGACTTGCTCATCGAGGCTCCTCATAAGCTAAGAATGTAACTGTCATCTCGCACTGGGAAAGCTGAAGAAGTGTGCTGTGCTCAGAGGTTCCACCTATCCCATGCTCAAATCTTGGGAAGCAAAACCCTGACTACTGCATCCTGACATATTATTTTGTGAACACTTCTTTATCCCACACTCTTCTGTATTCAGCGTAAGGAATTGGCTATAGGTTTTTCTTAGTATAGGCCCCTTTATTTTGACACAACGCCACAAGGAGTGCCTTATTTTCATTTGATGGTCAACACTTGCTGCCATCTTAGATTTAGGTTTAGATGAGGCATTTTTCCAAACTGCATACAGTTTATTAAACACCCTTTACTGTGATCACTTGTGTCTGTCTTTACTGTTGCCACCATGAGTTCCTTACACTACTTACAACATATTCAGAGCCATTGATTTCATAGCCACATCTACAATGGGCGTTAAAATCGCCCCCTATCAAAATTAGGTCATGAATAACGTTTGTAGTGATATCTCCCAATAGTTCAACTGTGGTCTCCATCAGAGCATCTGAAAGTATTGTACCTGGAGGGTCATAGACATTTATAAAAATCAAATCAATTTTTGCCCCAGGACGGCGGACTCACACAGCGAGCATAGGTGCATTTTCAGGGATACAGAAATTCTAGTAACCACATGGTTCCTTACCCAAGTAGCCAACCCTCCATAGGGATGACCCTGCATTCCCTACTTAGTGTTTGTTTGGAAAATTTGGAAACCATCTATGCTCAAAACTGTACAAATTCAGCACTCCTGTAACAATATGATATCATGCTTCAAAACATTCATAATTAACCCTCCTCATTCAACATATGGCTGAAGCCTCTTGTGTTCCAGTTACATATTGACACGTTCAATTTGTACTAGAAGGGCTGGTCTCACTGTTCTTAAATAGCCAGTTTAAAATTCCAATAGCATTCATTTTTAGAGAGCCAGGACTAATGTGTCCTGCTGCAGGAGTTTTAGCCAGCCTTAGATGTTCCAGTAGGTTATCAGTATTCACAACCCTACACTCCACAACTAGTTCTATTCCAATGATCTGCTCTAATACAGTCCATTTCGAGAAATCTGTATTTATATTGTCTTATAATGACAACAGTTTCTGATGAAAGGCAGTACATCCTACTAGATGCAAACTTAACATTTTTTGGATAGGTTCAATACAATTGAAGTCTTTGGTGTCCAGGACACATAGTGGTAGTATCTGCTGAAGCAGACTCAAGAAGTCAGTTCTGTTAATTTGGGATTTCCTTCTGATGTGGCTTTTGTTAGTGCAGCTAATCGTGAAGGTCGATTCCTTAGACCTGCCAATTTGAATGGATGTATGTGGTAGCGGCAGAAGCATCATGATTGTGTCTTCCATTATTATTGACTGTCTTCCCTTTAATGATATGATATGATGTGATATGATATGGTATTTATAACGCGCCTATACACGAGTGTTTCAAGGCACAACGCGGCAGGGGAGGGAAAAAAAACAGTGGAAAGACAGACAAACGATCCTACTAGGCCAAGTGTCATTCAGATCGTGCAAGGGTAGGGAGAAGGGAAAAGTGCTTGGGGGGAAGGGAGAGGGGGAAGTGCAGTACATGGGATAGAGGAATAAATTAGATAGGTAAACGGGTGGATGGTGGCAAGTGCAAGGTAGAGCAGAAGTGCTGTTGGGGAGGACTGAAGGGATACAGAAAAACAGTCCCTAAGTGCGGGGGTTTCCAGGGAGGCAGGGCAGGAGTGCAAAGGGTGGGACCTGGCCCCAAGGTCAGAAGGGTGGCCAGGTAACCAGTGCAGGTTCAGCCGGGGGTTTCAACAGGGGAGAGAGGCAGAGAAAGCAGAAGCAAAGAGGAAGGTTTTGAGGTGTTTCTGGAACCGGAGATGGTTCTCCTCAAGTTTCAGGGAGGCAAGAAGGCTGTTCCAGAGGGAGGCTCCTGCCGAAGAAAGAGATCGACCACCAACTCGTTGCTTGGAGAAGCGGCTGACCCTGAGGGAGTTGGAGGCAGATGAGCAGAGAGCCCGAGAAGGAAGGTATTTAGGAAGAGAGAGTTGAAGGTAATGCGGCCCCAGGCACCAGAAGGCCTTGTGGATAATGCCGAGGGTTTTGAACTTAATCCTTGCAGCCACTGGGAGCCAGTGCAGAGATTTCAGTCCTGGAGAGATACAATCCCTGGGCTTGAGGCCAAGGACAAGTCTTGCAGTCCTGTTTTGGATAAGTTGCAGAGGGCGGAGAGTAGAGCCAGGCAGGTTTAGATAGAGGCTGTTGCAATAGTCCAGTTTAGAGAGAACCAGGGCTCTGGAGACGTTGAGCTTCTGGGGGAAGGAGAGGAGAGGAAGAATACCTCTGAGGAGGTGCAGCTGGTAGTGTGACTTCTTAGAGACATCGGAGATGTGAGGAGAGAAGGAGAGTGTGGAGTCGAAGATGACCCCAAAGTTTTTAGCCTTGCAGGTGGGAGCAGGAAGAGGGCCAAGAGAGGCTGGCCAGAGTGATGCAGGGAAGGAGGGAGAGGGTGTGCCTATGAGTAGAATCTCGGTCTTACTGGCATTAAGGCAGAGGTCATTGGAGGCACACCACTCCTGGATAGCAGACAGACAGTTAGCGATGATGGAGGGAGAGGAGGAGCCCGAGGGTAGCCTAAAGATGAGCTGGGTATCATCCGCATAGCACTGAAAATTGGGGCAGAGAGCAGCGATGCAGTGGGAAAGGAGTGCCAGGTATTGGTTGAACAGCCAGGGAGAGAGGTTAGATCCCTGGGGGACACCACAGGTAGAGAAAAAGATATTGGAGAGGAAGGACCCGAGTTGTACCTTGGAGGGTCGGTCGGAGAGGAAAGAAGTCAGCCACACCAGAACCAGTTCTGTGATACCCAAGTAATCACGGAGACGGTTGAGCAGGATGGCGTGGTTGATAGTGTCAAAGGCAGAAGAGAGATCAAGCAAGATGAGGACACACAGGGTGTTGGATTCAAGGTTAGAGAGCAGATCTACACGGATGCATCTAGCAGCCCTGAAGCCTGTCTGATGATCATGAAAACAACCAAAAGATTTGGTGTGGAGATTAAGATGGGAGATGGCCAGTTTCTCCAGGAGTTTGCCCAGGAAGGGAGTGATGGACATTGGATGGTAGTTAGATGGGCAGGAGGGGTCGGCAGAGGGTTTCTTAAGAAGAGGATGCACAAGGGAGTGCTTCAGGGGGGATGGGAAGACTCCAGTGGCGAATGAGTGATTGCAGAAATCAGCCAGGGCAGGATTCAGGGAGTCAATGAGGTCCTTCATAGTTTTGGAGGAACACGGGTGGACCTGTTTTGACAAGACTTTCATAGATCGGACTTGTCGAGAAACCTCATCTGCAGAGAAAAGGGGAAAGGCAGAGAGGGAAGGAGGGGGTGCCAGCAGAAGGGTCAGAGCAGGAGATAGAGGAAGGGAGGCGAGAAGAGGAGAGTGAGGACAGGATGTCCGAGTCTTAGGAATGAAGTGAGAAGCCAGTGCCGTGCAGAGGGCCTGAGAGGGGACAAGAGATGTAGAGACAGCAGCAGGGTTGGCTTGTTCCTTGCAGTTTTTAAAGAGTTCAGCCGAGTTGTTAGATGCCGCAGAGATCCGGGATTGGATATGGGCTCTCTTCTTGGTGAGAACGGAGAGCCGATATTGCCATTGCCACAGGCGGCAGGCCAGTTTGTCAGAGGATGAACATGAAGCATGCCATTTCCTCTCGGCCACCCTGCACTTGTGTTTTATGGTGACGAGATCGGAATCATACCAGGAGTTACACTTGGCGTTCGGAGTCAGCCAAAGGGGGCAGAGGGGGTGAGAACGTGGCAGCGAAAGCCTCAACTGACACGCGTTTCATGGGACGGATCACCGCAAAGGTGGGTGGCAGTGATGAAGGTGGCTTGGCCTGAGGGGTAGGGAGGGTGAGGTGGGAGGATAGGAGAAAGTGATCACTCCAGGAGAGAGGAGTGGAGACAGGGACAGAGAGTGGAAGATCAGAGGAGAACAGTGCATTGAGAGTGTGCCCTGCAGAATGAGTTAGGCCGGAGGGGAGAATGGTGAGTGAGAGAGAGTCACAGAGGTCACAAAAGTGTCCAGAGGGAGGACAGGAGGCATCCAGGTGGATGTTGAAGTCTCCAAGAAGGAGGAGTTGAGTGGTTGAGGCCAAGAGAGAGGAGGAGAGGTCCGCGCACTCGGAGAGGAAGGAGGAAATCTGACCAGGTGGCCGATAGATAGTAGCCACAGTAAGGGAATGGCTAGGAGAGAGAGAGAGCCGGCAGACAAGGCATTCAAAAGAGGAGTAGGTCTGCGTAGGAGTGACAGAGGCAGGAATCCACTCAGGGAAGATAAGGGCAACACCCCCACCAGAGCGGTTGGGCCTAGGCACAGAGAGGATCTTGTAGCCGTCCGGTAGGAGCGTGTCAAAGCTGATGACAGAGCTGGCCGTGAACCATGTCTTAGTGAGACCGAGGACATCAAGGTCAAGCTCTTCAAGAAGGCGGCAGATATCAGAGGAATGTTTGACAGCAGAGGGAGAGTTAAGAGTGGTAATGTGGTGAAGTTTGCCATCCTTGAAGGACTTCCGGGGAGGGGTACGCCCTGCGGAGGTGTAGAAGGAGCCCGAGAGGGGGCGAAGAGGGAGGGGGAAGGGAAGATAGCCGAGGAAAGGGGAGGGGGGACAGCAGGAGAAGAAAGGAAGTCGAGGAAGGAGTGGGAAGAGTTTATCAAAGAGGTGAAGGTTGGCCTGAGGGCCTTGGACCAAGACGGTCCCATTAGAGTAGACATTAATGATGACCTTAGAGGAGTGGAAGGAGGCCAAGAGGACATCCCAATGGGTGCCACATTTAATCGGAGAAGAGGAGAAGGGAGCGGGCACCAAGACCATATGAAAACTCCATAGGTCAGGTGAAGGCATGACAAAGAGGATGTCGGTGAGAGTTTCCTTGGCGGAGGCACTGGTGTATTTATCAGCGATAGGGAGGCCTGGATTGGAGACCAGGATGTCCTTTTTAAACTTTTTCCTACCAGATATAGTGAGGAGAGCAGGATAGTAAATATGTGATAGTTCCGGGGCAAATGTAATTGTTCCAGTTTCACTAGATGATTCTTATACCTCATCAATAGATAGTATCATGACTTCAACTGGTTTCTTGTGCATGACATCAGGCATAAGCCTGCTCGTTAGGACTCCATTTTTTCCATTCTTTGTGGCAGATTTCTTCTTTTAGGGTTTTATTTATTTATTTATTGTGAATTTGTTAGGTGCTTGTACAAGTAAATTGTCTTTCAAAGCGCCCAAGGTTGCTTTTGCTGGCTCTCTTACCCCCTAATGCCAATGTTGCTGTATTACGCACATCCAGTTGATCACTCGCAACCTTAATGTTGCAGCTACTCCTTCACCATAAGCAGTAAAAAGAGACTGCTCTGCACAGCTGTCACAACCTCTGCCACTCGTCTCTTCTTGCGCTTTCTTAAGCATCACTGTTTCTTTGTTAGGTAGATGGTAGAGGTATCATTAGTTTCGGCGGGCATATCATTTTGGTCAGCACCTAATTCCTCTTGTAATTATGCTGCAGTAGGACTTTTACTCATAGCAGGTGCCGGTTCCTGTTCAAGTACTTCGGCCGCAACAATTAGTTGGTCCAGTTCCTTATCAGGATTATGCATTGTTGGAATGACAGAATTCAGGCGAATTATTTCACTTAGAATTGCAGTTGTGGTGTTTATTATTCCACCCTCCTCAGTCAAAGGGCAGATATAGTGAGATGCTCACAATCATTGTCTGAGGTCCTCCCTCGTAGTAGGAGCCACGTCCACTGTTGCTCCCTCATTAGTCATAACAGTGGAGATATCAACGTGATTCGCATTTTCACTTACAATACCAGAGCACATATCCACACCAAGAGAGTCCCTTAGTGTATAACATAGGGCAAGTAGGGAGTTATTATTATCCAAGGCTCTCATAGAGGAATCAGATATATTAACATTCACAGTCTCCGACTCCTTTCCCGGTGTGGTGCCTTCTGATGGCGTGTTCAGAGTTACTCTATTTACAGTGCCCACATCCACGGTGAAAACGGCACGGATGGAACCCATTTCTCCTCATTTGGAGCTCTGAGCTCGAGGAGAACTGTAGCGTGATTGTTAACTTTACTGTTTTTAGATCGAGTAGCTGCAGCAACAGGGACTTTCTTTGTTGATGCGTTTTTACGGAAGTTATATATGCTCACTTTGTTTTTAGCTTTCCTCAGCATGTCGCCAAAGGTACTGCAGTTCAGGGCCTATACATGGACCACAGTCGGACATCCGATTTTACTTGAGAGGGCACAGAAGCCCATATCGCCCACACTACTTTGAATGTCTGTGTTGGGCAAGCAAGGAAGAAGACTGGGGTTATATAGCCAGAGTCATTACACTAATGGCAGTGTGCCATGGCTAGTGATTTGAAGGCACAGCAGTCTTACCTTCCTATTACTTCTAGCACAGTCAAGATGTTACAAAGAGTTACCATTCCACCTTTTTAATCCACAACTCCATGAAACCACTGGAACACCCGGAACATTCAGAAGCACTCTGCAGACCTCCACTTGCAAAACGCTGTTTTAATGTTGCAGCTTCTCCTTTACCATAGACTGTAAAAACAGACTGCTCTGCACAGCTTTCAGTGACACCAAACAGGCAGATCAATCAGAAGCACTCTGCAGTGCTCTGCTTGGAGAATGCTGTTTTAATGTTGCAGCTCCTCCTTCACCATGGACAGTAAAAAGAGACTGCTCTGCACAACCTTCAGTGACACCTGTGAGAAACTTGAAGGTGGCTCACCTGCTAGTCCCCGGGGATCTGTCCTCCAGGTGGCCAGGATACAGCCATCGCATTTGGATTGAGTTCCTGGGGGTGAACCAGTGTGGGGAATCACCTGGGTGAGGGGTCTTCAGGGAGTGGGAGTGGGACACCGGACAGAGAGATGGGGTATCCCCTTCTCTGAAACACCTTCACCACATCCTACCAGGAAGGATACTTAGGAACAAAACCCCCCTTTCCCAACATGAACACTTTCTCATGGACAGCTCGCTCTGAGACAAAATGGACTAACACCCGAGCCATATACCTGACATGCCCCAATGCAATGTTCAGGCAGGGTCAGGCAATTACTGACCATTACCCACACCTGATTTCGATTACACTTCCCCACATGGATAAAAGGCGAATCAAGGTGGGCACGCTCTTAGCGAGGAAAAGCACACGAGGAAACAGAGGTTTAATATAAGGTAAAAAACAGTAAAACAGAAGAGGATCATAAAAAGGGAAGTGCCCTTGACCTCTTCGACGAGGATCTGTTGCTTTTTTGAGCCTTCAAGTACATAAAACGTAAGTCCAGGAAACAAGGCTGAAAAATCCTGCATTGTGTGTCGGAGGTACCTGAGGCTCTCCCGTGTCGATAGTCAAGAGGGGGAGAATGACTTGCTGCCATGGTACTGTGCTTGGCTCCTAAAACAAAGCAGCGCCAGTGAAGTCAGCACAGCCTGGCATTTGGGGAGATGGATAACAGACCGGTCTGTGTTGAAGCCAAGGTTGCAAGCAGCAACATTGTATAGTGCAAGCAGCAACATTGTATAGTGAACACTGAAGCGTATATGATATGTGATATTCAATGTGAATAGAATTGAACAACAGGTGAGTGATTGTACTTTGAAGCCAAGATATAATACCTTAGACAGAGTGGTCCGACACCGCGTGCATGCTCATTCAAAAGTCTCTGTAAGGTATCCAACTGAAAAGTGTGAAAACTGAAAGAATGAAAAGGAATTGTGAATCAAAGTGGTTCTGCAGCGGATCAAACAAAATCCTGTGCGCAATCGAAAGTCTTTGATATTAATATTGTAAAGAAAATTGATGACAAACTAGATGAAGTTGGTCCGAGCCCAGTGGAGGGAGATCAGCTGAGAGTTTTTGGTTAAAGCAAGTTTGTGTTAAAAGGTTAACTTGAAATTGGTGTGTTAAAGAGGATCTGAACCTGGCTGGGGGGGATCTGGGGTAAACCGTGAATCACCCGAGAAATTGGATGCAGGAATATCCTATGAGCATTGTGTTAAGAAGATCTGAGCCCGACTGAGGGGGATCCGAGGTGAATAGTGAATGGCCTGAGAAATTGAGTACTTGTGAAATTCTAAGAGGGAAATAAGGTATTGTTTGTTAGTCCCATCAGGCCCTCTGAAAGAAGAGACTTTGAAAGGCAACAAGACTTGGGCACAGAAGGCCCTGATGCCAATGATTTAACTGTATCCTAATGCTAGAGAAGCCAGAGACTGTGCTAAACTCGAGTATACTGCTGTATTCCATGCTGAAAACACGGGAAGGTAGGTCAACGGCCCGAACATCCTAATATATCTTTTGGTGAACACTTCTTCCTTTTTTGTAACACTGTTTCCTGCACTATTTGTATTTAGAAGTAAGGATTGGCAATAGTTTTATTAGTATAAGCCCTTTTATTTGGACAAGACACTATTAGGATTGCGTTATTGTTATTTGATGGTCGTAGCTTGCTCCCATCTTCAGATTTAGGATTAGATAGGCATTTTGCAAACCCTTTTTGAAGTTCAATTAACACCCTTGAACTGTGGTCACTTGTGTCTGTTTTACAGTTGATACTATGCCTTCTTTACACACCAAACACACGGAACACTCAGAAGCACTCCCTGTATGGTAATCAGATCCTGATTAGTGTTGTTAGGTAGGTCAAAAGACTGTATCTGGTCATTTTGTTGTTATCTACAGTGGCCAGTGTACCTCCAGTCTGACTTCTCAGGCCCATTCGACCATTTCTATGACTCATTATACGAGCCCAAGCCTCAAAAGAGTGTTTGGAAGATTGTTAGCAAGCTTCCTCAAATATGTGTCCCATGGACAAGGGCGAGGGCCACGGCTCTAAGGTAATAAATACCCCAAGGTTATCATCAATAGTTTTTTATTTTCGCTTTGTACACTTTCTACACTACACCCCCGCAGGAAAGCTCATCAGTGAAGAGTGTCAAGCGTTGAGAAGCTGCGCCTACAGATTCAATTAGAAGAAGCATATTCCTCTAAGGAGCAAAGTGTCACATTACCAGACTTCTTGTTTTCTGCTACTGGAAAGAAGGTGTAGGAGTTTAAGATTTAGCCCAGGGCGGTCCCAATAGCCAAACTCTTCTCGCAGCAGGAATCAACCGCACCCTTGCCCCACCGGAACACCAGAACACTTCACTCACTTTGCCACACTTGATTTCCAGGGAGTTTTTTAAAGCCAGCAGGATTAAAGGTGCTGCGTTTCAAGTGCACTACAACACGCAGCAATCCAAGACAGCATGTAGTCTGCTCCAATGCCGAGAAGCTCTGACACCAGAACACTTAACTCACTTTACCTCGTTGCACTTCCGGGGAGCTTTTTAAAACCAGCAGGGTTAAATGCGCTGCGTTTCAATTGCACTACGACACGCATCCAAGACAGCATGCAGTCTGCTCCACCGCCGAGAACCTCTGAAACCAGAACACTTCACTCACTCATGGAATAATACTACTGAGACGAGGAGGCCTCTTGGGGATGGAGGGAGAATACAGGAGAATCACAAGCAATGTTTTAGTTCTTCCATGTTCTCTCAAACAGATGTAAACGGGGAAAGTGAAGAAAGAAAAGAAAAACGTGATATGGAGCACTCGCAGTGATTTTGAGGAAAAAGGCGGTCTAAGAAGCCGTGTTACCGAAGCCAATGTGGCTTAAAGAAAACCTGGTTGGAAAAGCAGAAAGCAGAACACGACAAAGACTTTGAAACTGCATCACCACCTCCCTGCAGGGTGGAGCCTTTGTGTCTGACGGCAGGTAGCGTTCACAAGCAGCCTCAGCGGTGGCCTCACAGAGATCCAAGCAACTGGTGTCGGACATTGGATAGCGCCTGCCAACAACCCTTAAACCAGCGTTGGTAAACAGCAGAGTCAAGGTGCCTGGAGGCAGAAAGCATACCTCCCCGGGTCGAATCCCGGCCTGCGACTCTGCTACAAGGGATCCCAGAGGACAAGGTCTTTATCAACTGGTGCTGCTGGCACCAAGCAGGAACAGCAATTGTCCCTTCAAGCCCCGGGCGACCAACCAGATATCTTGGGAATGGGCAATGCAGTGGGACTGCTTAAAAAGGTACCTGTCAGGGGACAGGGGCTCTGTAGATTGAAGAGGGCACTAGTGCTACATGGAATGAAAAATCAACGAGAGAAAGAGAAACTGACATTTATAACAGTACTTTAGCATTACAATTGGGAAGCGATTGGTAAACTGGGCAGGAGAGTAAACCCACTTTACCAGAAAAGGAAAACCACAAACAAATAGGCACAGTACACTACCTCCTATGAGAAAAGACATATATAAAACGTGTCCTTCCTCGCCCCAGTCAATTGGCAGGAGAGTAAACCAAGTGTAATTGGTTGATGAAAAAGTAACACACCTTCTCAGAGAGTATACCAAGGATGTAAGTCGGTTTGAGACCCGGCAAGGAAGCCAGGCAGATAAAAGAACCTATGCAAATAATAGGTTTATACAGATCTTGGCAGGAGAGTAAACCAAAACTGTAGAATCAACATAAAAGCTGCTAAAAGAGAATTACCCAAGGAATAAGTGCCTAAAATAGGGAAGGGGTGTAAACCCTTTGTACAATTGGAACTCATTGTCTATTATTGAAACTATTTCTTTGGAATAGCCTGCTTTTCAGAGGAACCTTCTTTTGGAGCAAAAAGGAAGGCTGCATGAGACAAGTGAAGAGACCCCCCTGCCCCCAACCCCTGTTTTAGCTTTAGTTTAGAGTGTGAGGGATATATTTGATTTTTGACAGGATGGAGAACTTTATTTTGGGCATTCTGTCAAAGACATTCTTTTTTTTTGTTGAGGCAGGGAAACCCCTATAAGTGTCAGGGCTAGTGCGTAATTTCTCCAATTTCCAATTTTCTTTTACGATGAAGTTAGTAGACCAATCCTGTGTCTTTCTCATAACTCTGCACCATCACACTCCTTTGCCTTTTATAGTAATGTGGGCCGAGAGAAGGCTGTGCTCTCAAGAGGGATGTGAAGGTGAACCAGTAGTCCCAAAATATAGAGGTTCACATTCCAAAATAAATGGAGTGTCCAATCAAGGTTCTATAAAATATATATGCTTTAATTAAACACACCATCTATACGTAGAACAAATATAGATTACTATCCAAAACCCATCCCAAAGGAAAAACAGAAAAGGTGCAAAAGACTGGAGAAAGTAGCACTCTGAGTCTAGTTCCAGGGGTGGTAGGTAAGGTACTAATATAAAAAGGATATCTTGTAGAAAACAGGCACAATCTTGACCTAACCACAATCGTGACCTAACCAGATGGAGCGTGGGGGTAGTTCAGGGTCAACAGTCCCTGGTTCCAGTTTTGGTGGCCTGCTGAAGTCTGAAATGGGTTTGAACATCAATGTGAGTTGATCAGGCTCAGTTTGGGCACAAAGGATCGAGTAGGGGCGAGTGCAGGTGCTCTGTGTGGTTGAACAGTAGCTCTTCAAAGATGCACGTCACGCAGTGCTAGGATCCCTTCACTGTTGGCCAGGTTGATTTGGGCTTTAGCCACTGGGAGGGGTCAATGGGTGACACTCCAACAGTTCAAATTGGCAGGTGGCGGTCATCGAAGTGGTGATATTGGATGCATCCATGTGCGATCAATGAGGTGGCATTTCCCGGGCTAGCTGGCCCGAGCCATGGTTGTAACCCCTAGTTAGACTCCGCAAGTGACTTTTCAGTGATTTTGTTCAGGTCCTGCCATTGGGCAGTTGCTTGAGGCTTAGCAGGTGACGTGCTTCGCTCGGACACAATGCAGTGTCAAGCTCATACAGATGCAAGCAATAGTTCAGCTGGAGGAATGCAGACACTAGTGGTAGCGCCTTACCTAGGGAACAGGGAGTGACAGGGAGCGACCGATTTGGTGCAGTAGAACAGAGACCTTCGGCTGGGCTGACACTCCGGTTTCTATGAGGCTTCCAAAGAGGACTCAAGGACAGGATGCTTCCATTCAGGGTCTGCTCTCCTAGCTTAGGAGATTGATTGCAGATTGGTTGGCCCTGGTCCACAGTACTGATCCCTCCCAATGTGCCCCAGGGGTGTTTATGGGACAAATCTTCCTTCTGGCTGGGATGATCCTTCTTCACCTCAGGCCAAGTGCTTTGGAGAATACCACTGTCCCAAAGGAAGGCCAGTGCATTCTTCAGAACAACCCTTTGATAGTAAAGCATCTGAGAGGAACTAAAAGGAATCTGCTGGAGGGGTAGGGGACCCCTCCTTTAAGGGCAAAGGTCCTCAAATGATTGGCCTAATGCTAACCTATCTTAGTGGCCCAAACCCTGCTCCTGGATGGAGGAGACCTTGCCCTGTTAATGCCACACCCAAAGTGCTTTGCTTCAGAGGACATGGAGGGGAAAGCAAAGTGAAAGAAATACAGTGAGAAACAAGATGTGGAAGGCTTCTTACAGTGGCCAGACTCCTCCTGCCTATCCTATTCCCTCCCCAGTTCCTCCTTACTGACAACAAAGGCCTTTAGGCATGCAGCACTCTGGTGCGAGGCTACTCCTTTTGAATGGGGTGTGCTCCTTTGATACCTGAGCCCAGGACAACTGTCTGCTGTGTAGCTGGCTCTAGGGGAGGGTGAATCCAGCCCTCACAAAAGGGATCAAAATGAGGTGACATGATTTGTATCACCCCTACCTCGCAACCCTCCCCCCCTGCACCCTAGCAGTGGCTGTGGTAGGAATAGCGGTAGAGAAAAATATTTACATGTCACTGTGAGGAAATCAACCCAGTGCAGTGGGTGGCTACTCACAGTCATCCACAATGGAGTGGTTTGCTAATATCACATATATTGTATTGATTGTATACTGCTCAAACCTTCCAGCAACCCTTTGTGTTTGTATTAAAGACATGCACCATATATAAAATGTCACTAAATACTTTCAAATAGATACCCCACACATTATGCTCATATTCAAATGCTTCTGAAAAGATTCCCAGTAATGAACACTTAATGAATGTCCTCACACACTTGTGTATAGTGCAAATATTTAAATTTTAGACTCAGGGGGATAGTTCAGAGGCAACACGCTCGTCTTGGAAGCAAGACGATGCAGAGCAACCCAGATTCTATCCCTAGGTCCGCGCTTAGAAATCTCTGGGTATCAAGCGCTTTATAAATAACCCATTACAATTACAATTATGAGAAATAAGTAATAAAGCAACATTGCTATGATTATAGTAACTACACAAAACACATTTAATGTGCAAAAGGTTATTCATGAATATGCAGCTATCATTGTCTTTGCCCCTATGTCTATTCAAGACCAATCCATCATTCACAAAAATAATAGCAATTTTAATAGTAACTGCCTAGCTAAATAGAACTCACAAGGCAACATCATGGAATGACCTGACCCCTGCAGATATCTCACTCTTATCCAATGCAATATTAAATATGGGTGAAATAGGTTCTCAGACTCTCTAGTATCCTTAGAAGGTTGGGAGATGAGAGATGGAGGTGGGGTGCTCAGATATCTGTGGTGTGCACAATCCAAGAAAAAAAATCCCAAAATATTGAAGCCAAAAACCATCTATTACAATCACCATGTACAGAGAAAAGTAGCAAAAATAGGAACAAATACATTAAAAGGTTTCAGTGTCAATTTGAGCTGATCATGGCATCAGAAATAGTCATATGTGAATAGATGGTGAGCTGATTGCCTTAAACAGCATATATTTCCATTAAAAGCAGTAGTTCATCTCAAAAAGCCAAAAATCCAATTTAGTGCCTCAAAAATCAGGCAAAGAAAAAGGAGGGACGTCCTGGTCCCGTTTCTGTAAGAGAGTGTGGCTCCAGTGCTTCTCTATGGATGGTCCACCAAGCACCTGTCTGCCTCCTGTCTCTTCCAGCTCTGTCAGAACAGCTCCTCCAGCCCTCCCTGAACTCAGTCTTTTTATAGTACTGGAGCGTTCTGCCTCACTATCACGAAGAGTAAGGTGCTACTTAGGTCATACCTCGCTGTCACCATTTAGCAGAAGCAAGTTGATGCTCAGGTCATACCTCAATAACAGCGTTTAGTAGGAGCAAGTTGCTTGTTTATGCCTAAAGCAAGGTCCTTTCTTATTGCACTATGGCTAGTTATTAAATAACCTATAGTCTACATGCACTCATTCTCTCACACATACGATCTTGACCGGAAACATTGTAGTTCCTTTAAACATTGTGTTTATTAGCTAGAACATTTAATTGTGTTTACTATAATAAATAGGGACATTGGGAACACTTCCCAAACTGCTTGGAGTGCATCCAAGAAGTATTGTACTTGCATGTTCCATAACAAAGATAAGTTTGGCATGCAGCTCACACAATTTAAACGTAATTCTCTGTTTTTGATTGTGAATTCTGCTCATTGTCTGAATATATTTTAGTGAGATTGCATTATGTGCATGCTTGCCTGCTGACTATATGTCTTGAAATGAGAGCCACCCATTTTGAAGTACCAGGAACATTCACGCCAAAATATGTGACATATGATGAGCAAATAAACCAGCAGAGCGCCGCAGTAGGGCTCTGTCCAGTACCTATCAGACGGACAGCACCTATTGAAGTACCAACACCTAAGAGAATCTGGACAGTGAGGTACCCATTGAGAAAACCATATTGACAAATGAGACAGAATGATGACTGTCGAAATGCAATACCTGAAGAAGCCAAAAAGATACTAAAAGAAGGCAAATGATGACGTCATAAAAACCCGGATTGACTCACATATAGAAGATATGAAGACCTGTGAATAATGAAAACAGACGAAACACCATGGATAAATGACATCCTGAATTTAAAGTGAATTAATTGATGTGAAATGTCAGAAACGTATGCCATGAGCACGATGAGCATATTCAGCCAGTTTACACGTGTACATATGCCAGGAACCGCAAGAAGCAATCATTCATGAGGCTGGCTAAGCTTAGTAGTAGATAGATTGCAGCAAGCACCACTTTTATATATATCTACCTCAAAAGGAGCACTTTATATAAGTATACTTCCACTATGCACAAGAGCAGAATCGAGCAAAGGTTACTTAAGGTCTCAAGAGGAGAGCTTCGCAAAAAACAAATCAAGAATGAAAAGACAGAGAGAAACTCAGACGAAGGCAAGTCATGCCAAGAAGCCAAGGTCGTACCAGCTGAAATACCCCAACAAGTGGATACAATTAATGAAGAGAAGAACAGTGTATCCTATTCTATGGGGGTCAAGATAAGCCACAGAAGGCAGATGGCTGACAAGATTAAATCAAATACACGAATTACAGAGAATACGAGAATAAGACGATTTCACGGTGTCAGAATCACGTAACCGAGCAAGCAGAAGGGATAAAACTTTCATACCTACGCATGGACTTGTGCCCAGACGCCTTAACTTTTCCAGACCAAGCAGCAGTCACAAGGCCAAAATACAAAGAAATAATTGAAACATGACCACTGAAGTGATGATTGATTGTTGCAATAATTGGAGGGAGGCTGGGGGTGCAGACAAACTCCCTGCACCTGGCCGGCTATTCTCCACGCTACTAGGCTAGTGGAAAAGTATGAGTGGGGTTGATGCCAACCCAGTCATGGTGGACCAAGAAATCGAGGGTCCTTTAGTTAGTAGAACAAATGAGACGTTGTACTTTTAGTGACGTCTATAGTAACCATTTTGAAGGAAGGGCTTAGATGCCCCCCTGACACTGTTTGTTCAATCCCCTCACTTTGTTACCATATACAGATATAGCACCTATATTAAAGTTACCTTCCTAGAACCAGTAGAATTGCATGCAACATTTCAAGCATTACACATCAGCGATGACAAGTTTTTAGTATAAATTATCTTTTTTTTATGCATTTAATTGGAGTTGAAGCGTGAAGGAAGATTGATATTCATTAACTTCCTGTTTTTTGTACTTGTCATTAAACAGACTCCCTTTGCCAAACCATTGAGTTGTCATTTTTGATTTGATGCAAGAGTATTAATCTGCATCCCCAGCCATCTCACGGGTGCTGCTGCCTCATCTTAAAGTGTTGTTGGGTAAACCCCATCTCTATGGGCTTGTTGGGGTCCCAGTGCACACTCCCATCCCCTGCACACAGTAACAGCCAAATAAATGTGTTAACATTTAAAAATAAAGTTCCCTTTTCCTATTGAAACACTATACAAGATCCTTTATGAGTAAATGCTAGGATGGTGTCATATATCTCTCCCCTTCACAGAAATGCACGGTTGCCAAAGATCTTATATTGAAGGGTACTTTACAGAGTTACAGAGATGCATTTTCCAATTACACTCAAGGAGGAATCACATTCCTCATACACAGGTACGATTCCCTTTTAGTTCAGGGATTTCGGATTGTTATACACATAAATGACCGAATAGACATTGCATGCAATTTTGTGATCATTTATATGATCTGATTTACTCCTTTAGGAATATAGTGTACCAATGGTCATTTGAAAAGAAGGTAGGAACACCATTTTGTCATGCCACTGATTGGGTGTGGTTATTGATGTTAAAATGAAATGTCACGTGCGGGAAAATCCTAATATGTTATGTTAATCTGAATTTTATTTGCATTACAGTTTATGTAGATACACACATTTATTTGGCTGTTATTCAGCATCTATGATGTGCAGGGGACGGGAGTGTCTAAAGTTTGGACACTATCTTTTCTCATTGTGTGTACAGCTCCGTGCCAGGTTCGGTATTCCTCCCCTGCACCCAACATTTCTTGAAGTATACTGTACATTTCTGGAAGCTAGTTTATTTAAATGGGTGCACAATGATTGAGCGAAATACCTATATTTCATGAAATAGCACACATGGCTGGAGATACCGCTCAACCCTAGCATTCAACTAAATAACATGTCCCCCTACCCATGAGTCATAGTACAAGCCATGAAGGCATTTTAAGAATCATGGAAATGAGAGTAAAGAGACAAAAGAGCATACTAAAACGTGTTCACTCAGGATCTTCACTCAGGATCTTCATCCCTCATTTGTCTGTCAGGTTACAGCTTTTGTGCATTGAACAAGGTTTCTGCTATTTGTCACGATTAAATATAATGTTGATCAGAAACCCGATGAACCTAGCTGAGAGGATATAAAACACAGGTATAATCCCAAAGCCTGTCTTTCAAAGAAGACCAATATGTTGGTCAATGGATGGAATGAAGAAACTGATTTAATCAGCAAGTCTGTAATGGATCCCAGATGTAGCTCCCATTTGTTGGAGTGGAGATTTACAATAGTGCTTGAATCTCTCTATGCCAATTTCACTGATAACAGCGGAAACTGCAGAGGCATTAGCTTCACTTCAGGCCAATTCAATAGCACTTGTTCAGTCAGCACCGGTGGATGAAGGATGATGTCACAACATTTTACCACCTTTGAGACAGTGATCAGGTTGGCAATCCGCACAGGCCCACCACAGCATGAAGCATTGAACTGCATGAAGTAGGATCCAATAGTTAGTAGTAGAGCTCTGCAACTGAATGTTTCCATTTGTATTTCACTCAGCGTACATTTGGTGGAGTGCGAGTATTGCTCACATGGGCTGATCTTGGAAATGTCCTTTCATCTTAGATAGAGTGTTCCCACATAGGCTTGTAGGGAGTACATCTGAACAGCAGAGAACTCATGTACCACACAGGCCAGGGTGTAAGGCATCTCATAGATGGTTTGTATCCATTGCTCATTATCTTTGTGCATGGTGCCCCAGGACTGTAATTTCTCACACAACAGAGGTGAACTTGCTGGCACAGGAATGTCAAGGATTCCATGAAGTATCCATGACATAAGGTCTTGTAGATCACACTGCTATTACATAGAAAATCCTCTTGATAAAATTCAGCTGGGTGTAGGTAGACTCTGCAACGGATTGTCCTGAGCCTGTCTTGATAGGTTCAGTTCCGTCAGTGACTCTGGCCATGTGATGGTTGTCCAATCTGTAACACCTGTAGACAGCATGTCCATGAAGTCTGTGATCTTCAGAAGTTCAACAACTGCTTTTTGTTAATCTTGTAAGGTTTCCAAGTCCTCTTGAATGATATGCATCCTATCTACGAGCACATGACTTAGCTTGTAAATTCCCTGCTGCAATGCAATAAAGTTGTCATCAGCGGTAAAAAGGCACTTCACTATGGCCTGTCCTGCCATTCTTTGGATTTGCAGAACAGTTTCTGTTCAGGTGTAGGAAGGTACTGCTTTTTCCACCTCTCTTTTTGTTCTAGCCTTTCCTAGTTGACCTATCCTATCTAGGATTGTTGACCAATTACCTGACTTTCCCCATGTGTCTATCTCACTAATTACCTCCTTTAAAGGTGATTGTTTTGCTATTAATTGACATACTTTGCTTATGCAAATGACATAGGATTGTGAAGCCCAAGCCGTGTATGGCCCTACACCTACCCCTTTGAGCCTTTGCACCAAGGTTCTAGGTCATATATGTTTTCCTGTACTGCTTTGCTGAGATGCCTACTTGTCCAGCAAAAGTTCCCCTCTTTGGCCACCCAATCTGGATACATGGGTAAATGGCTTGAACTACGCATTACTGAAAAAATAGTGTGATTTAGGAAATACATTAAATGTGGGTTTCTACATGCTAAATCTAGAGTGGCTGTTCCATGTGTTAGCCAAGGTCCACCCCCAATGTCGATTGTGGCATAGAATATTTGATCATACAGCACAGAATGTGTAGACCACAGAAACTGACCATTTTCAGAGGTGGGGGAATATATATCCATTCAGTGCTGTACGTTCTCCGTTCAGTGGGAGTTTTGGTATGTAAGGAAATTGTGCCTTAAACTCTGGTGGTGATTTCAAAAAAGGAACAGGATAATGCTCCCAGTAGGTTTTGTCTAGTGTAAGGAAGGCATGGTATCGAACAGTAAGACAGACACAAGTGATCACAGTTCAAGGGTGTTTATTGAATTTCAAAAGGGTTTGAAAAATGCATATTTATTTGAATGTATAAAGTGCACATGGGCATAGCAGCACTGTTACAGTGAGCTTGCTTGGTTACAGTTAATTAATCCTATCTAATCCTAAATCTAAAGATGGAAGCAAGCTACGACCATCAAATAATGATAACAAAGTCGTAGTAGAGTCTTGTCAAAATAAAAGGGCCAATACTAATAAACCTATTGCCAATCCTTACTTCTAAATACAAATAGTGTGGGAAACTATGTTATGCAAAAGAAAAGTGTACACAAAATGATATGTCCGGATATTAAAGCAGTTGGCTTCCCTTCCCCACGTTTTACTGCACGGGACAAGGTGGCACACTCGAGCTTAGCAAACTCTCTAGCTTCTCTAGCATGACAATGCAGTTCAAAATATCAACATCAAGGCCTTCTGCTCCAAAGTCTCTTTGCCATTCAAAGTCTCTTATTTCAGAGGGTCTGATGCAACACACTAAAAATTAAAGTCCCTTTATTCTTAGGATTTCACATGTACACCTTCTCTGTTGATTTACTGTTTGCCCCAGGAACCCCTCTGCTGGCTCAGACCCACTTCAAAACACAACCTTCAATTGGTCTCCTCCACTGGGCTCGGACCAAATTCGTCTACTTTTCCAAACTTTCTTTACTTTCACCAAATCAAAGACATTCGACTGTGCAAAGGATTTTGCTCGACCCGTCGCAGGAACACTCTGTTTCACAATTACTCATTCTCTTCTTGATATACCCTTTTCCTCACTTTCACTTTTGCCACTTCTCAGCTTGATACCTTACAGAGACCTTTGATTGAGCACCCACACTGTGCCGGACCACTCTGTCAAAGATAGTGTATCTTGTTTTTAAAGTTCAATCACTCATCAGCAGTTCAACTTTACTTGAGTCTCTTATCACAAGTGTTTTTAGCAATGTTCATTTCAGTGCTCGCCATACAATGTTGCACATTTCAACCTTGGCTTCAACACAGACCGGTCTTGTATCGTCTCCCCAACTGACCGGTTGTGTTTATTTCACTGATGCTGCTTTGTTCTTGGAGCCAAGGACGGTACCACGCCAGCTGCTGCTTCTCACTGCCTTGATTATTGACATGCGATCTGCAACACACAATGCAGGATTCTTCAGCCTAGTCTCCTGGTCTTACACTTTCTATTCTCGAGGGTTCTGGAAAACAATGGTTCATTGTCAAAAAGGTCAAGGTAATTTCCCTCCTTGTTATTGCCTTCTGTTTGCCATCTTTCTTCTCTCGTTTAGCTGCCTCGAAACTGCTGTTTTCTCACGTACTTTGCCACACTCAGAGTGTGCTCTCTTGCTCTGCATTTTATCCGTGTGGAGAAGCTTAATGTAAGTCAGGTGTGTCTGATAGTCAGTAATTTCCAGACCTTGTCTGACCATTGTATAGGGACACATCAGGTATACGGCTCGGGTGTTAGTCTATTTTCTCCCAGAGCGGGTTGTCCCTGCGAAAGTGTTTGTTTTGTAAAGGGGGGTAGACTTTCTAAATATTCTATCTGGTATGATGGGTACAGATTTTACAGGTAAGGGGATACTACATCTCACCATCTGGTGTCCCACTGCAACTCCCCAAATGCCCCTCACCCAGGTGATCCTCCAGCACTGGTCCACCCCCAGGAACTGGATCCAAAAGAGATGGCCGTGTCCTGGCCACCTGGATGACAGATCCTCAGGGACTAGTAGGCGAGACACCTTCTGGTTTCTTACACTAGAAACTGTACCAGACTTTGCTTGTAAAAAAAAGATAGATGTCAAAATATTTCACAAAATGTACATGGTCTGCCATGTCACCTAACTTGTCTAGATCATTTTCAGGATCTAACAGTGTTCCTTGAGCAAACACTTCTGTCTCAGCCCTTAACATGTTGCTATAGGTGTCAGAGACATGTCAGAGACATGCATCTTAGGGGACACTATCCTAGATACATCTATCACTGATAGTGTGTAGACCTGGAGCTTCATAGTTGGTCCACTGTAGGTATTGTACTGATGTGTCCAGAATTGCGCTAACTCTAGTGGGTATATGCTTATTTGGGGTGAGACTCCACTCTCATCCGCAGCCTGTATCTCACTCTTATGTAGTGTATATCCTTCAGCTAAAGGTGTAATGTTCAACTGTCTGCTGATCATTGGATTCTTCATCAGGTTAAAAAAATGTTCAAAGGTCAATTATACAAAAAAGACGAGAACACTACAGCAAGTGTACAACAGGATTACTGCTCCAACAAATATTTTACAGTTCTTGGTGAACTTTGGACATTCAAAAATCCTTCAGATAAACTTTGCACTTGGCTCTACTTCAAGCCTTGTTTCTGGATCTTCTGTTCCCGGAAAAATATACATATTCTCAGAAGATGCTGAGGTTCCTGGAGTTATTGTTAACAGCATGTGTTCTATTTGTGCATGCTCGTCAGGTTATTCAAGTTAAAGACTCTCCTCGCTCATAAACAGGGGTGTAACCATCTGGAGCTGGCCTAAGATGGTCAATAGACACTTGTCATGTACCTTTCTTAGGAGGCAGGTCTGGTAGGATGGCTGTTCTGAGCCAATGAGTTCCAGTATCTTCACCAGAGGTCTGTAGCGCGGTCCAAGTGCTTCTTTGTCATTCATCTCCTCCAGGACGTAGACCCCAGACTTCAAGGTGCTCAGTGACTTGTCTTGGTGCAGTGGTGCTTCATCACCATTGATGCAGTCTCTCAGTGGTGAGAGAAGTACAAGGATTTTATAAGTCAGCCATATACATTGGAGTGCCAAAAAGCAACTCACAAGCTGTTCTGCCCTCACACTGGGAAAGGTGAGGTAGGTTGTTTATGGTTTATAATGATATTTTATATCGTGTTCTGTTTGCATTGAGGCCCATTTGAAGTGCAGTGCAGTTGAATTTACAATCCTAGAGTGGGTAGCTGCTGCTAATTGCACTAACTGTGTGTTTGTGTGCATAGTCTTGTTTGCAGCTAGTGTGTGTTCCTGCTGTACAGTTATTTGAACAGCAGCCATAATCTTCTCTTCTGGAGAAAACTTCTGCTCTGGAATTGTATAGACATGTGAATGGTATGCTATGGGATTTGTCTCTCCTTGGTTATATACTACATATGTAAAAATTTTGGGGCCAGAAAATAATTCACCTCTAAGTCCTTATCTGTGGTTCTGTCCTGGAGAGGACTACTTTGAGTCTTCTGCTGATATATGTGGTCTAATAATTGACCCTCTATTAGTTTTAGGTGTGGTATAGCCTGTGCTTTGATTGGATATTGTCTATGAGGCTTTGGTGTTGTAAACACTGGCATGTTATGTGGAAGGCAATCTATGTCATGTCCTACATAATTCTTGAATAATTGTGCTGCATTAGCATTCACTCCATGTTCCTCAACTTTATCTGAAAAAGCAAGTTTAATTACCACCCCCCCATGGCATTCCCCAACATATAGCCTAGGACAATCATGTACTACTAAAAGGCCATCTTGTGTTATATGCAGTTTAGACCAAAATAATGTTGCTATTTCCTTTGGATGTTCCCCTTAAAGATGTATGGTGTCTATGTACAGTTAATTTTCCTGAACCACTTCTCCTGTGGGATTAATAACATCTACCTTTTGATCAGTAGGAATATGTTTAAAATGCTGTGTGTGTATTTCTTTAAATATGGAGAGTTGTGTGCTGCCAGAATCCTGCGAGTCTGGTTTAGATCTTTTGCCATTGTCCACTCTTAATGCTGCAATCCACATCCCTTCTACTTCCGTCCCCTTCCTCCTGGCGGGCTTCTGCTCTCCCTTAGGTGGGTGACAAGCCTGTTTCTTCTCTTTCTGTGAAGGAGATGAAGGATAATCTTCATCTCTGTATTTCTGTGGTGGCCTGGGCTGTGCCATATCTCTTAACTGATAGGTACTTTTCTCACCACTTCTGCCCTTATAGGGTCATCTACCCCAACCAGCTTCTTACCTGGGACCTGTGCTATCTCTCTGTACTGATACTGTCCTGCCATGAAAGAGTTGTGTTTCTTCTTTGACAGGGGGCATACTGGAACCCATGTCCTTCCTTTACTGCATCTAGCTGAGAAGGTGTTTCTGCCGTTTCCTGTCTGATACCAGTGGTGCTAGTAGATGGTGCCCTTTTTAGAGTGCTTACTCTCATCTAATTCTTTTTTTGTCTTCTCCCCTGAATGTTTTACCAAGGTAATCTTTACCTAGGGACATGGAAGTATCTGGCAAAATTTGACCAAACTGGAATGTTATTTCCTGTTCACTCGGCAGCACAGCTAGGTGCCTGAAGACTTCTACTTTATAGGGCGTATGAATACTCCCATTACCATACGATAATTGCCCCAGCTATTGCAGCCCTAAACTCATCATTGCTTCTGCTCCCTGTGATTTCAGTATTTCTCAGAGAATGGAGGTTAATGTTGTAATTGAAGGAGTCCCTATTAAATGCAGGTATAACCATCTATACACTGAAACCCAACTATCACAGTTTTCCATGGGTGGGTTACAACCTGTTGGGATTTTGATTGATAAAGCCTTCTGCCTCTGCTGAGGAGTGTCTTGAGGGTAGCTGCCTCTAGCTGACTCAACTTAGGGGAATACCATCTAGGGATCTACTCTTGCCTTGCGGAACAGGTCCTCAAAATGTCTTTCAGGTTCTGGAATGGAAGTATTCCTTCATCCTCTGCTATTACTGTACTGGGTGATGCTGGTGCAGCTCACTGAGCTCTATATTCTACAGCTTGAGCACGGATACTGTCACAATGTCTCATCACTAGTGTATGGTCTTCCCATTTACATGAGTCATTTGCCTCCTTATTTGGATGGAACCTACGGATGTGTTCTAAGGTTAATCACTCTATAGCAAAAGAGCCATGTCTAGCCCTTTTAGTGGGATATGTCAAACCCCCTTGAAATATGTTCTGATGGTCTACCTGCTTCAAAGCTAACTCAGGATAACAATAATGTGTGTACTGTATCTGTTCTAGATGCCTCCTAATATATAGGGTTTCAAACACGTCCTCTGGCTTGACACAGGTGTCTTCATATATGCAAATAGGGTTTTCTCTGGCAGTCCCCCAGGCACTGCCACTCTAAGGTTGTTGTTGACATTTCTAACACCTCCCTCCTGTAACCACCTGGCTATTACCCAGGGGCATTTTACAGGAATAGGGACGTCAACGCATGGGTTAGCCATTTTAATACCTCTTAGCTAGATAGCTGTTAAGAATATGTGCTTAAAATATCTAGAATGTTTTGTAAGCCATTTATTCTACACCCTTCTCTTCGCTAGAGTATCTTGTAAGAACTTTATTTTTATTTTTTTATTGTATTCAGTTTAAATTAAACCTTCAAAAATGTATATTATAGAAAACAGATAAAATTACCAAATTACAGTATACAAGAACATGTTACAAAAACATTACGAAAAAGCGTCAGACCTTTGTATGGATAGGTACAAAATCACAAACTCTCAAATAAAATATACAGTACATCATTTGCTCTTGAATCTTTTCAAGAAATTAATCATTCAGAGAAATTAAAACTTAAACAATGATTTAACAAAAGAAATACATATCTACATTCCAGTAAAACTGTTTACAAGGTAAGTAATCTCAGTGAAAATAGTAACAGAAGAGTGCTCCATAATCTTTTCAGAATATTAAGCCTTTTAATAAAGCCTGATACTGTCAAGCCCTCAAGTACGTTCTGAATATTGAGGCATCGTTTCCATATAGTGTCTTCACTGAAACCTGCTCAGTAATTTAACAGAGGCAACATGTATTTTGTCCTCAACACAGTTAATGTATCACACTCAAGGATAAGATGTTTTATTGGTTCCAATTTAAGATTACAAAATCTACATCTGACCTCATCATCTGCTATTTGTCTTCTCCTAAACACTATTTCCTTGGTCGGAAGTAGATTCCAATGTAACTTGAGTAGCAGCCCTTGATAGTATCGATTTGGAATTGAGTCAGAATAGTAGAAAGAGTTCATTGGCATTTGTGCCCATGGGCTAGGTGGGTTGTGGATGCATAGGAGTGAAATGCATCCGTTGTCAGTGTCCAACCAAAATCAAATAGAGACCTTTTGGTTTTCAAGGGATTGTTGATTAAGGTATCCAGATCCAAACCGATTCTAGACAAGATCATTTCACATCTTGTCCTAAAGTAGACCAGATCAATACAAGAATTCAGATTATCACCCAACCTCTGATATAAAGAGTCAGGTATGGGAGCCATAAGCTTGGCAAATAGTGACAAAAGACGCCACTGCACCCGGTCCCATAATGTAATGGCCCCAAGTTCGTACCTAATAGCTGCCAATGGTGTTGCATTCTGGACTCCAAGGATCCTCCTCCATGGACTGCTTTCAATTCTATCCAATGTTTTCTATTTTATATCACTCTGCAACTCGATTATTTTAGGGACAATTTTCCCTTTGAAGAAAATAATGGATGGCTTAAGTGAAAATCTACCGAATTTACAGTAAATTTTTAGCATCTGAGATTATAACTGCACTGCCTTTTGCATCAGAGCATCAATGCCTGGTTTTAAACCTTCATGCGCTCCACAATAGAATCCCAGGTATATAACACCTGTGATGTTCTTAACAGACGTCCCTACAATGTTCCACAGTGTGTGTTTGCTCTCCTTGCCTGACCTAGTAAATGCCAAAATGTAAGTTTTTTTTTAGGATTGATAATCAGGCCATTATCTTTAGCATATCCAGCAAAAATATTTAGCAGCCTCTGCAGTCCGTCCCTTGGTTGATCAAACAATAAGAAGTTATCTGCACAGGCCAGCCATGCAATTTTCATCGACCAACCTTCAGGGAGATTAACTCTCCGTCAGCTAGAGAGAACACAACGTCAGACATGTACTGATTAAAAAGCCAGGGGGCTAGCACACATCACTGTCTGACCGCCAGTATGAACAACTTGTTTGGGTGATACCACCTTTTTAGTCGTACCTGGTTTCCACAGTTTTTGTATACCCTATTAATAAGCCTCAGCAGACCAGCCAGCATTCCCCATGAATCCAATTTAGCCCATAGTCTGTTCCGGTCTACACAACCAAATGCGGCTGATAGGTCAATCAAGGCCATATAGGTGCAGCCTTTAGACATCTGCCAAGAGTCTTCCTGAATACAGTTGACCACAGGCCCATTCATGTTAGTGGAATGGCCCTTACGGAAGCCTGTCTGCAGTTTATTTAGGGGATGTACTGGCAGGTCCAATGTTCCAGATGTGTAAGTAGGAAGGCTGAAAAGATCTTGCAGTTTGCCTCTGTTAAGCAGATAGGCCGACAGTTCTTCGGATCGGACCTACTTCTGCACTTAAAGATCGGGACTATATGAGACATACTCCAGGACGAAGGTGTAATTCCTGGCCGAATATTGGGACATTTTGCATCTTTTTAGCAATGGGTGGATAGTAGAGATCTTTAGATCAGGTTGCCACTTACTATTGTCTATGATCCCATTGGTGCCTTGTTCCATTGTAGGATCCTTCAGGGGAGAGCCAAATCTACATTCGAAGAACAAAATCCACTCGACTCTGGGATTGCATTTAGATGGATGACAGCATAATTAGGGTCCTGACCATTAACTAGAGACCAGAAGTCACTCACTCGGGAAATGATTAGTAACCCTAGTCTCCACATCCTGCTGCAGCAAACTGTTCTTTACTGATTTGCAGTAGTTTTTGTATATCTGCTTAGTTTTTTTTTAATAAGCGCAAGGCAGGTGACACCATCTAACTTCAAGCCCGAATGTGTCTAGTCTCCCTCCTCATTCTGGTTTTTGCAGCAGCTAAATTACTGTTGTAACAGTGTACATGTCTAACTACTCTGCTCCCTTCAGTTCCTAGCCTGAAGCGCATCCCAGAAATTAAAATGCAAATGAGTCTCTGGATCTCAATTACATTAAAGTTGTTGATTTTCCATTCTAGGGTGGTTGTATCCATGATTGACCTTAGATTAGGATTCAAAATGTTGATGTTCGAGTCAGACCAGCAAATTACATTACCTTCCACATTAGTAGTTACATGCAGCTGGCACCTAAATTCTCTATTAATTAGAACCATGTTGAAGACTGCTGTCAGTATGCAGTGATCACTTCATGCGTTCTTCAAAACTGAGAACGAGAGACAGCACTTCGTCATATAGTCATCAGCAAATGTGTAGTCTAATAAGCAGGAGCTATTCCCTCTATGCCAGGTATGCCAGTCTGATTTGTTAGACTGAGTAATCGGATTCCCCAAAAGAGGCTGCAACCCGAGCGCCCCTAGTCCCAAATAACACGTTCTTCCAGCTTGGCATTTGGAAGTGACATTTATATTCTCCATAGGTGAGAAACACAATTCCCAAGCAGTTTTTCTAAATCTCAAATCTGCATTCAGGTCTCCGAGAACTATTAGTCTGTCATTTGGATGTCTGGCGGACCATTCATCAATACAATCAAACACTTTCTCAACAAAACAGTTAATCTCTTAGTTACCCTAGTGCAAATAGATGTTAACAATGAAGATCTTCAAGGTACCATCTGGGAAGGATAAATCCACCCACATGGCACCAAACGGTATATTTTCAAGGGCAGACCCGTAAGACCCAGGGCATTTTCCACCACCATAAGCAAAAGCCCTGATGGCGTCCCTCCAGCACTTTCTTTAGGTGATTGGAAGGACATTTGAAAACCATCCAAAATGGGTACTGAGGTCATCCAAGTCTCTTGCGAACATGCAATTTGCCTCTCTTAAGTTAGACAGACAGATGGGATTGGTAAAGAGATGACTACTCCCATGAGTATTCTAGGATTTGAGGCACAGGGATATCGCTCTCTGCTCCGTGCCTCCAGACTTTACTTGGATAAGGGACTGGTTTCTACCACAAGGTTGACGTAATGGCAGCCCAATCTATTTTGCTCTCATACATTTGGTCTTCTACTGTTCTCACTCGTTTACTCACACTTTCCCATAGTCGAACCACAATTCTACAATTTTCTGTTTGGCCCAACGAACCCCCCTCCTCTGTATTAACCTGAGTGATATCAAACCCTAGGTTCAAAAGGCTGCCTCGCTGAGAGAGGATGAGCTCTTTTACTAAAGGAAAATTAAGATAGATAATGCTGTTATCTGGCTGATTCCGGTCTGTAAAAGCCACTCTATAAATATCCAAAGAGCAGAGCAGGGCCAGGGCTGGGATTCCTGCAAAGATCATCAGAACATTAGATCGATTTGGGCAGACCGGATAATGTGAACCAAGCATACTCAGCATCTTAAGTCAGTGGGCCCCTTTAATCATAATCGTGTCATTCATTCTCCTTCCCAAATTACTCTTTGACTTCTTCCCCAAAGCCTCAGAAGCTCTAGCATTTTGCAAGATACTATAGTTGCCCCGATCAAGGACAGGCCAATTGGTAGGGCCATCCCTTGGTGCATATGTAATGGTACATGAAGACAGTGAAAAAAATCACTTGCTTCTGATACCATATTCGGATATAAAATCTTCTGAAGCTTTTTCTGTAACTGGTCATCCCTTACCCCAACCCCACTCTATGATCCATCAGCCCATAGTGAGTGTCCACTGTAGTTTGTGGTGCTGTTAGCACTTCCTTGCCTGGTAGACACATAGATCTAATTAGACAATCCCTTCTAATGAGCAGCCACCCATCGGTATTCTCTGAGGGCATTATATTCAGGTATCACCCAGTTACACTCCCTCCATTCATAAACATGGTTATTATTTAAGGAGTGGTCTCCACCCTGACTGATGGAGGTAGGGGGAGTAGCTGCCCACCCACAGCAGCAGGCATCTGTTGTGAGGCTAGCGCCTGAACATAGTTCCCAAAATTAGCCCCAACTTCTATAGGGCCCGCCCCTGAAGGGGCCACCTCCTGAACTGACACCCCCTGTGGGTGTTAAACCAGACACCCTCAGCTCCCCCTGCGTGGGGGTAGAAGTCACAAAAGGTTGGATGTCCAGGAATGCCTGGTCGGTTTGCGAAGTAGAATCGGTATTTGACACCTTATTAGACCCTGCAGCCCCTGGAGTGCCTTCTTCAGTAACAGTGGACAAAATAGATCTAAATAAGGGTTTGTAATTGAGTTTAACTCTGTTCAGGTGGGACTTTCAAAGTATAGTACTTTTCTTAACAGATTTCAATTGTTTCTCTTGGTTTAGCTTATAAGGGTGTGGCTCCACAGAAACCTCTAGAAGAACTGACAAAGCCTCCCCCGGAGTAGGAGCAGCTTGCCCAAGTACACAATGATCATTCATCAAGTAATTTCTTGAAATATCCCTGGCATTGCATTTCATGGGTGAGCTGGCCGATAGAGGCCCATGCTTCTGCCTGGGGAGTGCACAGTTAGTTAAAGTTTGGTCTACACCGCAGGTATGTTAGTATCAGAGATTTCAATTATCTCCATAATGTTTTCAACAACAGCAGGTTTTGTCTGTAGCCCCCCAAAAGCGGCCACCAAATTGCTCGAACCAGGGCCTATTGGCCAAAAGCACAGCTCAGAACTGATACAGTCAAGTTTGCGATTCACCTCAGCCATTAATGAGTTTGTTGAGATTAGTTTAGCCCAGATGTTATCATAGAGGGAGACAGATGAGCTCAGGACCATAGTAAGAGCAGAGACAGTTGGATGAGTTAGGCGGATTCTTTCATCAATTTCCCTAAGGGTTTGATGCATAGCTGGACTATCGTATTGTTCATCAGCTTCCGCAGAACTGTCAGATTGTACCTGAACATGTCCCTCTGGGTTGTTGCTAATGGCATACCTGTTGATTAGATTTGTACAATCAGACGAGGAGCCCTGCAAAGATGCATTGCATGTTTGTTGGACCACGCTGTCAGCATTATCAAAAGTGGTTGGGTCCCGGTTGACATCCTGATCCACAGCCTGGTCAGCAAATTCAATGATGCTGATATCTCTAAGATGTTCGATACCAACAAATGTTTCTGCACAGACATCACAGAATGGTCCAGCATAGTTTTGCCTCTTACCACCGGGAGTGATTTCATTTCAGTACTTGTAGCTGATTTATCAAAATAATGGTCCATAAAGCATTGTCCAGAAACAGGCCGGGGCAAAGGATTAACTGGAGGCGTTTTAAACAAAGCAGAAGAATTGTTAAGTCAAGTCAAAACACATACATTCCGAGCAATGGCTGGGAGAACTGATTTCAAAGTAGGTAAGGTAGGTAACATAGCCTGGTTGAACTGATCATCCTTATTTAGTGTCAGTTGAGGAACTAAGTGACCATCATTATTTTCAACAACAGCCACTAAGTGAGACATCTTCCTCTGAAATTCGGAAGGGAGAACCTGCACAGCGAAGTAGACACCAGCGGGGGAGACCCGCGTTGTTAATGCCCAGCACAGGAATGCACTCAATCATGTCCACTGGTTCCAGAATGTTTGCAGATCCTGATTGGAGGTCTTGGCCAGTTTGGCTGTGTAAGCCTGATCGCATACTTGCTGTGAAGTCTTATGAGGTGTACTCAGTATAACTGACACGACTGACCCAAAAAAACTTATTATAAAGTCATTACTCACTACCGTCAAGAGTAGCTTTGGAGCCCAGCAAGTTCAGTTTGGATTGAAGCAAAGAGAAGTGAAAGTCTAACTTCTTGACAGGTAGGTTCAACTATGTTGCTTCAAACGATCTGGGAGGAATCAGCAATTAACCCAGAATGGAGGCCCAATACAAATAGGCAAAGGTATCCCAGCTGTCTCCCGAAGTACGCTGAAGGTAAATAAAAAGCACTGCAGAGGGTCAGACACAGTGGGCACATTATAACCCTGGTGGTAGCCGTGCCTGTAGAACAGGCAGGGCTGCCGCTGGAGTTGCCTTTTTTCCAGCACCCATGAATGGGCAATTACTGGTCATGCCGAATTAGGCAGACCCGGTAATTGCCCATTCGTGGGTGGCAGTAATAAGGTACTCCCCATCCCCACTTGGCCCCATAGGGCTGAATGGGAATGGGGAGCTTGGATGCACCACTCTGCCTGCCAGGCCAGTCCTGGTGGGCTGACCGACGTCCACGAGCACAGCTCATAGTATGGCAGTGCGGTGGCAACGGTGGTGGTAGCTTACCGTTGTTACCGTACCACCATGGTTGTAATGAGCCCCAGTGTGTTTAACTCAATCTGGGAAGAATCAACAATTAACCCAGAACAGTGACGCAGAGCAGATAAGTAGAAGTATCCCAGCCGTCTCCCAAAGTGCACCAAGGCTGATAAGCACTGCGAAGGGCCAGGCATGTTTAACACACTGTGGTTCAGGGCGCAAGCCAGAAAGAAATAGCCCCAATCCCAGATCAAAGGGAAAACTAGTAACCCTGCAGTCTCTGGGAAAAGGTTTTTCACAGATCTTCACAGATCTTCACAGTTAATTAATGAAAATTCACAAGACTGATAGGAAGCAGCCAGGCGGGCGTAATTTAAAGGGACCTTGCCACTTACCATTTCAACACGGTTCCGACCAGTGCTTAACAGTTTGTAGAGTGTGTCCAGGTAACGAGTTATGGCCACGCCTCCACCTTTGTATGGCGGGCTGCAGGCTGCCACTTAGCTTCTCCACTTCACAGCCTGCTTCAGGAGAAAAGGTAGTTTCATTAAGCTGTTTGCAGGTAACGCCTTCCATGAGTAGAAAGTAAAGAAACACTGCACAATTCGGAATCATCTGCAAACACTGCAGACTGCCACTTACCTTCTCCACTTCACTAAAGTGTGCTATAGGATCTTAACTTTAATTCTTTGCATTGCCAGGTCTGTAGAAACCCCCTAGCCCCTTTTCAGTATCTAAGAAGGCAGAATATATTTGGGGTAAGAATTTGTTAAGCAGTAAAGCCCACCCAGGGACATCAAAAGTGAACTGATTTTTATCACCCCCAACGCCGCAGAGCCTTCCCTCCACCCACAAGAGAGTAGGAATCAACCCCTTGCAGTGGGAAGCTACTCACAGTTATCTGCACAAGGGTGGTTTGCTAATGTCACATATATTTTATTGACGGTCCACTGCTGAAACCTTCCTGTAACTCTTTGGGTGTGTGTATTAATGACATGCATCATACATAACATAATGCCCTATCATTCTTGTACATAGTGTAAATCTTTCAATTATGAATATAAGAACTAAATACACATTGCTACCACTATAGTCCCTACACATACCACTTAATATGCAAAATGTTATTAATGAATATGCAGCTTTCATTGCCTTTGCCTCTATGTCTACACAAGACCAATCAATCATTTCAGAATAATAATAATCACCATTTCAATAGTAACTGCCTACCTCAATAGATCTTCCCAGGCAATTTCATAGAGTGGCTTAACCCCTAAATAGAGCTATAGCTCTTTACCAATGTGATATTAAAGATGGATAAAATAAGTTCTCATACTCACTACTATCCTTAGAAGGTACGGATATGAGAGGTGGAGGCGGGAAGCCCGGATGCCTATGGTCTGCACATTCCAAGAATAAATCAAAATATTTTGAATCCACATGTATAGCAAAAAGAAGCACAAATAGGAAAATATGGTTTAAGTCAGAAATAGTCCACAGTGAATAGGTGGTGAGCTGTGTGCCTTAGAGAGTGTACCGCTCTATCAAAATCAGAAGTTCATCTTGAAAGCGAATTGCAGGAGTCTCAAAAAGTCAAAAATCAAATTTAATGACTTCAAAAACCAGGCAAGGAAAAAGGAGGGACTTCTCCCTCCCCTCTCTATAGGAGAGAGTGGCTCCATTGTTACTCTAAGGATGGTCCTCCAACCACCTGTCTGCATCCTGTCTCTTCCAGCTCTGTCAGAACAGCTCCTCTAGCCCTCCCCAAACTCAGCAATTTTATAGTACTGCAGCATCATGTGCCACTATCAGTAAGAGTAAGATGCTGCTTAGGTCATACCTCACTGTCAGCATTTATCAGGAGCAAGTTGCTGCTATGGTGATACCTCACTATTAGCATTTTGCAGGAGCAAGTTGCATGTTTATGTCCAAAGCAAGGTAATTTCTTATCACACTATGGCTAGTTTCTAAATAATCTGTAGTCTGCGTTCACTCGTTCTCTTCCATATCCTGCCATGCCCGGGAATATTGTAGTTCTTTTAAATGTTGTTTCTATTAGATAGACAGTTTAGTTCAGTTTACTATAACAACCCGGGACAATTGGAATACTTCCCAGACTGTTTGGAGTGCATTCCAGAAGTATTGTTTATGTAATATGTTTGTGTGTTCCATGAAAACATAAGGTTGACACACAGTGCATACATCCAAACTGTTAGATTCCCAGTGGCCTTGCACTCTTAGTGTAGCCGTGGAAATCCTCAAGATAATACAATTCTTGGGCGGTCTAAACCATACACGCCAAGAAAGGTATTAACCAGAAGATGGAGATCAGAAGATGCCGGGGACCGTCAGGATGAATGCAGAGTTCCCCGATGTAGTCAGAAACCAGGCGATGAATCGTCCTTAGATGATCGTAGAGTACCCCAAAATGGATAATAACTAGACAATTCGAAGTGATATCTGATGAGAATTATTTTTTTTTTTACCCCTAGGTGACACTATGCAAAGTCAGTCTAAAAAGGCATCAATGAAACAACCGACTAGGTTCACTCATATCAAAGAAATGACAATCTAAACAGAGGTAATGCAAGTTTTGAATCAGAATAGCATATAATGTGGAATCCACAAATAAGAGAATTTGTGACTTATCAGTGGATGAGTGGTGACAATGAATACCTCTGGTACCCAAGGGAAAACCTGCCCCGACGAACAAGAACACCTAATACTGAAGTGGCAAGTCTCTAGTCCCCAATAACCACCGCACCCGACGACAGGAGGACGTCTACTTCTGGGGTGACCACTCTCTAGTCCACAAAAGTCACCGGACACAACGGCACGAGGACGCCTAAGAGGAGAGTGCCCCTGGGACCAGAGGGTAGAAGGAATCTGGATGGGGTGAATTGGCAGGGAAGGATTCTTTATCCGGAAGAAAAATATTCTAAGGGTAAGCTGTTTGATCCAGGCATGTGTAGAACTTCCAAAGGACGAGATCACCCAAAAGTGAGTTAGGAGAGTCTCAGGTGAGTAGAAAGAAAAAACAAATAGATACTAGGACAGGAAACCTGGGAGGGTTGAGGAGTAGATGCAGGAGAGGGACAGAGAAGAGGAAAAAATGAAAGTTGAATTCCAAAAACATCAAAACAGACAGGGTACTGGCAAGGGCTAATCCAAGAACAGGTAGAGGTCAGCAACTAGTCGAGCAACAACAGGGATCGTAGATGTAGACAAAAACAAGTCCGGAATGCGTAGCCAAGAGTTCAATATTACAACAGGAGATCAAGACCAGGAGTAGCAAAGCAACAGCCTTGGGACAAAAGCAATGTTGCGGAAATCACCGTAGAAAGCAAAACGAACGAAGCGTAACAGAAGCTCAATCAGCAGCACTGCAGCACTGTTTCCGTGGGTCTTATGAAGGCTGGATCACATGACCCTAACGCTGTTGCACGTGACAGGAAGACTGAAAACGCTGTCCCAGTCGCCATGGCAACCTGCAGCGCTCCGCGAACCGAGTGCCGGAGAACGCGAAGAAAGACCTGGCCAGGAATGGTGAGGAGTGCCGGAAAGCAGACTGTGCTGGATACACCCTCTGAGGGCCGGTGAGAACGCGGCGCGGAAGGTAAGCAAAAGCACCATGTATTTTCTTAACACAAACTAAGTGTAGTTGTCTGTTCTTAATTGTGGCGACATAGAGAATTCCGGTTATCAGATTATCGTTTGGAGAAAAAACGGGGCATTGTACCCTTTTCAGATGGCAATTCCTCACACTCCCAATCCGCACTTCTTCAAGTATCTCAGACAAACCGCAATGATCTCCCATTTGGCCTCTGCTCAATACCCATCGCAGCTAGAACAACGTGACCACTGCACCAGATCATACTCAAAACCGCAGAAACAACTCAGAACACCTGATGTGCTGTAGTGGAACTGCCAAGAAGGTAATATTGGCTTATAACTGCCCCTTTGGTAAATGCTGGGCCTTGGAGACTGGTTAGGTCACTTGAGAACCTCATATCCTTTTAAAAGAACATGCTGGTCATTGAAATTGCCTATCGCCCCTGTATTCATGCCCAGAGGGCTGCATTCTATCTTTTCTTTTATATTTATTTATTGTTTACATTTTAATATTGCACACAAACCCTGAGGCATCATGGCGCTGAAATTACAGTGTGCCCGGAGGCAGACAAATACAAATACTTGGACGAATAAAAGGCAGTTACATAAGGAATGGAACATATTTCAGGGTAGAAGTCATATAGCACTGGGGAGTAGAGGTTGAGTTAAGTGAACAGCCATGTTTTAGGGCTTTGCAGTAGGCCCAAAAAGATGTCTCTGCTCTTAGTGCATGGGGGAGAGAATTCCATTGTTTGGCAGCAATGACAATATCCATGCATATTTTCTGTTCTTTCCACAGCGATGGATTTTTGTGCAGGTTTTCTATTTTTGTTTTTCAGATGGTGTGTTTAATATATATATATATATATATATATATATATATATATATATATATATATATATATATATATATATATATTACATGGCCACGGTAGTGGCCATGTAGTTATGGTTAAGTTGCTGTTTCCATAGGAAGAGCACTTTTTGGGCGGTTTATAACTTCGCTCTCCCTGGACGGATCCTCACCAAACTTTGCAAAAAAAGTAGTTGGGTCACTCTGAATTTTTCTGCAAAGTTTGGTGAGGATTCGTCCAGGGGGGGAAAAGTTATAGGGGGGGTCCCAAAACTTTTTTTTTTCCCATAGACTGAATGGGAAAAAACTTTGCGCACGGCTACAGCCCGAACCACTGGATGGATTTTCACAAAATTTTTCAGCAGGAGCGGTGGCCTCGTCCCAAAAGTGTGCTTTTGTAAATTTGGTGTAAATCTGTCCAGTAGTGTTCGCTGATTGGACGGCGAGGTGCGAGGGGCGTGGAGCGCGTCAGATTTTCTGTGGCGCCCACCATCTTGTATTCGCAGTCAGCCGCGTACAGCGCAGTGAAACGTGGATAAAAAATTGTATTTAGTGCCGTGTGTTGGTGTGTAAGAGTGTTTGGGGAGGGTGGGGGAGTACGAGATAGGTTCAATGTTTTGTTTTTTTATGTGCTAGACCTTTTTGTTGTGTTCGATTTGTCGGCGGGGAACATGGTTGTTCTGACATTTTGTAAATAAACTAAATGGTGGGGTGTTTAGAGGACGGAGTATGTGTCATTTTTGTTCGCCAGGAAGGTAAAAATGAGCTATGAACACTCGCAGTGTTCTTAATTGTTCATAAATACACAAACTGGGGGTGTCCTCAGGACGCTGTCCGTATTGTAATCTGTCTAGTTGAATGTGTTCTAAGAACACTCGCAGTGTCCCGAAATGGTTGCAATTACAAAAAATGGGGGTGTTCTGAGAACGTTGTTTGTATTGTTCGTTGTCAGGGTGAAAGTGTTTTAAGAGCACTCCTTTTGTTCGCTAATAGTACAATTTCCCAGGGGCGTCAACCGACTTTTTGTCCACTAAAGAAACTATAAATCCAGCTGGTGTGCGCCGACATTATGTGATAATCCTATGACTGGCGCTATTGACCTGGCTGACTTGCTTTTGCGACACTAAATCATATCTCCCGCCCCTAAGCCTGATATTATCAAAGCATTCATATTCCCCGCCTTTCTCCGTGACGTTACAGGGTGCGTAATGAAACGCGCCCAGTCGTCTCCAGTACTACGCGACTTTACACAGAACCCGGAAGACAACACACATTATGTCACAACACAGCGCGCCACAATTCGGAATATGAAACTGTGATTTAAAAGCAAAGAGCAAGATTGTAAATGTTGTAAAGTACATTTATTTGACATCAAATGTTTAGAGAATATTCAACAATTTGCATTTGTCTTTGTTGTCGATCCGCAAAAGTTCATGTTGAGACACGCAATGTTCCTTTGCGGTACAGAGAGTGTTAAATCAGCTTACAACTCAGTGCGCCACAATTCGGAATATGAAACTGTGGTTTAAAAGTAAACAGCAGGATTGTACATTTGGTAAAGTACATTTATTTCACATGAAATGTTTAGTGAATATTCAGCGATTTGCTATTGTCTCTGCTGTCGATCAGCAAAGTTTATTTGGAGCCACGCGTTGTTCCTTTGCGGTAGATAGGCTGTTGGTTTATGATAAAAGCAGTAAATGGTCGCTCTGATAATCGGAAGGTGCTCCAACAACGAGCCATTAGACCACCCTATTGGTTGGTATGTTGTTTGTAGCCGCTAGTACTGCGTAAGGGCATATTGGTCCTTGGCGATTGTCCCATAAAATGGTGAGGGTCATGAAGTTGCATATTTGGACTTGCACCTGACAGTTGAAGACCCCATCCGCTGGAGTCTGTAAATCGTGACATAGACAAAATGGGGCCACGTACCTGTTTTAAAAAACATAAATTAGTCTTACCAGCCGATCTTCATTAAAAATCATCATTTTAATAATTAGGGCGTGAAACTATTTGCTATCGAAGATAGTGCAACAGAGTATGTTAATAATAAAATAATAATATTTTCCCATTCATATAGCGCTAAGAACCGTGAGGTATGTAAGCGGTGCTTATTATTAACCATGGTGTGTGGTGCTCATTTATCGACCACGGAAGGATGAAAGGCTGAGTTTGGCGTTGCCGGGATTCAAACTTGCGTTAGCAAGCTGTGCATGGATGTCTAAAGCGAGCGCTGTACTCGCTGTGCCACTTGACAGGCTACAGTGAAGTGACACAGCGAGTAGAGCGCTTGACCGCCTATAGACCGGTTAAATTATTTCTATTAACCCACCCTGTGTCGTCTGCCTTTTTCAGAGGCCTCTAAACGACAGGGGATCAATTCGGCGGTGATAGTGCGCGGTAGAAAACATTATGCCACTTTCAACGAACAAGTTCAACTTGAGCTGTCTTTAATGCTACACTATTGTAATTATATTTGGTATAAAGTAATCTAAAGGGTTACTTACAGTACAATTGTAATTTCCCTTGTCTACGAGTGGTGCAGTCCCAAAATACGACTCCGCGTGTGCCAACGATCTTTCGTATAGTGATATAATATATAAAAGTGGTTTTGTTTCAGAAATTTCATCTTTATCTTCTCTTACGTTTTAGCAACACTCCTTCAAGAGAAGTCTTTCATCACAATCTCTGTCTGTCAAGGTCAAAACACAATACAACCTTATAGTCGGCCTCGTGAGCCTCTCCGGGGTCTGAGAAAAAAATGGAAGCAGCTGACCTTTGCTGTGAACGAGCATAAATTCTTCCTTTGCAACATTCTGTGTAAAGCCATCTGTAGAAGTTGTGGAAGCAGCTGACCTTCACTGTGAACGAGCATAAATTCTTACTTTGCAACATTCTGTGTAAAGCCATCTGTAGAAGTTGGTTTTTGCACGCCATGTTTGTATATTGTTTGCGTGATATAAAAAAAAACTTTGTTAAAGGGACGTTATGGTTAAGTTGCGCTACTAAAAACCTATGAAATTCAGTGAAAAAACTTTGTTAAAGGGACGTTATGGCTCAAAGTAAAACCGAAAAACTCCTAAAATTCGCCAGTTATGGTAACATAAGCAACCATAACTCATGCCACCGTGCACTGCTAACACTAACACCCAGGACATCAAAGATGACATCACAAATGTCATTGATGACATCACTGATGACATCATATGGCTGGCTCTCCCTTTTTATCCTTTAATGACATATCGAAGCCACATAGTTTTCTTCAGTAACAGTCAGGAAGTAAAAATTGAAAAGGTACTATATTTGTAGACTTAGGGTCCTGTCACATCATATGAAACATATACATAGCGGAAGATACAGGCTTGAAAGAGAGCAATCCTTTCTGTGCATGAAGATAATTATTATGGTTATCAGCACTTTACCATAGTTTTATTTTTATTACTCTACCTTCCCTCTATATGCTCATATTTGTATACATTATACTCACTCTCCATAGAGTGAATGGTAAACATTTTTTGCTCGCGCATAAAGCCCAAACCGCTGGATGGATTTCCACCAAATTTGGACCAGGAGCAGCGGCTTGGTCCCGAAAGCGTGCTTTTGCAAATTTGGTGAAAATCCGTCCGGTATTTTTTTTTAAAATGACCAAAAAGTAGGTAAAAAAAAATTAGTGATATCTGTGTTCGGTTTGCGGATACACTTCCCTGTTCGCTCCGCGGAAAGTGTCCTGATTGGCCAATCGTCTTGCGTGATGTTCGCGGACATGCAAAGTGTTCGCTGATTGGACGGCGTGGAGCGTGAAGCGCGTCAGATTTTTCGGTAGCGCCCGCCATCTTGGATTCGCGGACGTCCCTGGACAGCGCGGTGAAACTTTGTTCAAAATGTGTATTTTGTAGAGTGTGTTGGTGTGTAGGAGTGTTTGGGGAGGGTGGGAGTGTATGAGATAGGATGAAAGTTGTGTTTTGTATGTGTTCGATTTGTTTGCGGCTATCACGGGTGTTCTGAAATGTTCTAAATAAACTGACTAGGCGGTGTTCTAAGGAGTCAATATATGTCCGTTTTGTTCGCAAGCAAAGTGAAACTGTTCTAAGAACACTCGCGGTGTCCGGGGAGTGTTCGTAGGTGGTGTCCTGAGGACGCTGTCCATATTGTTCTCTGTCAAGTTGAATGTGTTCTAAGAACACGCGCGGTGTCCTGAAATGTTCGCAAATAAACAAAATGGGGGTGTTCTGAAGACGTTTTTGAGAACACTCGCGGTGTCCGGGGAGTGTTCGTAGGGGGTGTCCTGAGGACGCTGTCCGTATTGTTCTCTGTCAAGTTGAATGTGTCCTAAGAACACTCGCGGTGTCCTGAAATGTTCGCAAATAAACAAAATGGGGGTGTTCTGAAGACGCTTTTAAGAACACTCGCGGTGTCCGGGGAGTGTTCGTAGGGGGTGTCCTGAGGACGCTGTCCGTATTGTTCTCTGTCAAGTTGAATGTGTCCTAAGAACACTTGCGGTGTCCTGAAATGTTCGCAAATAAACAAAATGGGGGTGTTCTGAAGACGCTATAAGAACACTCGCGGTGTCCGGGGAGTGTTCGTAGGGGGTGTCCTGAGGACGCTGTCCGTATTGTTCATTGTCAAGTTGAATGTGTCCTGGGAACACTCGCGGTGTCCTGAAATGTTCGCAAATAAACAAGATGGTGGTGTTCTGAAGACGCTTCTAAGAACACTCCCGGTGTCCGGGGAGTGTTCGTAGGGGGTGTCCTGAGGACGCTGTCCGTATTGTTCTTTGTCAAGTTGAATGTGTCCTAAGAACACTTGCGGTGTCCTGAAATGTTCGCTAATAAACAAGATGGTGGTGTTCTGAAGACGCCTCTAAGAACACTCCCGGTGTCCTGGAATGTTCGTAGGGGGTGTCCTTAGGACGCTGTCTGTATTGTTCGTTGTTAAGTTGAAAGTGTTGTAAGAACTATCGCGTTGTTCTGAAATGTTCGTAGGGGGTGTCCTGAAAACGGTGTCCGTATTGTTCGCTGGCAAGTTCAAAGTGTTCTAAGAACACTCACATTGTTCGCGGACATTAAAAGTTTCCCATAGATCATAGTTGAAATGTTTGACTCTATGGATGTGATATGCTGCGGTGGTTGTTGCCTGGGCATGGAGTATTGGGTGCATGGCCATTTGGCCATGCACCGAAGATTGTATGCCCTGGCAACAACCACCGCAGCATATCACATTCATATTTGCTTATAACTTTGGGTGAAAAACAAATGTATAAGGAACAAAGGTATTAGATACTATGGATGTGATATGCTGCTATGGTTGTCCTTATTACTGTATACTTACTGTTTGGTCTAGTAATGGGAGTCCATGTTTTTCTTCTTCATTTCTGTGATAAAAGAAAATAGCATGTTAGTATTAGTATTTTGTAATGACTTATTACATTGTATAAGCAATATACTTTTATTTTTTTTCGACCCTCATATTTAGTAGAGTACAAATCAGAGTACTGTGCAATTTGCTCAGTTTCTGTATTTGTTGCTAAAATCATTGGGTCTGTGGGAGAAAAAAAAATCCATGTTGGATTAAAAAAAAAAAAACCTTTTTCTGTTATGCTACAGTTTATTTGTTTGTTTGTTTTCAGTGTTCACTTATTGTTTCTGGCTAATGCTTCATACTTTGCTTTGTTGTATTTTATTTGGAGCAGTAACAGATTCTTCATTTGTTTTGATATTATAAAATTTTGGAGCAGTTAGATACCAATTTGCGTATTCTAACTGTCTATTTTTTTTTAATATATTTTAGTGGTTTTGATTTATCTATTTGGATATTGTTAAATTTTGGGACAGTTAGATACCAATTGGCGTATTCTAACTGTGTATTTTTTGGCCTAATTTGGTGGTATTCATTTATCTGATTAGTTGTTGTAGAATCTTTGAGCTGTTAGATAGCTTTTGGAGTATTCTAACAGTTTATATTATTTTAACACAAATTTATAATTTTGGGACAGTTAGATACCAATTGGCGTATTCTAACTGTGTATGTTTTGGTCTAATTTAGTGGTATTCATTTATCTGATTAGTTGTTGTAGAATCTTTGAGCAGTTAGATAGCTTTTTGAGTATTCTAACAGTTTATATTTTTGTAACACAAATTTACTTAAAGCTTTAAATACCGTTTATTTATCAAATTTTGGTTTTAAGAACATCAAATAAGCGTTTGTAAGATTTGCTGGTAATCTCTGCTTTAGAGAAATGGTACTATCATTATATTCAAACCATCCACATTTCTTTTTTATATATGCAGTGTAGTGGCCTGAATTGGTTGTGGCTCCTGCTTGGTAGATTATACCTATTGTTGTGAAGGTTTTCTTACCAAGTGATATTTGACCATGTGTGAATCCAGTCAGCTTGCAGTTGTTTTTGGTACCATCTGCATTGTAACGTAGAAGCATTAGTATTACGTATTTACTATGTGTTTGTATTACTAACGTGGAGCGATTATCTGAATTGCAGGTAGAGCATAATCTACCATGGTTTGCATTTTGTACAAGTTGCTGAAATGGAATGGATTCACAATTTGGTATTGATATATATATGAAGCGTTCATTGGGGATTTCTTCTTGTGTCACATTGTTGCAGAGAGTGCATGTATGTTTCCACATGTATGAAATCTGAAAGATTGCATTTATAGGTATGTTTTTGTTTTCCAGTACTTGTAGTAAGTACATTAGAAATTCTTGTGGATCTTCCTGTGAGTTTATAGTGAATTTCACCATTCCAGCACAGTAGTCCAATTGTCGTCTTATTCCAAAAACACTATATGTGTTGTCAGGATTGTTTGCTGCATTTCTGTGAAGTACTAACATTTGCAAAGACAATGGGTCTGTACTGTGTGAGTAAATGTTGTCAACAATTGGTGGTAATTGAAATAGAATATTCATTGCTACATTTGCATAGCAACTTACACCAACTATATTTGAGAATTTAAATGGTCCAGGTAGTTCTGTATCTAACTGCTTTTTTTGGAGTTTGTCTTCCTTCTTTAAAGAAGTACCTGGTTTACTTTCTCTAATTGATTATTTTTTGTTTGTGGTACTTGATGAAGTATTAGTTTCTTTTACTCTCTTTGGAGGATTTGCAGTGACGTCCTGTTGCATTTCTGTTTGATTTAGTTTTCTTTTACAACGTTTTAGTTTTTGTGGAACAGAATATGTGTTTAGATGGGGAGTGTATAGTGAGCGAAGTCTATTATATTCTAAAATGCAAGGAATATCAGTGTTTACTTTACTTGCATCAAAGTTGATTAGAAATAGACCGTCAAGTGTACGTAAGCGTGATAGTGCTAGTTAGCTCATGCCTTCTTTAAAGACTGTGTTACCAATATCTATCATTGCTTTGTCTAGGGTAAGACCTTGTGATTTATGAATCGTGACTGCGTATGCAAGAGTTAGAGAAAATTGTTCTCTGTGTACATACATATCGTGAAGAGACGGAATCTAGCTGTTGACCGTCCTATCCGTTTTACTTCTGAAAGTTTGTCAAAGAGTATATTGACAAACTGAATTTTGTTGTCACGTGGGTATGTTTGAAAGCCAACAATTGTACCCAGTGCTCCATTAACTAGTCCTTGGTCCACGTCAAGGTTACGTTTAAGCATTACTCTGCAATTTAAGGATAATTTTAACATCTTTTCTAAGCCTGCTGTTTTTGAGATTGATTTTTCTAAATTATTTAGTCTTGTTGTGGCTTGGTCACACATGGGTAGTGTCATACCATGTACATCTAGTTTGTCTGTGGCGCTAATTTCCATTATTGGTTGCATTTCTTTACTTAGCATGATTTCATTGAATTTGAAACAGCTTGCAAGAGTTGGCATTAAGGCCATACAATTGACATTTTTGTGGGCTAATTGTTCCATAACATCTGTAGCACATGCATTATCGCCATAAAGTGCATTAATGTGCCGGGTTTTCAATGTTGCTTCTGCTCCTTTAGAAAGTATACCAGCTCTCAAACTTTTTAAAAATGTTGGCATAGGTTAGATCTGCAGATTGGCGCATGTTTTCTGTTAATTCTCTGTATTGGAAATGTTGCCAAAGGTTGACGTTTCCAATGCTGCCAACAGTTTTACGGCAGAGTTTGTGCCCTAATGTTTTAAAAATAGGTTCACCTTTTACTGGTGTTAATTGAAGCAGATCTCCAAAAACAATAATGTGTTTTCCTGCAAAGAGCTCTTCATAGTCTGTTTTGAGTACTTCTTGTAATCTGAGGTGAATCAAAGCTAACATCAGGTTGGAGACCATGCTCACTTCATCTATTAGTAGCATTTTCATTTGTTTCAATACTCTGCGTAATTCCATTGCAGCTTCTGCAGAAAATTTGTAATAGTGTAATTTGTTCTGGCGTTCTACTGGTAATAGTAGTAATCGGTGTAATGTAACACCACCAATGTTGTAGGCTGCTAAACCTGTGGGGGCAGTGACAACAGATGACAGTTTGTTGTTTGTCAATTGTTGAAGGAACTTACTAATGATTTTGATTAGGAATGTTTTGCCAGAACCAGCTTCACCACTGACGTACAGTAGTATAGGTTTATAATTATGGCAGGAACATTCTTTATTTTCATGTTTTACACCATGTGCAATTTGTTTTGTTGAAAAATGCTACTTTGCTCATTGTTTAGTTTTGATTGTAGTATACTTAAGTCTTCCTTATCTTCATACTGACACATGGTGTTTTCTACTTCTATCATAGCTAATTCTGCCTCATTTGTTATTAGTGGTTCTCCCAGTGGTTCTTGGCTTCCTGTTACAGAAGGTTGACTACTGTCAGGAGTATCCTTATCTAGTTCGGCTTGGAGTTCTTCTTCATGTTGCTGTTCATTGTGCAACACTGTTTGTACTGTGTAAAGTTTACATCAGTTATAGTGCTTTCATTTGCTTTGAAAGCATCCTCATATGAGTCATAGTTATCTAGTAATTGTTCTTCTTTTCTCCATGGTTTGAAGAGTTGTAGCAGGGACATGTAATATACTTCTTTATGTTGAGGAGTCTTCAATGACAATTTGATATGATTAATTAAATTTGGTTTAGTGAGTTTAACTAAGCTGCCTTCACAGTCTGCCACTCTGTATTTACCTTTTTTTTTATCGGGTTTCATATTATTTTTGTATGTGTAGTGTTTGGGTAGTATGTGTCCAATAAATTGTTTTTTAAAATGTCTTGGCTGCTGGGATCATGTTTGGCTATTGTTTCTATATCTTCATATGATTTTAGAACTCTTTTTCTAGATTTAGCTGGACCAAGACTTAGCCATATTATATTTTCAGATTTACCATACAATGAAGTACCAGTTAAACGATCAGCTGCTTCATAAGATACACATTCTCTATGGGTGAGCATTTTTACACCCAAGCTGTATAATTTCTGAGATAATGTTTTATCTGATGACAGGTCATTCCAGAGGTCTTGGAGCTCTGTCTTCTCTGCTTTAGTTAAGTATGCTGTGACATATCGTGCAACTTCAGTAGAATTGTCTGCAATGTACTGCACATCTATGTTTGCATTCCATAAGTGGGCAATGATTGCATTATAATCATCAATATATTTTTCTTCTTCTTTTCTTTTTATGTAATATGTATTTTTAGGTGACTTTCCTTTAACAGTATGTCTAACTGAAGACATGAGGTTGTTTACTTGACCTGTATTTGTAACTGGTCTAGGGAAACCAAATCGGCATTTGGTGTAGTATCTATCTTTGTTTTTGTATTTGCAACGACAATATTTTCCACATTTGTGTCTTTGAAATTGTAAAATGTGTGCACAAAGATCACTATTTGTGGCTTCTGATGGAATTTCACAAGTTACATATTTTTCAATAAACTGTAAAACAGTGGCATCACTGTCTTGACCAAATTTAGGAGCATCTTTAATCCATAAAAGCATATGGATATGTGGTGCTCCTCTGGCTTGGTATTCTTTTCTCCAAAAGAAGTGTTGCACTTCTCCAAGGGGAGGAACGGTTTTATTACAAATAAAATGTAGCATAGCAATGAAGCGATGGTGAAAATATCTTGAAACATTAACTGGATCCAAAGAACAAAGTTCTCCAGGTGTTAGAATATCTATGTTTGTTTTGTTTTTATTTGATATGCGTAGGAAATCATGTAAATCTTCCCATGCATATTCTGCACAACTTAATGTAACAAACCAAGTGGGTGGGCCAAGGTTTCTGATCATACAACGTACATCTCCATGACGTCGAAACCAGTACTCTTTAGTACCACGCATATTTACTAATAGATTTGTAATATTTGATTGTAAAACCTCATCCTTTTGTTGCACTTTCTCTAATAATTGTGTAGCTGTCATATTTTGAAAGTGTGATCCTGATTTTAATATGTGTGCAACTCCGTAACATAAAGTTGCTAGTTCACTTTCAAAGAGTAGGTGGAATATGTATTCCACATTTTGTCTAAATTTGGGATCATCAGAATACATCCGTAATGAGCGGTATTGTGAAGCTGATATTTGAATAGGTCTATCATCATACCTTCCTCCTTCCCAGTAGGAAAGAGTAGAGGAAAAGCACGTGCTTCCATACTTTTTTCCCATATACTGATTGGCGATCCTTTTGTTTGACGCGTTTGGTAAGTTTCTAGTACATCTTGTACGGTGTCATTACAGTGCAAAGGATGAATTGTATAATGGTCTAAAGTATTTGATATTGTAGCAGGATCTAGTAGCTCAAATTGACCAGCTTCTTGTGTTTCTTGAATTATTTCAGCTGTATCTTTCAAGTTTTCTTCAATATTAATTTCTTTAAAGGGATGTTCCGGGACTTTTTTTTTATTGTTCCTACGGTTCGGCCATGTGTTTTTAAGCATAAATCGGTAGATTGTAGAAAACTTTCCTATGGACCTTACCCGACTTTTCGTCCATTAACGCACTCGAAATCAGCTGCCATTTTGTGATAATCCTATCATTTCCCCCCATCAACCTGGCTCACCTGCGTTTGCGGCACTAAATCATATCCCCCGCCCCTGAAACAGACTTTATCAAAACATTCATATTCCCCGCCTCTATCCGTGACGTGACTGTGCTGCATAGGCAAACGCGCCCAGGCGTCTTCTACGCGATTCCACACAGAACCCGGAAACCAACACAGATCAGCTCACAACACAGCGCGCCACAATTCGGAATATGAAACTGTACTTTTAAATCAAACCGCAAGATTGTAAATTTGGTAAAGTACATTTATTTGACATAAATGTTTAGAGAATATTCAGCGATTTGCATTTTTCTTTGCTCTCGATCCAAAATAGTTCGTCTTGAGGCAAGCGATGTTCGTGTGCAGTACACAGGGTGTTGGTTTACGATAAAATAAGTTCTTCGGTCGCACTGATAATCGCATGGCTGTTCCAACAACGAGGCACTAGGCCACCACAACGGTATGTATGTTGCATCTAGCCATTAGTACCGCGTAAGGGCATACTTGTACTTGGCGATCGTCCCATAAAATGGTCAGGGTGGTAACGTTGTTCACGCGGAGAAGCAACTGGCGGTTGTAAAAGCCATCCGCCGGTGTCTGGTACTCGTGACACATACAATAATGAAAGATGTACCTGTTTTAAAAACATAAAAAATGAAATTAGTCTCACCATCAGATCTTTATTAAAATTATTCATTTTATATATTAGGTCGGGAAATTATTTCATAGCTAGGACAGTGCAACTGGGTATTATACGTCATTTCCAGTAACCCACCCCCTCTCCTCCGCCTTTTTCAGAGCCGCCTGAGCACCAGTGGACCACCTCGTCACTGATATGATATAATATGGCATTTGGAACGCGCCTATACACAAGTGTTTCAAGGCGTGGCGAGGCAGGGGGGGAACAAGGAGAAGACAGACAACGATCCTACTAGGCCAGGTGTCATTCAGATCGCGCAAGTGCAGGGGTAGGGGGAAGGTAAAAGTGCAAGGGGAAGGGGAGGGGGGAAGTGAAGTACAAGGTAAGTAGCATAAAATAATAAATACATAGGGTTAGCTGGTGGCGAGTGCAAGGTAAGTGCAGAACAAGTGCTGGGAAGGGGGGGCTGTAGGATACTGAGACAGTCCCCCAGTGCAGGGGTTGACAGGGAGGCAGTGCAGGTGGAGAGTGGAAGGGCCCAGGACCGAGGTCGCAGACAGTGGACCAGTTGTAGCAGGGGAGAGGGAGAGAGAAAGCAGAAGCAAAGTGGAAGGTTTTGAGGTGCTTCCGTAAAAGGAGATGGTTCTCCTCAAGATAGTGCGCGGTACAAAACAATATGCAACAATGAACGAACAAGTACAACTTAACCCGTCTTTAAAGCTACTGTATAGTAATTAAATTGCGGTATAAACTCATCTAAAGAGTTACTTACATTATATTTGCATTTTCCATTGTGTCTGTGCGTAGGGCAGCCCCGAAATACCACTCCTTCTATGCCGACGTTATTTCTTCTAATGAACAAACATTAAATGGCTTTCGTTTCTGAAATTATATTCATTATCGTTTACGTTATTGCACCACACCCCCAAAAAGAAGTCTTTCGGGATGGTCCCGGCCTGTCAAGGTCAAATAACAATAGAACCTTATACTGAGTCGTGGGCCATTCCGGCACCCGAGCAAAAAATCAAAGCAGCTGACCTTCACTTTGAACGAGCACACATTCCTAGTTAGCTACATTCAGTGGAAGGCCATCTCACAGGACTTGAAATTTACACTCCATCTTTGCATTTTGTCTGCGTGCATTTGCAGCCCCAGAGAACCATAAATACGGAGACATATTTTTTGAAAAATGATTTATATTACTGTTTGGTTTAATTTAATGCGCAAATGAACACGGTTGGATAGACACATTGCATGTACACTGAGCAATCACTTTTATTTACACAATACATAGCTACACATATTCAATGGGCCTGCGACATGAGGAGACTCCAGAGTAAAGTCACAGGTGACACCCGGGTGGTTCGCACAACTGCACGGTGAAGGGAGGGGCAACGGTGGAGAGACACATTGCATGTACACTGAGCAATCACTTTTATTTACACATTACATAGATACACATATTCAATGGGCCTGCAACATGAGGAGACTCGAGAGAACAGACAATCAAATTACAATCATTTAAACTGTGATGTGTATTTCTCAATGAGCTCTGCTTTAGGTGGACATGGAACAGAGGCAATGTTGGGTGGCAATGCAGTTGTCCCCTGCACAGGTTCGTTCACAACTCCATGTATGTGCCTATCTAGGACATCAACAATAAGTCTCTCAATAAACTCATATTGCATATCCTGAAACACTGGTTTGATCACCCATTGTTTACTTCTTTTAGTGAAGGCCTTATTGTAGCGAAGCGTCCCTAAAGTTCCGGTCATCCTACTTTGTTGACGGCCAACATTATGGTTATGTGCCAAGACCGCTAGAAGAGTCCGTTTTATCATGCCCTCCATGCCAAAATGTAATCGTTTTGGCCTGTACTTTAGGCACATATTGTGGAACACCTCCAAATCTCCTATGTGGCAGAATTCCGTGAGTCCCCTCAAATCTCTTGTTATAGTTTTATCAAATACAATCTTTTCAATGGCTTTGTGAGTGGGTGATGAAGGAATCAACCACTTCTTCTTCCGTGCCTCCTCTGTGGACAAATGGCCATGTTCACAATTGTGGAAATGTTGGTTTGTGGTCCAGCGGTGAACGTTGCTACAGTGTAGCATTACTGACCGCCATTTTTCCAGTAGACCCTCCACATGTTTTTGAGCTCCACCAAAGATGGTTGCTGATTGACTTGGACCACTGTGAAATACCTTGCATATCTTTTTTTTTACCTGCAGCCGACATTTTTTTATTGATTGTTTTTGCAAGATGCCATACGTCAAATTGGTGATTTATATTTTTGTACTCTTCTCTCATTGTCTTGGCAATTGAAACGTGTCTGTCCGTGGCTATCAGGTCGATCACCATTCCCCGCGATTGTAGTTCTTGCAATGATGCTACAAAGCCAACTTTCTCCATGGCCACTGAGGATGTACTTTGTGACACCTGCACGACCACCGAACTCACAATTTTCTTACTTTCCATGTCCTGAAAGTGGTAGGTGCAGTACTTGGCTGAAAATCCTGGGCTGTCGCACTGTCCATCACCGGCTAGCCTGAACCGTTTGCCCGCGAATGTACTATCAATAGACATTTTTTCCATTCTCCAAGCTTCGCTAATGGCTGGAAATAGATAATCGATTTGGTATTTGTAGAACTGAGTTTTCGCAATGAAATGGATTCCCACAAACTGAAAGAAATACTCTAACTTTTTAAAACTTGAACCACTAAAAAGTGCGGCCGCTGCACAAAGTAGATTGCCTGCTGGCAGTTGCCCCAGCATGGGTTGTGCAGACCATGAGAAAGGATGATATTTTGTACAGATGGCATGTATTTTAAGGTTAGTGCCTCGAATTGCACGAGTCACATTAATCAATGGCTCCCCACATACTTCCCCACCAACCGAATGCCCACATTTCATCCTAATAATAATATCAATCAAACAACTATCGAATACAATGAATTTGGCCTCTTTCCTTATACTGTCACTCTGCATCCCAGCTGGTTCGGCCTGTAACGTTGAGGACATGTCACTCACATGAAAGGTAGAATCTCTGATACCGTCTTCCGCTATGTTCAGTGATATTGGTGGTGTTTCATTGTCATCCACTTCATTCTCTTCCATTGCAACATCTGTTCCTTCTCCGGCGATGGGTGAATAAAACAATTTCTTCAACTTTCTCGCGGTCTTAGTTTTTGCGGGTGTGGATTCTGTGAATTGATCTCCGCCTGCATCCGAACTACCAGGAGGACATTCACTGTCAATGGCTGGTGGTGGTATAGCTCCGTTGTCAATCACTTCATATTCTTCCCATTGGCACGATGCATCTCCAGTCTCAAGTCCCTGCCAAAAGGTTTGGCAAGCAACATCTCTTGTTCGCTTCACTGTCTGTGTAGATCTAGTTCGTACACCCACTCGCAACTAGAGGACAGATTGGAAAAGGGATGTTCAGTTTAAACACAACTTACAGTATTGAACTATTAACAGTGAAAAACAACATAATATAGTGACCAGGACACTAACCTTCTTTTGCTTTCTTTTCTTTGAAACTTTCTTGCCTCGAACTTCAACATCAGGATGCTGTTGCTCCGACTCGTGTGTGCATGTCTCCACTTCCTCTTGCGCTGCAACGACTATATTTTCATGATAAGCACATCCATCACGCACTGAGGCTCCATCGACTCCCTGAAACATAGAACTTTCATTAGTATGTATAATAATATTGAAAACACAAAATGTACTTGGGGACCAATACCCACGTACATCTCAATAGCAAAACACGAATGAACGCATTGTGTAGAACATTCAAACGACAATTATTCACGCATTGTTGATCTAGTTAGATGGAACTGTCAAGATTCATACCTCGGACTCCGCATAGACTTCCATTGATGATATTATTGAAGATGACGCTTCAGCAACTCCCTGAAACACAGTAATTGCATTAGTATGGTTTTCTATTTTGTTAAAAAGAACATAAACTTTGTGCAGGCGTCAACGGCTCATCTAAATAGACCTGCACAAATGATCAGTTGTCTAAAATAAGTAATGGATATCTAAATATGATTCGATTTGCTCGATCATTGGAAGTGTCACCACCCAGAGATCTGCATCAACTACTAGGGGTGATGTTCTTGTAGAACATTGCGCCGACCCGTAACTGCATGCTCCCCCTTCTTCTTGGACTAATGCTCCATCGACTCCCTGAAACATAAGACTTTCATTAGTAATGAACACAATATTGAAAAAAGAAGACACATAGGAGGGCGACGACAGAAGGACATATCAATGGCTAAAAACGAAAGAAACATTGTGTGTAACAATCACGCTACAAGAATGCAAGATCTGATGATCTCCATCGATGGAACTGTCCGGAAACGTACCTCGAGCATCTGAGTGACATCAACGGTTGTCGTCAATGCGTTGGACTCATCTCCCTGAAAGACAGTACTTGCATTATTTTGGATAACAATAATTATAACTGAAAACAAAGACTAGAGGACGAGTACTAGGGTGTACCATTAGGTAAAATAATTACACGATAAATTAAAACTATTGATTTACATGCCTAAAACAAGTCAGTGGCAGAATAGCTAAGTAAGATTACCCGATAGGCGCTTGAAGTGGCTAATGACTGCAATAACGACACGGATGGAGAATCTTCCGCCTTCATATTGAGTGGATACATAAATGGGGAAATTATTGTTAGCTAATGCTACACACTACCGCAAGGCCGAGAGCTAAATCCGTAAACTTGACTCACCAGTGGAGGGATGTGGACGAATAGAGTGGGAATAGCGGTTGAGAGCAATTTTCGCTTCGCTCGCGGTGTGTTCTTCTTTATTAGCAATGATGTGGAGTACATGTCTGAGCTAAAGTGCCTGCTGCAGATGCGGTATCGATCACCCCTCTTGTCCGCAAAGACTTCTAGGACTCTACTTTCAAGCTCAGACGGTGGATATCCGCAATATCGGACCCCTTCTCTTATCTGATCTATTGTCTTAGGGAAAACATGCATTATAGTACCTTCAGATTTTTTATGGGTCTTCGAAGGGCAACCGCCAATGGAACAAGCAGGCATTGTGGAAAGTTCTGAAAAGTAAAGATCAACAATTCTCTATGAATACCAATGTGTTAAAACATTAAATGGCACATAAAAGGTTCAATGCAAGGTTTGTTTTGGTTCTTGGAACTATACACGTTATTCACATGTGGATAAGTATTTGAATAACTTTAAAAAAATAGAAAAATAATTTGACTAAACTCAGAACATGTGACTAGTTTCTTGCATGTACTGTCTTGAACGAAAAGAAAACATGGGTGCAATTTGATGACTACTAGCAAATAGATATAAATTAAAAAATTGGACGCAAAATGATTATGGTACATGGCCTTACCTTGACGAACAAACAGTTAGATGCAGGGATCAGAGTAGTTTCTTGTCGTAGAACAGGGAGCAGTTCACAGGTTGCAAACTGACTTGTTTGCTCGAAGTGGTCACGGAAGTTCACAGAGACGAAGAGCAGATAACCAGCACCTTCACGGGTTGACTAGCAAAGCGCAAAGAAGTTCTCATTAGAAATATGAAGTGGGTTATAAAGAATTCGAAACAGGGGTGTGTGAATGAATGACGTGAATATGACGTGGCATTATGCGGTTTGCAGGGGGGCGTCCAGCGTGAGGGGGGATGCTTGGCAGAAGACACAGGGTCTGGAGGTAGACATGGGAACAACAACCCATGCTCTATAGACCACTTTGAAGTGTACATGGTCTTTGGCACCTCTTGGCCTTTATCGCTCCCTGACAGCTCCACTTGCCAGCGCAAGTACCCCGGTGCGAACTGCCTTTGATAGGGCGGGGGGGTGGATTGGGGCGGTGGTCGTGCAGACAAGACTCGTTTGCCGCAGGGCCTCACCAAGGAGAGGCCATCTAACTGCATGTAAGAGGCAGGCTGCAGGATCTAGTACATGGAAGGCAGGGGGGTGAGTTTATAAATACCTCACCCTCCCAGGAGAATATATGGGTGCAGTTCACCCTGGAGACCCTGGATGCCTAGGCAGTTAGTCAGCAGCAGGCTGGCCTGTGGTGGCAAGGCGGCACGGGCCAGAGGGGGTCATCTCTGTACCCGGTGCCCAAAAGGATGATTTATTATGATCAACCATATTGATTATTTACCTATAACCATGTTTTGTATCAATAAAATCCAACGGCCTTTTATTGCCAACGCTTGAACAAAGTGGTGTGGTAACAACCATTGTTAAAATATATGTTGGGTTTTATTTTAGATCTTAATTTCAATTGAACATAAATAATAAACATTACACATTGTAAAGTTCCGGTTGCAGCACATCCAGGGAAAATCCGCGGTATTGTCCACTGTCGCTGGGGAAATGTTGTCTAATGGCAAGTACCTCACAGGCAGGTATTACTCTCCGAACGCGGTGTCCGAGCCTCCCGTGAAGCCACCAAGTGAAGCAACGATAGGCCACGAGCCTGTACCACCTGTGAAAAAGAAAGATGCAAACTGTATTAAAATGACAAAACTTTCTTATCAATGTCGATTCAGGTAAAAAATGTCATTCTGCTTTGAAAAAAATTCTATCTAGAAAATGCACAATATGGAACCAAGTGGCATCACTGATATCACAACCAGAGTATACTTACTCGTTACTCGGATTACGCGGACGAACAGTGCCGCGAAGTTCGTGCATAAGCACCATCATCATCCTCAACACGGTCCGTGAGAGGCAGGCTTCCCTGAACTCTGGCAGCTCGGTGATGCATTGCGGACTTGGTTCGCCTTCCGAAATGTAGTCCAAGCACCCGGAATTTTCACGGCAGCAGCAGTTCTCCTCCTCAGTTGGCATTAGCTCGCACCGATTGCACGTGCACCAGGTGGAGACGCCGTCCATGCGACATGGTCCAGGCTCTTCATCCGTTGACTGGTCCTCCCAACTGCCGTCCGAATCCCCATCGTTTTCGCGTGCTTGCCTTTCCAGTAGTTCCTCCTCGGTGTACTCGGGCTCGTACATACACGGCATTATTGTAGCCATTGTGTGGTAAAGAAAGTAAAATAATTTACAGAGATGGTACAGGTGTTCACAAGGCTAGAAGCGGCGAAGGTAGCTGACCAGAGCACAGAAACGAGTCACAGAATACTCAAAGTAACACAGAGAGAGTAATGGAATCGAAAATCTGCTGCTTTGTGTTGTGAAACGGTGTGTTTATACTTATTGAGGAAAGAGGTGTCCTGCCATTTCCATGGCGACACTTCATTAGCTGAGGCGCAGTGATTGTTGACACGAAACGTGCTTTGGCGTTGGGAAATGGGCGGTACGCGTCTGCTGATGTCAGGCTCAGGGGCGGGGGATTTGATTTAGTGCCGCAAACGCAGGTGAGCCAGGTCGATGGGGGGAAATGATAGGATTATCACAAAATGGCGGCTGATTTCGAGTGCGTTAATGGACGAAAAGTCGGGTAAGGTCCATAGGAAAGTTTTCTACGATCTACCGATTTATGCTTAAAAACACATGGCCGAACCGTAGGAACAATAAAAAAAAGTCCCGGAACATCCCTTTAAGATATTGGAAGGCTTGTCTAACTTTATATAAATCTACCAGCTGTTGCCATATTTTTTGTCTTTTGTAGGTAGGTACTCCATTTACTAATATAATTAAAGATTGCTGCATTGGACGTTGCACTCCTAGAGTATGCACATTTTCTTTTAGATTTAATGGTAAATAAACTACTTTTCCACGAATGCCTTTTACCAATTCAGAGGGAGGTAATTTTGCTGTTTTTGGTTGAAGGCGTATTATTGCTTGAAATGGGTGTACTGTTTGAATTATGATGCTCTCATATACATTAAGTTGTTGTCGAGGTTTTGGTACTGGGTATAATTCCAAATTATTTGTGATAGAACGTGAAGGAGTTTGGTTGTTGTCAAGTTTTGTAGTGCAATAACTGCAAAGTATTAAGGGCTCAGTTATTTCATATTTGTTTTCTGCTAGAAGGTAGAGCGCTAATTCAAACCATTTAGAATCTTCATTGTCTTCTATTTTGTATGATAGGTCCACAGTTTTTGTGTTACTTTTATAAAAAATTCTACGGCAACATACACATATATGGTTTGGTACTTCAGCTGATGTACTTTTTAATTTTAGTATTTCTTTTTTGTATGTGTTTAGCAAAAGGTTGCCATGTGTAGAATTGTTGCTTAATTGGTTTAAAGCTATTTCATTCTGTAAATGGCTTTCACTTCCAAAATATTTTTTCTGGATATAGTGAATTTCTTCAAGTAGGTCTTTTGTTTTGCTGTACCATGTAGAAGGATGTTATTTAACTTTGCTAGTGCTAAAGTAGGACTTTTAGCATAGTACAGTTTATAGACTAGATTTCTTATAGTTGAATGATGTGTTGATATCCTTTTGATATCATGGAAAGTGGTTTTACAAGTAGGTCCTGTAATGCAGGCCAATGAATGTCCTTGTAGTCCTGTGTACTTGCGCACTGGACAGGTATCTATATTTTGCAGTAAATTAATTTTGATTTTGTCTTTGCTTTTTACATATTTATTGAGGAATTGGTGTAAAGATTTGAAACATTGTTTGGGAATGTTACAGATTGACGTGCTTGGCCATTTGTACACTAGACGTTCTGATTCAGTTGAATGGAGGGGTAATTCGAAGTTTTCAGGGCATATTTTTGTAAGGAGTACTTCTTGTTCCATTATGGTATTATTCACTTTTTCATAACCTCGACCACTGTTATTTATGGCAATTGTATTAGTTTGCTTTTGTTTGTATGCTTCTTCATTAAAATATGGTTCTGTGCTCGTAGTGTGATTCCATTCACCTCCGCAGATACTTAAGAAGTTCTTTCTGTTGACATTTCCCTTATTGAGAAGTCTTTTTTGTAATTTAGTTATTAGTTTTGTTAGTGGTTTCATTTTGTTTAACAGTAAAATAAATAAATTTCTTTTGAGAAGAATTGCACTGTCCATTAATCTAAGATTAATTTCCTACGATAGGTTTTGAGCTTTGAACCTGATTTCTCTCCTGTTTTTATAAGATTTTGAAGGACTTTGTGACGGTATATTTTGGCTAAAATACTTTTCTTGGTATGCTTACTTTGCACTATATAAAAATTTGAAGAAGTAGTCTTATCTGTACTGATAGCTGATTTTCTGTTAATTGTTTTTTGGTTTGTTTTACATTTTGATAGAGGAAGCAAAGTTGTTGTACTTGAAACTTCTTGTGTTTCACTAAATGACTGTATTAGCTGTTTTGTTTTAACTTTTTTTTACAAATTCTGCTAGAGATGGATGCTTATGTTGGACACCTTTATTTTCATTTGCTCTAATTTTGCGTTGCTTTCTACGGAGTTGTCTTTTGGTAGGCATTCTTTAGGGTCTGTTGAAAAAATAAAGAAGATATGGATTGGGGTGTTCTGGAATGTATGTGTGCTGTGTGCATGAGTGTTTGAGTAAGATGATAAAGATGTATGTAATGGTGTGTGATTGTGCATTGGGAACTAAAACTAGTAGGGATATGTATTCTTGAATTTATGTGTTACTAAACTGGGGTTCAGATGACAAAAAAAGTAAGCTAGTGGTGTGGAAAAGTACAAATAGTAAATCTAATGTACACAATTAAAACAGTTGTTTGTTCTATAATATGAAAATTGTAGTGGTACAGTTGGCTAATTCTGTGTCCAAAAATAGAAATTTGTCGGCCATTCTGGTTGTAAATCGCTGTTTAAGACATGGACATTTTTGGACAAAATGGTACAAAATCTCTATTTTAAGAAACCAAAATAGCTCGTAGTAATGTTATAGTATATTTGATTAATAATATAAATATTATGGTGATATTTTACTTACTTTTTTTTTAAATTAACAGGTAACTTCTTAGTTTTTCTTTCTTCAAATTTGTCTGCTTCTTTTCAGGAAACTGGTCTTCACTGCAACTGTAAAAGCTTCAAATTAGTAACTTTGTTTGTATATAGCACTGTTTTTAATTTAGATATTGATTTTTTTAATTGAAATCCTCAGTGCCTTCTGTATGACCATTAAACTAATTTATTTACATAAGATACATTGCATCAGTTCTGTGCATATGATATTTTCTTAATGAACAAATTGTATTGAATGACTAACTGTAGCAAAAATAAAATATCTTTACTATGTCTTGTGAAATTTATAATATATTAGTGAATACCACTATTTCTGTAAGTAAACTGTTCTACGTAATAGCGCCTCAATGTCATGTCTAATTTAAAGTAATTAAGTAAATAAATAAATAAAAACAAAAAATATGAAATTGTATAAGTATTTTTATAAAGGTTTAAACATAGATTGTGTTTGCATGCAATTTTGTTTGAATATATGTAGTCTATATATTTCATTTAAAAAATGTTAGTTTAACATGATTTGAGTGTGTGTGTATAAAGAAAGTAAAAAGTATAAAGGTGTATAAGTGATAGTTGATTTTAGGAAATTGAAAAAAGTACAGTAAATTCATTTTACAGATTTTACAAGGTAAAAGTCTGTTTGAAAATGTGTTCATCTACCATAGCTCTCAACTCACACGCTTTTGGCGGGTGTCACACGCCTTGTAAAGGGCAGACTCACCCGCCAAGCCTCCTGCACGCCCATTCATTCCAATGGGCGTCTCACCCGCAAAAAACAAAATCGGGTGATTTCACCCGCCTGTAAAACAAAAATGGTTGAGAGCTATGTCATCTACTATACAGAAAATATGCATACCTGAAGTTTGTGTTCATGCATATGGATATGCATGGAGCTGCAAGTAGAAATCTTGAAGACTTGTACAGTATTTGTGGTAGATGCTACTTGCCAATGATATGACACTTGTACTCAGAGAGATTCAGAGTACATTTGTTGTGCTGATCTATGATGATGCAGTTAGATGTAGAGGTCTTGAATGTGATTGGTGCATGGTCATGTGATTTTTGAGGTACATACAATGAGGGAATGGCAGAGAGAGTGTAGTGGAAATGGTAGAAGGGCTGTTCATGTTACGATATGTCCGCGGACATGGCGGTAGCTCTCGGACATCGGGAGTTACATCCGGGGATTTTTGGGTTCAGAAGTCATGCAAATGAGAATAAGCACTGAAAGGGATTGGTCAGGAAAGTTTGGTGGGTGTGTTGTGCCAGGAGAGATTTTCTCAGATACTCTTTTTGCTGAGAGAACAAAAGATAGCTATGGCTGTGTGTTTCAGAAAACAGATTGTTTGGATTTTAGGAGATTTGTGGATACATTAGTTGAAAGTGCAATCAGAAAGCTGTGGAGTAGCTGTAGATCTTGGATTCCCACATGTGGAAGTACACTGGCATGGAGTACGTGGAATGAAGTGGTTGGACTTGCTACCTCTCTGTGCTACTTTGGAGACAGAGCAACATCCAGACATAATTGTAATTCATTGTGGAGGGAACAGTTTAGGACATGTGACTGGAATTTTTTTGCAATTTGCTATGAAAGAAGGACTGAGGAAGGTTATGGACATGTTTCCTAATTCTCAAGTGATATTTTCACGGATTGCGCAGAGACAAATGTGGCTTTGTTCTTCTTCATTTGGTCCACAAATGGAAAAAGCAAGGCACAATGTTAATAAGGCTGTTTGTGGCTTTCTAAGAGATTTTGGCATGTCTTCTTTTCACAATGAAAATATTATGTTTTGTAGTACATACATTTTTCGCAGAGATGGAGTCCATCTTACTTATGCTGGCAATCAGATTTTTCTGAGAAATGTACAAAATGCATTGCAACCTTTTTTGGAATTACAACAGCGATTTTGAAGTAGATGTTAAGTATTTACAATGTTTGACTTACAAACACACCCAAAGGCTCTTTTCAGAGCCACCACTTCTTTCCAGAGAAAATTACAATGTTTGTGATGGAGTAGTAACCCAATTTTTTTAATGTTCGCGAACTGTCCGCGGACTTCTAAATAATACAAAGAGCCCTGCTTCATTTATTTTCACTTCTATTTTTTAACTGGGAAAGGCGGCTCTGAAAAGAGCCTTATTTTTTTTTGATTTTTGTAATTTTGTATTTTTTTTTGTTTTTCAGACACGACGCACTAGGAGAGGAGGGTAAAGGAGGGTAAAGGGGGGGACACCAACCACAGGGATAAGAAAGGGCGAGGTGAGAGAGAAAGATGTAGAGTGGGTTTTATTTGGGTAGTGAGCAGGTCTTCTCGTGCTCTGAGACTATAGTCTCAAAAGCACTCTGAAGTCGCTCCCCCCTGCAGAGTACTGTGTCACAGTACATACATACAACTGTGACCCTCGAAAGGTAAGGGTCATCAGCATTCTGTATGGCCTGTGAGGCAGCTTGAGAAAGACGCTGTCCCACAGAGGTGGTCCTTGTGGTGACAGGATCAGAAACAGAGGATGAAGTAGAGGAAATCAACCTGCTACGTTCTTCGCAAGGTACAACCCTGCGAATAGTCCCAGAGTGAAACGACCTCAGGTGTCGCTTCATAGTAGTGGTCCCAAAGCTGTAGTGACCGTGCTTCCCGCGACTGAGTATCATTTTGCACTCATTGCAGGTAACATGGTTCGCACGAGCCTTAGGACCATTCCCATGAATGGTAAATAACCGCCACACCCAAGACTCACGCCTAGTGCGGGTAGTAGGGATTTCCTCTACCTCATTCTCATCATCCTCTTCTTCCTCCTCCGCATCCTCAGTCCTGATCCCCTCTTAAGGCCCTTGGGGAGGTGGTGGTGGTGGAGGGGGTGGTGGTGGTGCTGAAGCAGGTGCAGCACCAAGTGGCAGTTCAGCAGCCAAGGATGCCATGTCGATGATGGTGTAGTCTGCAGGTGGCAGCAAAAATCACTGTGTTCTGAAGAATAGCCAGAAACACAATGGGAATAAGCTCTTGGGCGTGGTCTTTTATAGGGGTGCTTGTGCGCGGTCCGCAGACATACGCACTGTGCGCGGACAGATCGAACACAAAAAAAGGATCGGAAAGTTTCAAAAGGTATTTAGAAACTCAAGATTGCTATGTGGGACTTGTGGCATGGTGAGATTTTATTGAAAAATATTATGGATTAACTGAAAATGTACTTTTAAATTGTTTGGGGACACATACACTGTCCGCATTTCAGGACACACGATGAGCGTGGGCGCGGTCATATGATCTGTTTGCGAACTAGTATGCGAAGGAAGCGCCTGTACGCAGGACACCAAGTGCACAGAGATTGGTTAGCGCATGCGCATTGATGTCCTACGGACACTGTTCGGGTTCTGAAGTAATTAAAAGTGCGTCACACGTGAAACAAACATTTCAGGACACCGCGTGTGTTCTTAGAACAGTTTAAACTTGGTAGCGAACAGTAAGGACAGATATAGTGTTCTTTAGGACACGAGTAATTTAGTTTATGTACGAACATTTCAGGACACCAATTGTGTTCTTAGAACACTTTCAATTGGGTAGCGAACAGTACGAACAGTTGTACTGTTGTTCAGGACACATCATTTTTGTTTATTTACGAACATTTCAGGACACCAATTGTGTTCTTAGGACAGTTTTAAGTTGATAGCGAACATTACAGACAGATATAGTGTTCTTTAGAACACTTTAATTTTTGTTTCTTTACGAACATTTCAGGACAGCACGTGTGTTCTTAGAACAGTTTTAACTTGCTAGCGAACAGTACGAACAGGTGTGGTGTTCTTCAGGACACCTCCATTTTCATTTATGTACGAACATTTCCGAACAACCGCGGTGTCCGTGGACACCTAAATTGGTTTTATTACAAGGAACTGAAAGTAATTACAACACAATATAAGAAAAGTAACTTTATTTCATATATATATACAATTACGACTGGGAAGGTGGGACAGAAACGGAAACAAAAACAGGAGAATTAGGGATTTCTAGATAACTGGGATCAGGTGAAGAAGGGAAGGAAATCTCATCGAAACGCTTTGGTCCATAGACAGGGTTGGGGTTAACTGCGTGGGATAGGGTGAGGGGGGACAAGTGCAGGTTGGACAATGGTGTGCTGTTGGGGGTTTCACATAATTTTCCACAAAGTTTTTCAAATCCATAAAATTTTGCATAAGGTTGTCCATTTTTTGATGAATCTGCTGTAGAGTGATATCCTCTGATTGTTGTTGTGAGATGCTTGGAAGTTTTGTATGGTCTGTAATAAAAAAAAATGTATATGTTAAATGTATACAAAATAATATTTATTAATTGGTTTATATAGTAAAGTGTGTACCATTAGGTGGACTATTTTCTAACATTTCCTCTCGTGGGAAATGCTCCTCTAGCCAGTCGAGAGTACTACACATTTCTGTGAGAAAACAAAAAAGTAATATGTTTTTTTTTTCTAATATAGAAAGTTTATGATATATGAGTAAAAAGAAGGGCACTTACTATGTCAGGTGAGATATGTAATCAGTAGTGTATACGTCTGGTCTTGCTATTGGTTGTGGAGCGTCTGTGAGGTAATTATGGTGGAAGCCACTTTATCTTCTTTTGGTATATTCCTTTTTAAAACATATTGTATTTACATGCATGGTTAGTGTGTTACATATATGGGTAACATTTTTTAAGTATTACTACGTATAATTTGTATGTGTGCTGCTTTGTAAATTTGTTAAATGTTCCTATGTTATGATATAACTATTACACATAACATACCTCCCCAGAGTTTTTAGGTGGTGGTACTGTTCTCCGAACATGTCTGCGAACATTAAATAAGTTTGTGGACATCAAGTTCATAAGAAGAGATCTAGTCAGTTCCATATGACATGTATATAAAGTCAAAGTCATTATTGTTAAGTTGTGCTACTAAAAAACTATGAAATTCAGTGAAAAAACGTTGTTATAGGGACGTTATGGTTAAGTTGCGCTACTAAAAACCTATGGAATTCAGTGAAAAAAACTTTGTTAAAGGGACGTTATGGTTAAGTTGCGCTACTAAAAACCTATGAAATTCAGTGAAAAAACTTTGTTAAAGGGACGTTATGGTTCCAAGTAAAACCGAAAAACCCTTGAATTCGCCAGTTATGGTAAGCTAAGCAACCATAAATCGCGCCGCCACCGTGCACTGCTAAGACTAACACCCAGGACATCAAAGATGACATCACAAATGTCAATCACCATTCCAGCACAGTAGTCCAATTGTCGTCTTATTCCAAAAACACTATATGTGTTGTCAGGATTGTTTGCTGCATTTCTGTGAAGTACTAACATTTGCAAACACAAAGGGTCTGTACTGTGTAAGTAAATGTTGTCAACAATTGGTTTGTAATTGAAATAGAATATTCATTGCTACATTTGCATAGCAACTTACACCAACTATATTTGAGAATTTAAATGATCCAGGTAGTTATGTATCTAACTGCTTTTTTTGGAGTTTGTCTTCCTTCTTTAAAGAAGTACCTGGTTTACTTTCTCTAATTGATTCTTTTTTGTTTGTGGTACTTGATGAAGTATTAGTTTCTTTTACTCTCTTTGGAGGATTTGCAGTGACGTCCTGTTGCATTTCTGTTTGATTTAGTTTTCTTTTACAACGTTTTAGTTTTTGTGGAACAGAATATGTGTTTAGATGGGGAGTGTTTAGTGACCGAAGTCTATTATATTCTAAAATGCAAGGGATATCAGCGTTTACTTTACTTGCATCAAAGTTGATTAGAAATAGACCGTCAAGTGTACGTAAGCATGATAGTGCTACGTAGCTCATGCCTTCTTTAAAGACTGTGTTACCAATATCTATCATTGCTTTGTCTAGGGTAAGACCTTGTGATTTATGAATCGTGACTGCGTATGCAAGAGTTAGAGAAAATTGTTCTCTGCGTACATACATATCTTTTAAGAGAAGGAATCTAGCTGTTGAGCGTCCTATCCATTTTACTTCTGAAAGTTTGTCAAAGAGTATATTGACAAACTGAATTTTGTTGTCACGTTGGTATGTTTGAAAGCCAACAACTGTACCCAGTGCTCCATTAACTAGTCCTTGGTCCACGTCAAGGTTACGTTTAAGCATTACTCTGCAATTTAAGGATAATTTTAATATCTTTTCTAAGCCTGCTGTGTTTGAGATTGATTTTTCTAAATTATTTAGTCTTGTTGTGGCTTGGTCACACATGGGTAGTGTCATACCATGTACATCTAGTTTGTCTGTGGCGCTAATTTCCATTATTGGTTGCATTTCTTTACTTAACATTATTTCATTGAATTTAAGACAGCTTGCAAGAGTTGGCATTAAGGCCATACAATTGACATTTTTGTGGACTAATTGTTCCATAACATCTGAAGCACATGCATTATCGCCCTAAAGTGCATTAATGTGCCGGGTTTTCAATGTTGCTTCTGCTTCTTTAGAAAGTATACCAACTCTCAAACTTTTTAAAATGTTGGCATATGTTAGATCTGCAGATTGGCGCATGTTTTCTGTTAATTCTCTGTATTGGAAATGTTGCCAAAGGTTGACATTTCCAATGCTGCCAACAGTTTTACGGCAGAGTTTGTGCCCTAATGTTTTAAAAATAGGTCCACCTTTTACTGGTGTTAATTGAAGCAGATCTCCAAAAACAATAATGTGTTTTCCTGCAAAGAGCTCTTCATAGTCTGTTTTGAGTACTTCTTGTAATCTGAGTTGAATCAAAGCTAACATCAGGTTGGAGACCATGCTCACTTCATCTATTAGTAGCATTTTCATTTGTTTCAATACTCTGCGTAATTCCATTGCAGCTTCTGCAGAAAGTTTGTAATAGTCTAATTTGTTCTGGTGTTCTACTGGTAATAGTAGTAATCGGTGTAATGTAACACCACCTATGTTGTAGGCAGCTAAACCTGTGGGGGCAGTGACAACAGCTGACAGTTTGTTGTTTGTCAATTGTTGAAGAAACTTACTAATGATTTTGATTAGGAATGTTTTGCCAGAACCAGCTTCACCACTGACGTACAGTAGTATAGGTTTATAATTATGGCACGAACATTCTTTATTTTCATGTTTTACACCATGTGCAATTTGTTTTGTTACTTCTTGAAAAATGCTACTTTGCTCATTGTTTAGTTTTAATTGTATTATAGTTAAGTTTTCCTTATCTTCATACTGACACATGGTGTTTTCTACTTCTATCATAGCTAATTCTGCCTCATTTGTTATTAATGGTTCTCCCAGTGGTTCTTGGCTTCCTGTTACAGAAGGTTGACTACTGTCAGGAGTATCCTTATCTAGTTGGGCTTGGAGTTCTTCTTCATGTTGCTGTTCATTGTGCAACATTGTTTTGTACTATGTAAAGTTTACATCAGTTATAGTGCTTTCATTTGCTTTGAAAGCATCCTCATATGAGTCATAGTTATCTAGTAATTGTTCTTCTTTTCTCCATGGTTTGAAGAGTTGTAGCAGGGACATGTAATATACTTCTTTATGTTGAGGAGTCTTCAATGACAATTTGATATGAATAATTAAATTTGGTTTAGTGAGTTTAACTAAGCTGCCTTCACAGTCTGTCACTCTATATTTACCTTTTTTTTCATCAGGTTTCATATTATTTTTGTATGTGTAGTTTTGGGCTATTTGGTATAGACACATGTTTTCCAAAGTATTACTTCTGTTTGGGTAGTATGTGTCCAATAAATTGTTTTTTAAAATGTCTTGGCTGTTGGGATCATGTTTGGCTATTGTTTCGATATCTTCATATGATTCTAGAACTCTTTTTCTAGATTTAGCTGGACTAAGACTTAGCCATACTATATTTTCAGATTTACCATACAATGAAGTACCAGTTAAACAATCAGCTGCTTCATAAGCTCCACATTCTCTATGGGTGAGCATTTTTATGCCGAAGCTGTATAATTTCTGAGATACTGTTTTATCTGATGACAGGTCATTCCAGACGTCTTGGAGCTCTGTCTTTTCTGCTTTAGTTAAGTATGCTGTGACATATCATGCAACTGCAGTAGAATTGTCTGCAATGTACTGCACATCTATGTTTGCATTCCATAAGTGGGCAATGATTGCATTATAATCATTGATATATTTTTCATCTTCTTTTCTTTTTATGTAATATGTATTTTTAGGTGACTTACCTTTAACACTATGTCTAACTGAAGACATGAGGTTGTATACTTGACCTGTATTTGTAACTGGTCTAGGGAAACCAAATCAGCATTTGGTGTAGTATTTGCCTTTGTTTTTGTATTTGCGACGACAATATTTTCCACATTTGTGTCTTTGAAATTGTAAAATTTCTGCATGAAGATCACTATTTGTGGCTTCTGATGGAATTTCACAAGTGACATATTTTTCAATAAACTGTAAAACAGTGGCATCACTGTCTTGACCAAATTTAGGAGCATCTTTAATCCATAAAAACATGTGGATATGTGGTGCTCCTCTGGCATGGTATTCTTTTCTCCAAAAGAAGTGTTGCACTTCTCCAAGGGGAGGAACAGTTTTATTACAAATAAAATGTAGTCTAGCAATGAAGCGATGGTGAAAATATCTTGAAACATTAACAGGATCCAAAGAACAAAGTTCTCCAGGTGTTAGAATATCTATGTTTGTTTTGTTTTTATTTGATATGCGTAGGAAGTCATGTAAATCTTCCCATGCATATTCTGCACAACTTAATGTAACAAACCAAGTGGGTGGGCCAAGGTTTCTGATCATACAACGTACATCTCCATGACGTCGAAACCAGTACTCTTTAGTACCACGCATATTTGCTAATAGATTTGTAATATTTGATTGTAAAACCTCATCCTTTTGTTGCACTTTCTCTAATAATTGTGTAGCTGTCATATTTTGAAAGTGTGATCCTGATTTTAATATGTGTGAAACTCCGTAACATAAAGTTGCTAGTTCACTTTCAAAGAGTAGGTGGAATATGTATTCCACATTTTGTCTAAATCTGGGATCTTCAGAATACATCCGTAATGAGCGGTATTCTGAAGCTGTTATTTGAATAGGTCTATCATCATACCTTCCTCCATTGCCAGTAGGAAAGAGTAGAGGAAAAGCATGTGCTTCTATACTTTTTTCCCATATACTGATTGGCGATCCTTTTGTTTGACGCATTTGTTAAGTTTCCAGTACATCTTGTATGGTGTCATTACAGTGCAAAGGATGAATTGTATAATGGTCTAAAGTATTTGATATTGTAGCAGGATCTAGTAGCTCAAATTGACCAGCTTCTTGTGTTTCTTGAATTATTTCAGTTGTATCTTTCAAGTTTTCTTCAATATTAATTTCTTTGTAATATTCATTATTCTCTTTAAGATATTGGAAGGCTTGTCTAACTTTATATAAATCTACCAGCTTTTGCCATATTTTTTTGTCTTTTGTAGGTACTCCATTTACTAATATAATTAAAGATTGCTGCATTGGACGTTGCACTCCTAGAGTATGCACATTTTCTTTTAGATTTAATGGTAAATAAACTACTTTTCCACGAATGCCTTTTACCAATTCAGAGGGAGGTAATTTTGCTGTTTTTGGTTGAAGGCGTATTATTGCTTAAAATGGGTGTTTGAATTATGATGCTCTCATATAAATTAAGTTGTTGTAGAGGTTTTGGTACTGGGTATAATTCCAAATTATTTGTGATAGAACGTAAAGGAGTTTGGTTGTTGTCAAGTTTTGAAGTGCAATAACTGCAAAGTATTAAGGGCTCAGTTATTTCATATTTGTTTTCTGCTACAAGGTAGAGAGCTAATTCAAACCATTTAGAATCTTCATTGTCTTCTATTTTGTATGATAGGTCCACAGTTTTTGTGTTACTTTTATAAAAAATTCTACGGCAACATACATATACATGGTTTGGTAAATCAGCTGATGTACTTTTAAATTTTAGTATTTATTTTTTGTATGCGTTTAGCAAAAGGTTGCCATGTGTAGAATTGTTGCTTAATTGGTTTAAAGCTATTTCATTCTGTAAATGGGTTTCACTTCCAAAATATTTTTTCTGGATATAGTGAATTTCTTCAAGTAGGTCTTTTGCTGTACCCTGTAGAAGGATGTTATTTAACTTTGCTAGTGCTAAAGCAGGACTTTTAGCATAGTACAGTTTATAGACTAGATTTCTTATAGTTGAATGATGTGTTGATATCCTTTTGATATCATGGAAAGTGGTTTTACAAGTAGGTCCTGTAATGCAGGCCAATGAATGTCCTTGTAGTCCTGTGTACTTGCGCACTGGACAGGTATCTATATTTTGCAGTAAATTAATTTTTATTTTGTCTTTGCTTTTTACATATTTATTGAGGAATTGCCGTAAAGATTTGAAACATTGTTTGGGAATGTTACACATTGACGTGCATGGCCATTTGTATACTAGACGTTCTGATTCAGTTGAATGGAGGGGTAATTCTAAGTTTTCAGGGCATATTTTTGTAAGGAGTACTTCTTGTTCCATTATGGTATTATTCACTTTTGCATAACCTCGGTCACTGCTATTTATGGCAATTGTATTTGTTTGTACGCTTCTTCATTAAAATATGGTTCTGTGCTCGTAGTGTGATTCCATTCACCTACGCAGATACTTAAGAAGTTCTTTCTGTTGACATTTCGCTTATTGAGAAGTCTTTTTTGTAATTTAGTTATTAGTTTTGTTAGTGGTTTCATTTTAACAGTAAAATAAATAGATTCATTTCCTAGATAGGTTTTAAGCTTTGAACCTGATTTCTCTCCTGTTTTTATAAGATTTTGAAGGACTTTGTGACGGTATATTTTGGCTAAAATACTTTTCTTGGTATGCTTACTTTGCACTATATTAAAATTTGAAGAATTAGTTTTATCTGTACTGATAGCTGATTTTCTGCTAATTGTTTTTTGGTTTGTTTTACATTTTGATAGAGGAAGCGAAGTTGTTGTACTTGAAACTTCTTGTGTTTCACTAAATGATTGTATTAGCTGTTTTGTTTCAACTTTTTTTACAAATTCTGCTAGAGATGGATGCTTATGTTGGACACCTTTATTTTCATTTGCTCTACTTTTGCGTTGCTTTCTACAGACTTGACTTTTGGTAGGCATTCTTTAGGGTCTGTTGAAAAAAATAAAGAAGATATGGGTTGGGGTGTTCTGGAATGTATGTGTGCTGTGTGCATGAGTGTTTGAGTAAGATGATAAAGATGTATGTAATGGTGTGTGATTGTGCATTGGGAACTAAAACTAGTAGGGATAGGTATTCTTGAATTTATGTGTTACTAAACTGGGGTTCAGATGACAAAAAAAAGTAAGCCAGTGGGTGGAAAAGTACAAATAGTAAATCTAATGTATACAATTAAAACAGTTGTTTATTCTATAATATGAACATTGTAGTGGTTCAGTTGGGTAATTTGTGTGTCCAAAAATAGAAGTTTGTGGGCCATTCTGGCTGTAAATTGCTGTTTAAGACATGGACATTTTTGGACAAAATGGTACAAAATCTCTATTTTTAGAAACCAAAATAGCTTATATTAATGTTATAGTATATTTGATTAATAGTACAAATATTATGGTGATATTTTACTTACTTTTTTTAAAAATTAACAGGTAACTTCTTAGTTTTTCTTTCTACTTCGAATTTGGCTGCTTCTTTTCAGGAAACTGGTATTCACTGCAATTGTAAAAGCTTCAAATTAGTAACTTTGTTTGTATATAGCACTGTTTTTAATTTAGATATTGATTTTTTTAATCGAAATCCTCAGTGCCTTCTGTAAAACCATTAAACTAATGTATTTACATAAGATACATTGCATCAGTTCAGTACATATGATATGTTCTTAATGAACAAATTGTATTGAATGACTAACTGTAGCAAAAATAAAATATCTTTACTATGTATTGTGAAATTTATAATATATTAGTGAATACCACTATTTCTGTAAGTAAACTGTTCTAGGTAATAGCGCCTCAATGTCATGTCTAATTTAAAGTAATTAAGTAAATAAATAAATAAAAACAAAAAATATGAAATTGTATAAGTATTTTTATAAAGGTTTAAACATAGATTGTGTTTGCATGCAATTTTGTTTGAATATATGTAGTCTATATATTTCATTTAAAAAATGTTAATTTAACATGATTTGAGTGTGTGTGTATAAAGAAAGTAAATAGTATAAAGGTTTATAAGTGATAGTTCATTTTAGGAAATTGAAAAAAGTACAGTAAATTCATTTGACAGATTTTACAAGGTAAAAGTCTGTTTGAAAATGTGTTCATCTACTATACAGAAAATATGCATACCTGAAGTTTGTGTTCATGCATGTGGATATGCATGGAGCTGCAAGTAGAAATCTTGAAGACTTGTACAGTATTTCTGGTAGATGGTGCTTGCCAATGATATGACACTTGTACTCAGAGAGATTCAGAGTTCATTTGCAGTGCTGATCTATGATGGTGCAGTTAGATGTAGAGGTCTTGAATGTGATTGGTGCATGGTCATGTGATTTTTGAGGTACATCCAATGAGGGAATGGCAGAGAGAGTGTAGTGGAAATGGTAGAAGGGCTGTTCATGTTACGCTTTTCCGCAGACATGGCGGTAGTTCGAGGACATCGGGAGTTACATCCAGGGATTTTTGGGTTCAGAAGTCATGCAAATGAGAATAAGCACTGAAAGGGATTGGTCAGGAAAGTTTGGTGGGTGTGTTGTGCCAGGAGAGATTTTCTCAGATACTCTTTTTGCTGAGAGAACAAAAGATAGCTATGGCTGTGTGTTTCAGAAAACAGATTGTTTGGATTTTAGAAGATTCGTGGATACATTGGTTGAAGGTGCATGCAGAAAGCTGTGGAGTAGCTGTAGATCTTGGATTCCCACATGTGGAAGTACACTGGCATGGAGTACGTGGAATGAAGTGATTGGACTTGCTACCTCTCTGTGCTACTTTGGAGACAGAGCAATATCCAGACTTAATTGTAATTCATTGTGGAGTGAACAGTTTAGGACATGTGACTGGAATTGTTTTGCAATTTGCTATGAAAGAAGGACTTAGGAAGGTTATGGACATGTTTCCTAATTCTCAAGTGATATTTTCACGGATTGCGCAGAGACAAATGTGGCTTCGTCCTTCTTCATTTGGTCCACAAATGGAAAAAGCAGGGTGCAATGTTAATAAGGCTGTTTGTGCCTTTCTAAGAAATTTTGGCATGTCTTCTTTTCACAATGAAAATATTATGTTTTGTAGTACATACATTTTTCGCAGAGATGGAGTCCATCTTACTTATGCTGGCAATCAGATTTTTCTGAGAAATGTACAAAATGCATTGCAACCTTTTTTGGAATTACAACAACGATTTTGAAGTAGATGTTAAGCATTTACAATTTTTGACTTACAAACACCACCCAAAGGCTCTTTTCAGAGCCACCACTTCTTTCCAGAGAAAATTACAATGTTTGTGATGGAGTAGCAACCCAATTTTTTTAATGTTCGCGAACTGTCCGCGGACTTCTAAAAAATACAAAGAGCCCTGCTTCATTTAATTTCACTTCTATTTTTTAACTGGGAAAGGCGGCTCTGAAAAAAGCCTTATTTTTTTTTGATTTTTGTAATTTTGTATTTTTTTTGGTTTTTCAGACACGACACACTAGGAGAGATGGGTAAAGGAGGGTAAAGGGGGGACACCAACCACAGGGATAAGAAAGGGCAAGCTGAGAGAGGAAGATGTAGAGTGGGTTTTATTTGGGTAGTGAGCAGGTTTTCTCTTGCTCTGAGACGATAGTCTCAAAAGCACTCCGAAGTCGCTCCCCCCTGCAGTATATACATACAACTGTGACCCTCGAAAGGTAAGGGTCATCAGCATTTTGTATGGCCTGTGAGGCAGCTTGAGGAAGACGCTGTCCCACAGAGGTGGTCCTTATGGTGACAGGATCAGAAACAGAGGATGAAGTAGAAGAAATCAACCTGCTACGTTCTTCGCAAGGTACAACCCTGCGAATAGCCCCAGAGTGAAATGACCTCAGGTGTCGCTTCATAGTAGTGGTCCCAAAGCTGTACTTACCGTGCTTCCCGCGACTGAGTATCATTTTGCACTCATTGCAGGTAACACGGTTCGCACAAGCCTTAGGAACATTACCATGAATGGTAAATAACCGCCACACCCAAGACTCACGCCTAGTGCGGGTAGTAGGGTTTTCCTCTACCTCATTCTCATCATTCTCTTCTTCCTCCTCCGCATCCTCACTCCTGTTCCCCTCTTCAGGCCCTTGGGGAGGTGGTGCAGGTGGAGGGGGTGGGGGTGGTGCTGAAGCAGGTGCAGCACCAAGTGGCAGTTCAGCAGCCAAGGATGCCACCTCGATGATGGTGTAGTCTGCAGATGGCAGCAAAAATCACTGTGTTCTGAAGAATAGCCAGAAACACAATGGGAATAAGCTCTTTGGCGTGGTCTTTTATAGGGGTGCTTGTGCACAGTTCGCGGACATGCGCACTGTCCGCGGACAGATCGAACACAAAAAAAGGATCAGAAAGTTTCAAAAGGTATATAGAAACTCAAGATTGCTATGTGGGACTTGTGCCATGGTGAGATTTTATTGAAAAATATTATGGATTAACTGAAAATGTACTTTTAAATTGTTCGGGGACACGAACAGTGTCCGCATTTCAGGACACACGATGAGCGTGGGCACGGTCATATGATCCGTTCGCGAACTAGTCCGCGAAGGAAGCGCCTGTCCGCAGGACACCAAGTGCACGGAGATTGGTTAGCGCATGCGCATTGATGTCCTACGGACACTGTTCGGGTTCTGAAGTAATTAAAAGTGCGTCACACGTGAAACGAATATTTCAGGACACCGCGTGTGTTCTTAGAACAGTTTAAACTTGGTAGCGAACAGTAAGGACAGATATAGTGTTCTTCAGGACACGTGTAATTTAGTTTATTTACGAACATTTCAGGACACCAGTTGTGTTCTTAGAACAGTTTCAATTGGGTAGCGAACACTACGAACAGGTATAGTGTTCTTCAGACACCTCCATTTTCGTTTACGTACGAACATTTCAGGACACCAATAGCGTTCTTAGAACAGTTTGAACTTGCTAGCAAACAGTACCAGACAGGTATAGTGTTCTTTAGGAAACTTTAATTTTTGTTTGTTTACGAATAATTCAGGACACCTCGTGTGTTCTTACTACAGTTTCATGTTGCTAGCGAACACTACGAACAGTTGTACTGTTGTTCAGGACACATCATTTCCGTTTATTTACAAACATTTCAGGACACCAATTGTGTTCTTAGGACAGTTTTATGTTGATAGCGAACATTACGGACAGATATAGTGTTCTTTAGAACACTTTAATTTTTGTTTCTTTACGAACATTTCAGGACACCACGTGTGTTCTTAGAACAGTTTCAACTTGCTAGCGAACAGTACGAACAGGTGTGGTGTTCTTCAGGACACCTCCATTTTCGTTTATGTACGAACATTTCAGAACACTCGCACTGTGCGCGGACACTTTTATTGTTTTAAAAAAAAAAACGGAAACTATTCACAATATAATATAAAAATTAAACTTTATTTAACATATATTAATAATTTATGACAGAGAAGGTGAGGCAGAAACAGAAACAAAAACAGGAGAATTTAGGATTTCAACGTGATTGGTGTTAGGTGAAGATGGGATGGAAATCTCATCAAAACGTTTTGGATTATGGAGAGGGTTCGGGGATAATTGACTGGGATATGGTGAAGAGGGACAAGTACATGTGGGGCAATGGTACGAGGTTTTTGGTTTGAAATGATTTTCTACAAAAGTTTTTAAATTATTAAAATTAGCCAACAATACATCCATTTTTTCTTCTATATTGTGTTATCCATAACAGGGTTTTCTGAAGTTTTTTCTATGCTGGTATGCTCTGTACAAAAAAATAATATATATGTTAAATGTATATAAAAAAAATAATAAATAAATGGTTTATATTATAAAGTGTTTACCATTAGTTTCACTATCTTGTGACATTTCTTCATGTGGGAAATTGTCCTCTAGCCATTCCAGAGTACTAGACATTTCTGTGAGAAAAAAAAAAAAGATAATATATTTTTTAATTTAATACAGAAAGTTTATAAATATATGAGTAAAATGAAGTACACTTACTATTTCTGGTAAAATAAGTCCTATGTATTCAGTGGGTCTGGTCTTGTTCTCAGTTCTGTTGTGCCTGTGAGGTAATTATGTTGGAAACCAATTTATCTTCTTGTGGTATATTCCATTTCAGAACATATTGTATTTAAATGAATGGTTAGTGTGCTACATATATGGGTTACATTTCTTATGTATTACTATATATAATGTGTTTGTGTGCTGCTTTTTGAATTTGTTAAATGTTCCTATATTATGATATACCAATTAAACATACCCCACCACCCCCCCACAGTTTTTAGTTAGTGGTACTGTTCTACGAACATGTCCGCGAACATTAAATAAGTTTGCGGACATCAAGTTCATAAGAAGAGATCTAGTCAGTTCCATATGACATGTATATAAAGTCAAAGTCATTATTGTTAAGTTGTGCTACTAAAAATCTATGAAATTCAGTGAAAAAAAACTTTGTTAAAGGGACGTTATGGTTAAGTTGAGCTACTAAAAACCTATGAAATTCAGTGAAAAACCTTTGTTAAAGGGAAGTTATGGTTAAGTTGCGCTACTAAAAACCTATGAAATTCAGTGAAAAAACTTTGTTAAAGGGACGTTATGGTTCCAAGTAAAACCGAAAAACCCTTAAAATTCGCCAGTTAATGTAAGATAAGCAACCATAACTCGCGCCACCACCGTGCACTGCTAAGACTAACACCCAGGACATCAAAGATGACATCACAAATGTCATTGATGACATCACTGATGACATCACATGTCTGGCTCACTATTTTTTCTTTTGCTGACATATCTAGGCCACATGGTTTTCTTCAGTAACAGTCAGAAACTAAGAATTTTATTTTATTTGTAGACATATCCTTCTAGTAGGGTCTTACAGTAATTCCCTTAGAGTACAGTCACATCATATGAAACATATACATATGGGAAAACACAAGCTTGAAAGACAGCAATCCTTTTTGTGCATAAAGATAATTACTAGACTTATGAGCACTTTCTGATAGTTCTGTTGTTTTTTTTATGGCTGTACTTTCCCTGTATATGGTCATATTTGTATACATTGTACTCACACTACTTTCCTTAGGGTCCAATCACATCAAGTGATACATACACATAGGGTAAATAGCAGCTTTGAAACAGAGCAATCATTTATTTGCATGAAACTAATCAGTTAAGTTATGAATTGTTTCTGCTACTACTTGTGCTTTTTTGCTAACTTCACTTTCCCTGTATATACCCATATTGGTATGTGTTCTTGTGTCTTTGTGTTTTGTCTATAGTAATGCAATTATGTAATACATGGGTTTTATTAGCTACTTATTACATATTTCACAGTACACAAAAATCTATTAAGAAAACAATTATCATTTCATTATTCAACATATTAACATTACGACTATCATACATTCATCTTGTACGCTGCACACAATGTTATGTTTCTGTATGAGTAGCTTAGTATACTAGATAGAACCCCCATAATAGGATGCTATTTATATCAATGCATCATTCAATGCACTTATTAGGGTATATTTCTTGCAATGATTCTTGGCACTTTTTTCGCAACATAATAAGAATCCCTTCTACACATATTTCATGAGAAGTACATACACATGTGATGTCATCAGTGATGTCATCAATGACATTTGTGATGTCATCTTTGATGTCCTGGGTGTTAGTTTTAGCAGTGCACGGTGGTGGCGCGAGTTATGGTTGCTTAGCTTCCCATAACTGGCGAATTTCAAGGGTTTTTCACTTTTACTTGGAACCATAACGTCCCTTTAACAAAGTTTTTTCACTGAATTTCATAGGTTTTTAGTAGCGCAACTTAACCATAACGTCCCTTTAACAAAGTTTTTTTCACTGAATATATATATATATATATATATATATATATATTAATGGACGCGGTAGCGTCCATATGTAGTTATGGTTAAGTTGGTGTTTCCATAGGAAGAGCATTTTTTGGGCGGCTTATAACTTCGCTCCCTCTGAACGAATCCTGTGATGTCATCTTTGATGTCCTGGGTGTTAGAGTTAGCAGTGCATGGTGGCACGAGCTATGGTTGCTTATCTTACCATAACTGCCGAATTTCAGGGGGTTTTCGGTTTTACTGTGAACCATAACATCCCTTTAAGAAAGTTTTTTTACTGAATTTGATAGGTTTTTAGTAGCGCCACTTAACCATAACGTCCCTTTTAACAAAGTTTTTTCACTGATACATATATATATATATATATATATATATATATATATATATATATATATATAATAGTAACTTGACTGGAAATTCTACTTATTTATAGCTCTGGTACGTTGCTGTTCGGGTCAGTACTGAATCACATGTCATCACACTACCATTTTAAGTGAGTAAGGAATGAGAGCCATCTCTAACGTGTATCAAAGCCTGGATTGTAAATCAGCATCAGGGATGGAGGAGAAGAGTGACATTTTAAAGAATGATTATACATGCTCAGAAATACCACCATTGTAAGACTTCTTATTATAAATCCAAGAATGTTTGCTAGTTGAGAGCATATTAACTACCAGTCTGGTCTTTGCAAATCATTTTCAATTACCTTTCATGTTAAATCATCTGGGGTGTGTCCAAAATCCACAAAATGTTGTGCCAAAGGTAAAGTAAAACCTTTTGTTGCCTTTTTTTACCTTTGTTGCATCACTTGCAAGTTGAATGAGCATATGTTTTCCCAGCATTCATTTTTTTGCCTTGATTCATGATGAGATACGTTTTATAACAAATGATCAGGGCGAGCCCAGTAGCACAAACGGACCCAAAAATGACTGAATGATAATTATAACAAAAACAACACATGTTGCATTTCATACATGTCAGTGATTACCAACGGTAGGTGAACCTTAAACATTCCAAACAATAAACATACACTAAAATAATAATCATTGTGACAATTAATACATATTTGGAGTATCAAGTATCTCATCAGTACGTCCCATTGAAATTAAACAGGGAATTGTATTGATAATGGTTTTAACAAAAAAACAATCATAAGTGCCTGGTGTGTATGACAGACACTGTGCAGTATTAAAAGTTGACACAACTGTGTTTTGGCCTTTAGCCTATTCAGATGGCTGTAAGTAGGATGGCCTTCATCAGGAAAAGGAATTGCAGTCTGGGCTCAGACGAACTCTCCTGTGATGGACTTTGTGCCTCAATTATTGTAGCACGTCACATCAATGGTGATATTGCATCCCTCGCTGCTGCAATGTTGGTGCACTCTGGGTGGATGCGGAATAGGACGGTTATCATCCTAGGTCAAGACTCCACTTATAAGTAGTCTCCCATCAACTCTGTTTTATTTCAGTGCCACGTTGAATAGGGTCCTCTAGTGATCTCTGTCTCCTCCTCTAATCGACATTCCTGCGTGCATGAGTTGTCTACACATGGCCCTGAATAATATTGTTGAGTCTGAGCTTCCACTAATGCCAAATCTGGCAGCCATATTATCTAACATGCCATCCACAGCCCAACATTTCACAGTGATTGATTTGAAAAATGCCTTCATCTCCATTCCCTTGCATGAAGATTCACAATTTTTGACTGTGTTCATCTATCGTGGAGTACGATTACAACATTCCTGTTTACCACAGTGGTACTGTAAGTCCCAACTGTCTTCAATCGAGGGCTGTGAATGGACCAGGGAAATGTACAAACTGAAAGCATGATCATACAGTATGTGGATGACTTTTTAGTTTGCAGTGAAACACGAAGAGTTCAGGAAAGTTTCAGTGATATTATTGACAGCTACGGTTGAGAAAGATACAAAGTGGATAAGGAAAAATTGCAATATTGCCAGGAAAAGTGTTGTTCAGTGGCAAGATAATATCAAAGGGAGGAAGGAAGGACGATGACATCTGAAAGAGCAGAGACAATCAGCAGGTCCGAATCCTGTAAAAGAGATGCAGCACATTTGGGACTCTGCAATTATTGAAGGGCATGGGTCTTTGACTATAGCACGTATATCAGGCCACTTTTAGACAAACTAGAAGAAGCTCAGAAAGAAAGGAGAGACTTTGCATGGACAAGTGTGATGATAAATGAATGTGATGAATTGAAAAAAGCAATCAGCGCAGGTTCCATGTGGGATCCCAGATTATAATGAAGGCTTTTTCTTGTTCTCCGATTCAAATGGAGTTGTGATGATGGCTGTCCTCAAACAGAGAATGTCTTTGGGACAGAAACCGCTGGTATATTAGAGCGGTATCTTAGACCCAGTAATGAGAGGCCATTACCTATGCAAACAAGCATTGGCTTCATCAGCCTTCGCTATTGAGAAGTCAGTGACTACATTGGTGGGCTGCTCTGTACCATTATATGTGGAACATGATCTTATTTCCATACTTGAGAAACCTAAAAGCACATTGACAACCCAAAGAGCATAGGGTTACAAGGTCATAATCTCAAATCTATTGATCAAAATTGTTAGGTGCAGCACAGTGAACCCAGCCAGATTCATAGCAGAACCAGTGGAAGAGGGGGGTTATGTACATGATTGTAGCAGCTATACTGATTTTAATGATAACTTACCCTATGTCAAAGAAAATACCCCAGGAGTGGGAGTGATTGTTTTCATTGATGGGTCATTGACGATTAACAAGAGCAGTGGGTTGCCACGTAGTGGAACAGCAGTGGTGAAAGCAGTAGACCATGGAAGGTTTGGGGTGAGAAGAGTGCAAGATATCCAGCAAATTTTCAGCACAGGCAGCAGAATCGGTACCCATTATTTTAGTGCTTGAGGAGCATGATGATGAGGCAGAGACAGTGTACTCTAACTCCGCCTATGTGATGACAATACATTAATGAAGGGTTGTCTCATTGGAAAAAGCTGGGCTTCCAGCATGCAGAGGGCACACCAGTACAGTATGTGCCACTGTTAGAAATGTTATTAGAAGCTCTTGAACATTCATCAAGGATATCATTGTTCAAGTGTGCAGCCCATACGAGAGGCACAGACATGACTTCTTGCTGCAATGTAGCCACAGTCTCTGAAGCCAAAATGGCAGCATATTTTTCTAAGATATTGGACATTGCAACTGCCCCAAACAAATATACATGCACATGCAGCATGGTGATCATACAAGATTTCAACACACTGCCTATAACACAGATTGTGGAGTAACAGGGATGAGAGTAGGATTTATGTCAAAAGACGGTGTTCATTATCCTGCTCTGAACCAGGGTGGTGCCAAGATAGCACAGGACAACCCGCCATGCCCATTGAGCTGCTCACAGTAGCACTGGAGCAGCTCCATTACCCAGCACACATCACCAAAGAATGTCTTGCAGCAACCATTTCGGACAACTGGTTTGTCCCGAATCTTAATGAGCATGTGACAAATTTTATCAAAAATGGTATGACATGTCAAATGTCTACTGCTGGCTATACACTGAGAACGATGAGAGGAGCAATACCCTGTCCTACTGGACCATTTTGGAATTTGCATATCGATTATGTAGATATGATTACAAATTGCAACATTTCCAAATATATGATCATAGCCATATGCCCTTTTTCCCACTGGATCAAAGCTGGTCCATACACACATCTAGATGCCATATCAGCTGCAAAATTCTTCGTACAAGAGGTGTTTCCGAGATGGGGCATGTGTGAAGTTATACGCTCTGATAATGGACTCCATGTTGTAAACAAAGTCTTTGAGCATATTAAGTCCCTATTGGGAATAAGACACAGATTTGCATCTGTGTACTACCCACAAGCAAATAGAATGTATTAGCTCCTCAACAGCCTCTTGAAGGAAAATATTGATAAAATAAAAGACACTATGTATAAGAGTTGGCTGCATTGTCTAGCCTTGCTTTGTTTGCCTTATGCAACCAGCCAGGCTCTGACCACCACCTGACACCTCATGAGCTGGTGACATGGCGTAGAATGATTGCTCCAATTGCTCCTCCCACTCGGGTTCGTACTGATGTAGAGAATTCAGCTAATGTACCCAGAAAAGTAATGCATGACAATTTGATGGCTATCGCTAAATCTCTGAAATGTATCGCTTAATAAGTGCAAATAAAGCAGGGGGCTCAAGAGGAACCAAAGAAGAATGCAGATACGCTGATATAGAAACACTTTTATAGCCTCTTCTATTGTACCGTGGGGATATTGTGTCACCAATTCGTCTGCAGATGGCACAAGCACTTTTTATATGGACCCTACATAGTAGAAGCAGTAACATTTCCTGCTGTCAAAGTAGAGGGGAGGAGGGCCTGGATCCATTTAAGCAATGTCAAGAAGTAGTGCCATGATGCCCACCTAAGATCCAGAGGTTGAAGGTAAAGAAGACATTAGAAGGCCTCAGATGCTATGGATTACCAGAGTTATTAGGGAGAATTCTCCAGAATGGCTAATTTCCCTTACCTACTGAGTCCCTCAGCAGCTTTGCTGGATTTCTAGGATTTATTTTTTTCACCTGGTAAGATTGTGAGCCTTTCCCACTCTTACATGTGTTTTGCTTTGTGTTTAACATTTTTGTGTTCATAGACTGTGGAGCATCACCTACTCCAGAGGCATCATCTTTTTACTGTGTGTCACACAGAACATTTAGTGCAGTGACACAGGGTTGTCTTTTTCAGACTTCCCACTTTAAACTCCATTTTCTGGGACTGACTACTGTCTCCCAAAACATGTAAAGTTGCCATTGACTTTATTCGTATTTTTAAATTCACAGAACCAGTACAAACTATCTTCCATAGAGTACTGGAAAGGGTTAATAGTTATCCCTTTTTGTCTGACTCTCATGGAACATTATTTCGTTCCCCTTTCTTTAAGATTTGGCTGGTGGGAGTGGTATCTAGCATATCTTTCCTACCACGGTCTATGAAAATATCCTTGGTACTGTTTTAGGCTGTTAGTAGCCTCAAACTTTAATTCGCTGGACCCTATTTACTTTTATTTGGTTCCAGCTGGGTTCATTCACCATTTCTTTTTGTAAAGGTCTTTCTCGTGTTTTACTCTGTGCACCAAACCAGGTTTGGTTCCTTTGTTTGCCGTCCTTTGGCGGGCTTCTGCACAGAAGCCCTCCGATGCGCCTGAGAGTCTAGGGAGACAGGATGTGAGGGAAGGGTTTTAGGCCCATGCACACGGTCTCCTTGGAGACCCAAGTCATACTCTTGTTTGATTGGCTAGGTGACTGTCCTTCCAGGACAGCCACCCTGCTGTGTGATTGACAGCCAGGCTGTGTGCATGGGGGAAAACTGCATAAAAATCAGGTCTCTGGGACTTGGAAGGCAGAGTCGCCACTGGATTGAGAGAACCGAAGAGAAGCTGAAGGATGAGGGCTGCTGCAACTACTGAACCTCCCGGTGATGCCCTGCTGTGGGTCCAAATCTCCTACACTTCGAAGACTTAGAAGATCTGCAAGGAATCTTCTTCCCTTGAGCTGGTGGGACCAACCAGTTCGCCAAACACCAAGCAAGGCCTCCCTCCCTGTGTGAATGTGCTGTGTATCGCTGCAGTGAACAGGATAGCCAGAAGGACGGACCCTGTTTGGGATTTGAGGAGCACACCCTTGATTCATTGCTTTGCTCTGCTGCTGGTTTCTTCCCTGGGCAGTCAGGACCCTCCAGTTTTCCTCCTTCATGTCAGTCCGACAGTCGCTTCAGGAACCGTGAGCCTGCTGGATCTGCAAGGAACTTCTGCCTCAGCTACATCATTCTTCTTCTTCTAAGGTACTGTTCAAACACGGTTGTTCGTTCCGTCCAACCACAGTGAAAGTGTTTTAAATCTTTCGCCAATCTGAGGGCTTGTCCTTCCCTACTCTTTTAAATAACTTTTAACTTCGACCAACTTCCTTTCAAAATCTTGGCAAAGACTTAACCGCAAACTACTCTGAACTGTGTGATCCTCTGCAAAGACACTGAACGATTAAAATTGGCCCAGGCCTATTGATTTGAATCCTCTTTGAAGCAAGCCTTTTCTAGATTGCCCTGCCTACTTACTTGTTGGTGCTGCTTAATTTTGTATAACCTTGTCTTTCCCTGCCTTTTTAAATTGCTGGAGAGCCATTTTGCTCACACTTCATTTCGAGTTTCACTTGTCTAGAATTGATTGGGTGTTGTGTAGTATATTAAGATTGTGATTCTTCTGCTGCTTTACTTAGTGAACTGTTTTACAAATGAATGTGTAATAAATGTCTATTCTTTTACTCAGAAAACTTAAGTCAGTGTTTGTTTGAACCATAGTAATTACTGTCCTTTGTGCAACTTCTGATACTGCTCACTTTACTCTTGAGATAAATCTGGCTGCTCAGACATCGCTACCATTTTACTGTGTAGTACAGGCTTGTACCAAGGGTGAATTTGTACTGTGACTTGTAGTGTTAATTGTGTGTTGTGTTCCCAAAGGGTACTGCATATGATTCTGCTTAACAAGAGCCAATCAGCAGCAGGAGCAGCAGCAACAAGAATGAAGTGGACGTATTGGTTGGTTACTCCAAAACATTTTTTCCAACTTTCTCCAAAAGTGTTGTTTGAAAATGAACTAGGTACTTCCCTCCCATTCCCCCATAACCATCTTCTTTTTTCTGGTCCTTTCATTTTTCGTGAACATTTTTGCTTTGTGTTTAACATTTTTGTGTTCATAGACTGTGGAGCATCACCTACTCCAGAGGCATCATCTTTTTACTGTGTGTCACACAGAACATTTAGTGCAGTGACACAGGTTGTCTTTTTCAGACTTCCCACTTTAAACTCCATTTTCTGGGACTGACTACTGTCTCCCAAAACATGTAAAGTTGCCATTGACTTTATTCGTATTTTTAAATTCACAGAACCAGTACAAACTATCTTCCATAGAGTACTGGAAAGGGTTAATAGTTATCCCTTTTTGTCTGACTCGCATGGAACATTATTTCGTTCCCCTTTCTTTAAGATTTGGCTGGTGGGAGTGGTATCTACCATATCTTTCCTACCACGGTCTATGAAAATATCCTTGGTACTGTTTTAGGCTGTTAGTAGCCTCAAACTTTAATTCGCTGGACCCTATTTACTTTTATTTGGTTCCAGCTGGGTTCATTCACCATTTCTTTTTGTAAAGGTCTTTCTCGTGTTTTACTCTGTGCACCAAACCAGGTTTGGTTCCTTTGTTTGCCGTCCTTTGGCGGGCTTCTGCACAGAAGCCCTCCGATGCGCCTGAGAGTCTAGGGAGACAGGATGTGAGGGAAGGGTTTTAGGCCCATGCACACGGTCTCCTTGGAGACCCAAGTCATACTCTTGTTTGATTGGCTAGGTGACTGTCCTTCCAGGACAGCCACCCTGCTGTGTGATTGACAGCCAGGCTGTGTGCATGGGGGAAAACTGCATAAAAATCAGGTCTCTGGGACTTGGAAGGCAGAGTCGCCACTGGATTGAGAGAACCGAAGAGAAGCTGAAGGATGAGGGCTGCTGCAACTACTGAACCTCCCGGTGATGCCCTGCTGTGGGTCCAAATCTCCTACACTTCGAAGACTTAGAAGATCTGCAAGGAATCTTCTTCCCTTGAGCTGGTGGGACCAACCAGTTCGCCAAACACCAAGCAAGGCCTCCCTCCCTGTGTGGATGTGCTGTGTATCGCTGCAGTGAACAGGATAGCCAGAAGGACGGACCCTGTTTGGGATTTGAGGAGCACACCCTTGATTCATTGCTTTGCTCTGCTGCTGGTTTCTTCCCTGGGCAGTCAGGACCCTCCAGTTTTCCTCCTTCATGTCAGTCCGACAGTCGCTTCAGGAACCGTGAGCCTGCTGGATCTGCAAGGAACTTCTGCCTCAGCTACATCATTCTTCTTCTTCTAAGGTACTGTTCAAACACGGTTGTTCGTTCCGTCCAACCACAGTGAAAGTGTTTTAAATCTTTCGCCAATCTGAGGGCTTGTCCTTCCCTACTCTTTTAAATAACTTTTAACTTCGACCAACTTCCTTTCAAAATCTTGGCAAAGACTTAACCGCAAACTACTCTGAACTGTGTGATCCTCTGCAAAGACACTGAACGATTAAAATTGGCCCAGGCCTATTGATTTGAATCCTCTTTGAAGCAAGCCTTTTCTAGATTGCCCTGCCTACTTACTTGTTGGTGCTGCTTAATTTTGTATAACCTTGTCTTTCCCTGCCTTTTTAAATTGCTGGAGAGCCATTTTGCTCACACTTCATTTCGAGTTTCACTTGTCTAGAATTGATTGGGTGTTGTGTAGTATATTAAGATTGTGATTCTTCTGCTGCTTTACTTAGTGAACTGTTTTACAAATGAATGTGTAATAAATGTCTATTCTTTTACTCAGAAACCTTAAGTCAGTGTTTGTTTGAACCATAGTAATTACTGTCCTTTGTGCAACTTCTGATACTGCTCACTTTACTCTTGAGATAAATCTGGCTGCTCAGACATCGCTACCATTTTACTGTGTAGTACAGGCTTGTACCAAGGGTGAATTTGTACTGTGACTTGTAGTGTTAATTGTGTGTTGTGTTCCCAAAGGGTACTGCATATGATTCTGCTTAACAAGAGCCAATCAGCAGCAGGAGCAGCAGCAACAAGAATGAAGTGGACGTATTGGTTGGTTACTCCAAAACATTTTTTCCAACTTTCTCCAAAAGTGTTGTTTGAAAATGAACTAGGTACTTCCCTCCCATTCCCCCATAACCATCTTCTTTTTTCTGGTCCTTTCATTTTTCGTGAACATTTATGCTTTTTTTAGGAGCGTGCAGCATTTGCTTTGCAGGTCTGCTATTTACTTTGAAAACGTATATTGTACTAGAAAGAAATGTCCTCTCCCTTTTGACAAGGCTTTTCTTGTGACAATCCATTCTTTCAACAAAGACAGGAGATATTCCCTTTGGAAGAAAAATGTGCCTCCTGAATGATATCAGATATTCCCTTTTACTGCATAGAAGTGTGCACAAACAGAGATATCTCCAAAAGGCAGACACACTGGCTATCATGATTATAGACACTTTTGTTTCATTTTGCTGTTCATAGTTAATAATTTGCATTGCAGTAAAATAACTTGTTACTAACATTATAGCGAAGCCAGTAGTTAGTGAAACTAACGCGAGTATTATGACTGCAAGAATGACAAGCCCAATGATATCTGAAGCATTCCCTGAATAATTCCCTGAAGCGAGCACACTAACTAAAATAGTGAGAAGTGTGCTACATGACAACAAAGCATGAATCTTGATAAAACCATTCATGTCTCCAACAACATGTGGTACTAACATATGAGCAGAGTGGGGAGGGAGTCTTCTGATGAGAGCTGTTTTGTGTGTTCCCTCACCCCTTACGCCATGCGTGCCTCCAGAATATGTATAGCCACAGAAATACCTGCACACAGAGCACACTGTCTAACACATTTAGCACTATGCTCTATCGAGGACAATTTCAAAGCAGATGGGCCACCTGAAAGACCAAAGGAATATCGAGGCTTAGCACCACAAAATGAAATATGCCAATCACGGGTAGAAAATATACAAGTATCTTTTATTTCTGTACAGAGTCAAAACAAACAGATAGCTATCTGGCTCCCAACACCTCACAGTGTGTACCAGCAGACACAGTGAGGGGTGAGAGTGCTGGACATCTAAACACAGACACATTTATACAGTTTTCAAACATTATCCAGCTCCTCTCCAAACTAATAAGTTACATGCTAGGGTTTGTACCCAGTTCATATGACAAATATTACAATGTTGTATGACGGATTTAACACGTTTGCATGTCCATGAAGTTACAATGGTGGCGTTGGTTCTCTGATCCATAGTAAGCCTAGTTTCAAGAGAGAACACAATATATTAAAAGCAAAGCCCACAATTTGATTTTTTTTTATTTGTTTATTTTTCTTGGTTTATAATAAACCTTTACAAAAAGGAATAAAAGAAAAAAACAACAGTGTGCAAATATACAGAATGTAAAAAATAAACGGTACAGCAAAATACAAGAAAGCGTTAACTTAAATGAATTAGAACGCAATTAATTCTAGATCAAAACAAAAACTTACAGATAGAAATCTCATAAGAAAGGCAATTATTTCTTAAAATATGAATTCATAATTGCTTATAAAAGATATTTAAAAACCACAGAATAAGATAAGAAAGGCAGATAAGCAATGGGGTAGCAACTAATAGAATTGACTCAATTCGTACACATGATCTGAATGAAATTTACCCCATACATGGATTTATAATTTGACAGCTTTCCTTAACATAACATTGACCCTAAAAGCATCCCACAATAGATCCATAAGAAAAAATAACAACAACACACAAAAAGGGAACAAAACAAGGTAGCAGCCTTTCTCCACACTAACATAAGTCACAGAAATATCTCAAAAAAGAGGTAACACAAATATTCTGTTTCACTGAATTCTCATGCAACATTCTATGCCATATAAATTCTCTATTTACCTCATGGGTTGATCATACGAATTGTGCAAAATAATTTATCCTATGGGACATGAGGCCAGGACATACCAAAAGGATATGTTGTAAGGTTTCTACGACTCCATCCTTTTTACAAAATCTACACCATTTCCAGTCCCCTGAGTTGCAATTTTTAATGCATTTGATTTGATTCATTTGGATTACGTTAAATCTAAAACGCATGAAATCATTCTGCATTTGCTTACTGGGAAATTTCTTAAGATAGCCTTCAATAGCTGGGAACCATTTCCAGATGGAACACACATATTTGTATAGTTTGGTTTCCATAATTGTATTGTTGGTTATTTGCCAATCAAGACCAAAGGGACTAGCTTTAACTTCTTTGGGTTTGTTGCGAAGGGAGACTATGGACATACCGGTCTTGACTAAGCCATTCATCATCTCCTCGTGTAACATATTGAAAAAAGGGTTTGCGGGATCCCTAGAAGCACACACATACAAAGTATCATCAGCCACCATATAACATTTCCGCCACAAATACATTTGTTTCCAGATAACACAGGTGGCAAGAGATCTTAAGCCGAATTCGTATTTGATCAATTCCAATGGCAACAAAGTCAATTATGCATGTAAATCGTTAGAGAACAATTCCAAGCCACAAGTAAGACGAGCTATCATTTTTTTGATATAGAACTCCCTCAGCGGGGTCGCAGAGAATTTCCCAAATTTACATTCGATTGCACACATTTGCCAAATCGCAATCTCTGCTTTTAATTTAAGTTGACTTTTAATTAAAGTATTGGACCCCACCCCAGAAAAGTTTAAGCCCAAATACTTGAATGCGGATTGAGCCTTTATCGTTTTGTTACCGCATGACCATGTAAAAGCATTTTCCTTCTTATTAGGGCTACCAAAGCGCACAATTACTGTCTTAGATGGATTAATTTTGAGCCGTAAGTCTGATATAAACCTCTCAAAGGCCTTAAGCAGTCGTTGAAGGCCGCCCTTGGTATGATCCATCAAAAGGAAGCCATCGGCATATGCCATCCAAGACAGACAAATATTATTCAATTTGGGACTGACCAGACCCTTGTTATTTAGTGCTATGTTGGTACCACTAACATAAAGATTAAAAATAGTGGGGGCTAGCATGCATCCTTGTCGGAGGCCGTTTTGAATAATGAGTTCTCTAGAGAGGAGACCATCTGAGTTTAATCGTACTCTTAACCTGGTGTCAGAATAAAGGGCCATGATGATTTCAAGCAAGTGTATAGGGATGTCAAGATCTTTTAGTAGTTGCCATAGAATTTTCCTGTCAACAAGATCGAAAGCAGAGCTCAGATCAATTGACGCCACACAAATTGGGTTTTTGCCACCTTTTATAGATCTGGCCGTTAAAGATTTTAATATAAGGCCACAACAGTCTGTACCAATATTTTTTTTGAAACCGATCTGTTTGAGGTCAAGAATGTGCTTTTCTGCAATCCATTTTTCCAGATAAAGTAGAACCAGGGAGGCAAACAATTTAGATTCGGGATCCGCAATTGTGATCGGTCTATAACTGGAGGGAGCCAGCCAAGACCCCTTTTTGAACACAGGCATTACAATGGAAACTCTCCAGGATGTAGGGATGTGTTTGCATAAAAGAATATTTTCAAACAGCAAGAACAGAATGTTGGCCCAAATGACTGGATCAAGCTTTAACAGTTTGTTGGAGAGATTATTGGGGCCAGGAGCGCCCACATTTTTAGATTTTACAAAAAGGCCCACAATGTCTTCTTTAGTAAATTTTAGGGTCCAATTCGGTCTCCAAACTGTCTCTATAAGTTCAATGTTGTTATTAGGGGTGTACAGTTTGGCAAAATGGCCTAGCCATACATCTTCATTAATGACATTCAAATTGGCCAGCTTTTGAGGTATTTCTAATTAATTAATTAAGAACCAAAAATTGATGCATTTGGAGCCGTTCAAAGATCTTAACATAGCTTCACCGTCCATTTGAAAACATTTACCTCTATGGTGAATTAACCCATTTTTATAGTTTTGTTTAATGTTTAATTTTCTTTGTCATTGATATGATATCTGATTGAGGGAGGCCAGACTTGTGAAGATGTCTTAATTGTTTCCTGTATTCACATCTGCATTCATGGACTTCGCTGTCAGTACAGTGGTTCGGATGTTTTTTGATTTTAAGTTTGTACCTAGATGTTTCTCTATTTTATTTGTAGTGAGATGGATATATGAGGTGAAATTCGCAGCTGAATAGCAGTCGGCCCGTTGATAGAGAGTCATGGTCTCAAAGTCTTTCACCATAGTAGAGTGAACTTGACGTTTTTACCGTGAGTCCATTTAATTCTATTACTATTTATGTTGGAGAGCAGACCCTGTTTGTACACGTATACCATTGAACTTTGAACATTAACAGTTGTTTCAAAAAACAAAAAACAGTGATCACTTCAACTCATTTCTTTGATCTCCAATTTGCGCATACATTTTGACAGGCCACCAGATAAAACAATGTAATCAATAATAGAAGTAAGACCACAGGCTTTCCATGTGTAAGGATCATTGTGCAAAATATCAAGAGCCCACAATTTAGCAAAATGAGAACACATTCTGCCCCGCAATTTGGGGTTACCACCAATACTAGCAAAATTGCATCAATTGGATAAGATAATATCACCAAGCATACAATCACTATAACAGTCAGCATTAAGGTCCCCAGCAATGACAAGCTGTCCACACAGGTTGTTTTGTAACCATAATTCAATGGTAGATCCCAAATTGGTTAATTAATTGGCAAGTTGCAAGTCAGACAATTCATTTGGGTTCACGAACATAACGAGGATGGGAACACAATCTTGATTAGCTCCCAACTGAAAAGAAGCCACAAGAAAATTATGAGAAAAGCGCCATTCACCCATTTTGATCAAATCATTTGTCTTTTTGGATGCTATAATGAGACCCCCTTAGAATCGACCCTTGTTGACACCGTGTGCACAGCTTGATATCACCATAAATCCATACCAGTACAGTTGGGTTCTGCACCATGTTTCCTGCAGTAGGATAAAATCAAACTGAACCAAAAAGCACATCAGATCTTCATTGTGCAGAAGATTAAAGCAGCCTCTCGGGTTCCAGCTTATGAAATTAAGGATGCGTTCAGAGCTATAGTGGTTTGCCCAGCTGTTTGAGTGAGTCAATCGACTCACGCAAAGACAAGGCTAGCCACCTCCAATCTTGTTTATCCAGTTCGGAGTTAATTTTAGATTTAGCCTTGTCAATATTAGTCATAGAGTCGCCCATGTCATATTTTGCTTGCCTAAATGAAGGATTTTGAGCCGATGGTAAGTTAAGCTTATGTTCGTATATGTCAAACCCTTGAGATTGCAGTTGTTCAGCTTCTTTCAGAAGTAGCGATCTCACCAAAGGTGAGGGAATGACCAGACCAACATAATCGAGTTT